>NC_081411.1:586203712-586540587 GCF_030272615.1 Cryptomeria japonica | reverse complement strand
TATAAGATTTTACCTTATTATAAAATACACATATAAACTAGTAAATGAAGAAACATATAACATGAAGTCAATAAACTAGCCACATGAATGAACACCATAACACACTGAATTTTATATGTGGAAAACCTCAAAGAGGAAAAACAACTGTGGGATTTGTGACCCACAATATCAATTCACTAGCCATATGAAAGATATTACATAGCATGGGGGCTTGCACATGCAAGAAGGCACATTGCCTAGAGAACACTAATGAACACATAAGAGTCTCACTGACTACAGGCTTCTGTTGAGATAAATAGTAATGGTGAACTCACAAAATGCATCTGAAATTCCAAAAGGAGTTCTAGTTAAAGCTTTGTTTTGTACTGGTTCATAAACCCTGAACCCTTCTACCGATATGTCCTTTTCTTAAAGAATGCTCTACAAACCATCTACTGATCATTGCATGATATACCTTTCGCATACAAATGACCTACATACATATCCTTCACAACACACTATTCTACTACCTTGTCATATATCAAAATGACCTAATAGACTGACTTATATACCCTTTACAAATAATATGCCTTATGTCGGCTTACAATACATTACAAAATATATTCAATGTTGGCCCTATACAATAATTACAAAATGATTTTACAAATAAAAATTTTTGGATCCTAGATTGGTGTCAGCTTCACTGAAGTGCTAGATGTCAGTGTCGGTTTCGATGATGACCCTGATTACTCCAATGCCAGTATCTATCGGTGTATGTCTTCAATATAATATTATTTCCATCAATGACAACATATGAATCCAATGAGTGTCAATTGCCAACAGTTCCTTCCATTGGAAAATGCACATGTTATGTTTCACTTATTGATAATTTTAGTAAAAGGACATGGCTATAATTTCAAAAGAGTAAATCTGAAGTTTTCAGTCATTTTAAATAATTTAAAGCAATGGTTGAATTGTAGACTAGAAACAAAATTAAATGTTTGAGGACTGATAATGGGAGCAAATTTTTCTCTAATAATTTTGATAGATTCTTCAAAGATTGTGGTATTAATAGATAGAAGACAACTCCATATTCTCCGTGATAGAATGGAGTTGCAGAAAGAATGAACAAGACACTGATGGAGAAGGTTAGGAGAATGCTGAGTGGTGTTGGTCTAGAACAAAATTTTTGGGCTGAATCTGTTGCCACTACTTTCTACCTGATTAACAGGTCTCCTACATCAGCTCTTGTTGATAAAATGCCTATGGAAGCATGGTTAGGTCAGAAGCCTTAATTGAGACATCTTAGAGTTTTTGGTTGCGAGGCATTTGCACATGTGCCAAAGGAGAAACAAAAAAAGTTGGATAACAAGGTGGTGAATTATATCTTCATCGGTTACAGTTATGGTGTGAAAGGATACAAGTTTTGGGACCCTATTGCACAAAAGGTAATTCATAGTAGAAGTGTTATTTTTAAATAAATTAAGTCTCCTTAAAGAGACTAAATAGGAAGATGTGATTCAATTCCATTCTATGCTAGAAAGAGTTGAATTGAGACCACTTGATAGGAAATATGTTTAGGAGAGCTCATCTAGCTTTGAATCTTTAGAAGAGGAGGAAGAACCTCCAAGTCAGCTTGTTCCAAGGTCTACAGGACATAAACAACCACCTAAAAGGTATTCACATGATTATTGGAGATGTATTTATTCTTTTAATATTAATGTGGATGAGCCTAGATCTATAGAAGAGGTATTAGGTATGAATGATACAGAATCTTGGAATATTGCTATGGAAGAAGAAATGACCACTTTGAAAAAGAATGATACATGGTATCTTGTACCATTTCTTGAAGGAAAAAAGATAGTTAGTTGTAAAAGGGTGTTCAAGAAAAAGATTGGTTAAGATGGAAGCATTGAAAAATATAAAGCAAGGTTGGTAGCAAAAGGCTACTCTTAGGTTGAGGGTGTTGATTATGGTGAGATATTTTCTCCTGTTGCAAAAATGACATCCATTATATTTTTGCTTTCTATTGCTATCGCTTATGATTTAGAGGTTGAGCAAATGGATGTGAAAACTACTTTCCTTCATTGTGATTTGGAGGAGGGTATTTATGTGACACAACTATAGCACTACGTGGTAAAAGGTAAAAGTAATTTGGTCTTTAAATTGAAGAAATCTTTGTATGTCCTCAAACAAAGTCTTAGGATGTGGTACTAGAAATTTGATACATATGTGTTGAGTGTGGGATTTGAGCATTCTAAATCAAATCACTGTGTTTATTATAAATCTAATAGTGATCATTTCCTGTACATTTGCATTATATGTTGATGATATGTTATTCATTGGTAAAGGGAAAGGTAGGATTTTAGAACTAAAGTCTTAGCTTGTTGTTAAATTTGAAATGAAAGATCTTGGTGCAGTGAAACACATTCTTGGGATGGAAATTAGAAGAGATAGAGTAAATAGAAAGATATGGCCAGGCTAGAGTAAGTATGTGAATTTAGTTTTACTGAGGTTCAACATGCAGGATTGTAGACCATTGTTTGTTCCTTTTATAGTTGGAATGAAACTATTTGTTTTAGATTGTCCTAAATCTCCATCAGAGATGGAAGACATAAGAAGATTTCCTTACCATAGTGCAGTTACAAGTTTGATGTATGCTTTGATTTGTACTAGACTAGACATTTCCCAAGATGTGGAAGTTCTTTCCAAATATATGTCTAATCCTGGTAGAGTTCATTGGGATGTAATCAAAAGAGTCTCCAAATATTTGAAGGGTACCTCAAAGTATTCTTTATGTTATCATGGTAATTTTGTTAGAGATGTGTTTTCCCTTGATATTCATGGTTATGTGGATTCAGATTGGGTAGGTGATATTGATAGCAGAAGATCCACCAATGGTAATGTGTTTACTTTATTTGGTGGTGCAATTAGCTGGATGAGTAAGAGACAAGTCGTGGTTGCTTTGTCCACTACAAAAGTAGGGTATATGGAAGCTACTCATGATTGTAAAGAAGCCACTTGGATTAAGAGGCTATGTTCAGATATAGGAATAAAACAAGGTGCAATGATAGTTTATTGTGACAGTCAAAGTATGATATACCTATCTAAGAAACTGACATTTCATGCCCAGACCAAACACATTGATGTTCAATATAATTTTGTCAAATATATGGTCGAAGATGGGAGGGTGAAGCTGGTTAAGGTGGAGACTTTGATGAATATTGCAGATTCTTTAACTAAGGTTATGAGCACAAAGAAGTTCAGATGGTGTTTGGAGTTTATGGGCCTCATAGCCTATATAAATTAATTTATTGTGTTGATAATCCTTTTCTCTTGCAAGGTGTTTGACAAGTGGGAGAATGTTGGGAAATTGGTGTCTCAACCTTGCATTTACATGAGGTTACTATTTAAAGGTAAGTTTTCATTTGAGCATAAAATGGTGTGAAATTCTCCCCAAAGCTTTGGAGTTTCTAGATAAGCGTGTTGATAAATTTTCATTGCAATATCACAACTAGTTTTGAAGATATTAAAGTTTCCATTTTTGACAGTTGGGATGAAAGGTTTAAATTTAATTTTTAAGAATGTATACCCTCCAAAACACCCTGAAAAGTGGGCATAATCGACATAGTGGGTTGCGAGGTGATAGAGAACTTTGCAAGGTTTTTAATGCAGCAAATAGTTTGTCAATTGGACACTCGGTTCACAAGTTACGGCCTCTGGAAGTTTGGACTCCTATAATAGGAAATATAATATTGCATCGGACACATAACTGAGATGTAAAAGGGAGAAACACGTGGTGATGTGTGTTTTGACATGTCATATGGAATCTGTATTGGACATAAGGTTGGCTCTACTTTATTGGGTGGTTTTAGCCCATGGTTTTGTAATACCGTTTGATGGTTTCTTATATTGTATCTCCTATATATGAGGTGCATGAGATAGAGGTTCTATGTAAGAGTCTTATGGCTATTGAGTTACCTTCAAGCCTCTGATTAGTGGTACTCCCATTTCTCTACAAGTATATTGTGATTTTTCATTTATTGCTTAATAATATATTGAGTTGCTTTTGGAGTGTGGAGTTTTTCTCTAGAGAGGGTTTTCCCCACGTAGCTCAATGTTTTGTTGTCTTGTGGTATGCATGATAATATGTTTATTTCTGTTAAGTTTCTATAATTGTTGTAATAATTAGTAAATTTTTTGCATTACCCTCCTCTCAAGGTTAGTGTAGGAAGTTTTTATGCTACTTAACGTCCTTACAAGTATTCCATGGTCTCAGAGGCCTTCCTTGAGTTAATTGTTGTTGTTGACTTGAAGATCCTTGGTTAGAACCCCTTGCATTATAATTTTGACTCCATAAATATGATACCATAGTAGTCAGTTTTTTCAACATGTCAGTAATTTCTTTAATATCTTCCTTAGTACTGCCTTCCCCATGCCCATTTTTATCAAGGGTTTGTGAAAAGAAAGAACTCTCATTTGGTGGAATTTTCATTATAGCAGGTCGAGGATGTAACACTAGGGAATGTCTATTGTTATCTTGTGTTATTTGGTTGTGGATTGGTGGTGTAAATATTGGAGCACTAGGATTTGCATTGAGTAATGGAATATGTTGCATTAAAGTTCTATTAAATGAAGTTATTTGGTTTGGCTTAGTTGTGGGTCCTAAGCTTGGAAATGGACCATACTCTACTTGTCTCATTTTTTTGCCTACACTTATCACCTCTACATAAGCTTCAAATAGGTTCGTTGGGGCTGGATTCTTTCTTGTCACAAACATGGTAGTTAAGGATCTAATATTGTGTAATATAACAATATTGTTGCTGGTTTAGTGAATGTATAAAGGGCCTTCTAACTTATAATAGGCTCTCTAAAACCTAACATTGAAACTACTAATAGGATCATGTTGTTCTCTCATAATTAGTGAAAATTGGTGATATAGTGTTGTGACATCTATTAAGGCTTTGAATCGCACGAGAAAATATTTTTCCAATAGATTGCAAGAAGTAATAGGCTCAAAGTGTAAGGGAATAATCTGCATACCACATCCTCATGAGGAATGCATGATCCTCCACACATGTCCTTGAATATCTTGAGATGTTCTACAACATCACTATGAATTTGGAACTTTGGTCACAACTTATCAAGATTCTTAGGTAAATCATGGTAATTAGGATATCTAATGGGTGAATTTGCTTTGAAGAAAGCCATAAGTGGAGGAGGAGCTTGTGATTGGATAGTAGGAACTATTGGAATCTAGGGTAATACTCTATTATAAACTCTTAGAATGGGATTGAGAGAACTAGCCCTTGGCCTACAAATATTTCTCCTATCTCGTAACTCTAAAAAATACAAATCTAGGCTCACAAGACCTAGATCTGGATACTCTCCTATACTCTAGCTTACTATGATTATTGGAATAAAGTTTCAAGCCCTCTTTCTAGCACCACTTTTGTTGACATGGAAGTTACTCACACCTCAACATCATAGAATTCCCAGCAATCAAGTCTATCTTTCTTGAAATATCAATATATTATCAATTCCAAGGCTTGAAAATGTATGTTCTTGATGTATTGATGTTTCTCACAGTTTGTTGTATTTACCATTTTCACAAGGGGCTCTGATTTTCTTTATCCATACATATCATAGTAACCACTATAAATAATGGGAGTGAATTTTATTATATACAAATGGAGATATTTACCAATTCTGCTTTTATCCTACAAAAAATTTCAAAATATTTAAGGGAAACAAATAAATCTAACTTTATATTTTAGTTTCACAATCATGAAGTTGATGAAAGAATAAATCAAAGAGATAAAAAATTTCATAAATAACCAAAACAAATTCACAATTACTTGCAAAACTATGCGAGCTTTCAAAGTAAATTACTATTAATAAATGAACATACATAACACACTAGAAATGTTGCCTACATGGTGTTATGTATTCATGAGCTAATAGTAATAGTGTTTGATCTATCTATCTAAAAGACCTATAACCTCCTTAATTTAGTGATTTAAAAAGGAAATACAAATTGGAAATCTGATATTGAAAAGAAACCAAGAGACCAGACTTCAAAAAGTGTGTCTTTTCTGAGCTCATAAAGTTCTACAATTTTTTAATATTCATAAATGACACTCAAAATCACTTTTATAGACCATGACCCCTTAGCAACTTGAATAAGATAATTTGCACTAGCTACTAGACAAAATGACAAAATACTGCTTAAGACTTGATTTGTTCAATTTTTTCCAACATTTATGACTTTTGACAATTTTCACCACTTTGAACACTTCACCTTTCCTTCACTTGTCATTGAGAATCAAAGAAATTTTGTTCCTGTAACCTATATCCTTCCATAGAAGCTATGTCCTTTAGTATTTTATTTGTAACAAAACCCTCCACTAGAGAACAATTTGTTGGCAATTGACACTCATTGGAATCATATGTTGTCATTGATGGCAACAAGATTCTATTGAAGGCATATACCGACACATACCGATATTTGGAGGCATTCACCAACACCAACATCGACACCGGCATCCCACATTTCAGTGAAGCTGACATCAGTCTGATCCAAAAGGTTTTATTATAAAATCATTTTATAATTATTGTATTGGATTGATATTGTATATCTTTTCTATTGTAAGCTAACATAAGGCATATTGTTTGTAAGGGTATATAAGTCAGTCTATTAGGTCATTTTGAAAATCTCATATAGGAGAATAAAAGCATAACTGTGAGATGCAAAGGATGTGTATGTAGATCATTTGTATGCAAATGTAATATCATGCTATGATTAGTAGATAGTTTGTAAAGCAATCTTGGAGGAAGATGAGATACCAGTAAAAGGTTCAGGGTTTATGAACCGGTACAAAATAGAGATTTAACCAGAACTCTTTTTGGCATTGCAAATGCATTTTGTGAGTTCATCAATACTATTTTATTTCAGCAGAATCTTGTAGTCAGTGAGACTCTTTTGTGTTGAATAGTGTGCTGTAGGTAGTGTGCTCTCCTACATGTGCAGGCCCCCATGCTACGTAGTACCTTTCATATGTCCGGTGAATTGATATTGTGGGTCACAAATCCCACCGTGGTTTTTCCTCTTTGAGGTTTTCCATGTATAAATTATGTGCATTATGGTGTTCATTCATGTGGCTGGTTTATTTGGTTCATGTTATATGTTTCTTCATTTACTGGTTTATATGTGCATGTTATAAAAGGTTAAAATATTGGGTTATCAACATAACACTGATTCACCACCCCCTCTCAGTGTTCTTGGTTCATTGTATTCCAACAATTTGTATCAGAGTGTGGTACCTCAGAGGAAGTTTAACAGCTTGAGGAAGATCCTAAAACTAGAATCATTGAACATGGCTATGGAGAAGAAACTTGAAATGGCACTTGAGGACTATGATGCTGAAAGGATGAAGAACCTGAAACTGCAAGATGAATTCATTCTTATTCTACAAGAAAGGGTATCATCTGCTCAAACTAAGAGAAAGGAACTTTTGCAAAACCAGGATGATGAAGAGAAAAATGCACTTAAGGAACAATGTCAGAAGCTAAGTCAAGCTAACATGCTCATGAAGAATGAAATGCAAGACTTGACTATGAAGTTATCAAAAGATATTGATGATGGAAAGAAAAGGGAACAAAATCTTGTTATATCTCTAAAGAACAAATTTGATGAATGTGGCAGATTGACTCATGAGAATAATCTGTTGAGAACTGATTTGGCACACTCCTAGAATCATGAACAAGAGCTCGAAAGACAAATAACAACTCTGAGAGATGATCTAACTACTGCAAGTGAGTATAAAGAAAAATTGCACAGTTGAAAAACAAAGGCAGAGTAAAGATTCTAGAGGACTTGGATTTGTACAAGGTGAAAACTTTGGTACTGCAAATGAAGATCAGACAACCGATAAGGAAATCCAATGCTTAAAAATTCAATGGTAGATGTTTTGTTTGTAATAAATTTGGGCATATGGCTAGACAATGTAGAAATAGAGAAAATCAAAACTACAATTCAGTTCCTGGTCAATGCACAAACTGCAAGAAATATGGTCGTCAATTAGAAGATTGCAGAATGAATGTTAAATGTCATGCATGTGAAAAGTTTGGTCATTTGCCTAATTAATGTAGGTCAAGGAATGACATTAGATATGTTAAAGAAATTCAAAAGAATAATGTTACATGTTATGCATGCAACAAAATAGGTCATATTTCTAAGTACTGCAGAGGCAAGTCTACACCGGTTAACAATGATAAAGCAAATGAGAAAGGAAAGTAGAAGGTAGATGAAATACAACAAGATCACATCAAGAGATGGGTTAGAAAATCTAAAGAACCAAGTGGAGATGCAACTATACCGGTAACTGCACCTATAACTCCACCGATAGACCAGAGCATTCCTGCACTAATAGGAAATTCAACTGGTAACTGAGGCATACACTTTAGGGGTTGGAAAATTCATTCCAAAATCTTGCATACTCCCTGGAAGAGATCTGGAGAGTGGTATTAATCATTGATGGAGGTATTTCTTTGAAATGGCATCTGGATCATCATCTGCTCCTACTTTCATTGCAAATCCCACTGTTGTTGAGGTCAAGGAAAGGCTTAGGCCCGTTTTCAAGGAAGTTCCCCAAATTGCTATGAAGGAAGATTCTACTAGCACATTTTTGAGGGTTCCCAATGGCGTGGTTTATGTAGAAGATGTCAAAGCCTATATTCACTGCACCTTGGAGGATTTGGGCACTAAGGAAATCAAGGGGATGTATCAATTTGTGATACTAGGTAGCTTCGGTATGATCAAACCAAAATATCAAATTATTGAGGATCTAGGGTTAACCAAAATCTTGTACATTCCAAAATTCAAGGATGAAGTGATCAGATATGTTCTGAGGAGGGAGCATAATGAATTAATCTGGCTAGACCGGCCCCACATGATTACCTAATAATCTATTAAAGCGGTCATAGGCTTACCTAAAGTTGGATAGGAACCAAGAAAGAAGATTTCCACCACTACAATTGAGAAGCTCACCGATGCAACCCATGATCAAAGATCTATGAGGGTCAGCACCATCAAAGACACTGATGTGAAATTTGCCACCATGATAATTGGCTATAAGGTAACTCAATCAAGTCGATTGAACTCTATTGCTAGTTCCTACATCCATGTTGCTTAACAGATGTTAAAGAATAATGAGAAGGATGATTTGTGTGAATGGCTTAGGAGTGAGTTAATGATTAATCTTGGAAAAATTAAAGGGGTTAAGAAAGGAACATTCAAGTTTGGCAATTGTATTGTCTACTTGATGTTATAATTCATGAATGAGCTACCAGGTTTGGGAAAGAAGCACTGGGCACATGACATACTGGTAGGTATGCAGATCAAAGAAGCAATCACCAGTCTTGGCAATAATAGGGATGAGAAGCTATGAGGCTATTTCAAAACTTTTCAGGAGAACATGAGACTGAGGGAAAGAATTTCCAAGCACATTGTGGAGAAATACTCCACTGATATATGCTTTATGGTCAAAACAGATGAGACACTGATGGAAGTAGTGGACCCTAGAACTATATGGGTTACTGAATTAGGTTATGAGGTAGATGACAACATTTTGGAGTTATATGTTAAAATGTTGATTGATGCTCCTTTGGATGATAAGGCTAAACACTTTGGCACTACACAGGAAAAGGTTCTTGAGGTTAAGACTAGTTTCAACCGGAAAAGAAGAGAAAAGAAGATAGACAAAATGTCTACATTTGTTCAAGATGTAATGCATAGGATAGATACAAAACTAGGTTCTGGATCTAAATTGGTAGATCAATAGGTAGAAGCTAGTGCTCCTAAGGTGAAGAGGCCTTAGACTTTCATTTATTCTATCACTTCTGATTCTGATCTAGAGGATAATCAACCTCTTGCATTCAAAAGGGTATAGAGGAAGAAAACTGACAAGCCTCCAATAGAGGAGAAGAAGGTGGAACCTAGGAGGAATCTAGTTAGAAAGGTAACAAATGCACCCACACCTTCAGAAAGGAAATGTACTTAGAAGAGGCAGCCTGATCCATAGGCTCCTGCAACCCCCAACAAGAAGAAAAAAGTGATGAAGCGATTAAATCTAGTAAAATAACTTGTGCCGAGTTAATTGATGAGATAACTAAAGATGGAATGTTGAAAAATATGTCAAAAATCTATGAAGATTTAGAAAATGACCAAAATGAAATAGAAGAAGCAATCTTGTTATATCTAAACATATATAAGAAGGCTTTGGTAGAGATTTTGAAGGAAATTCCTTTATCATTGTATAATAAGTTAGATGCAAGAAGATTAGATGCAATTAGGAGGGACAGAGAGATCAAAGAAGTTGAACTCTTGAATATTTGTGGCTCTATAAACAATGAGGAAATGAAAAGATGTATAGATGTTGCTAATAGAATAGTCTTTAGTAGGAAAACTTGACAAATAGGCCTAATGATGGGTAGAGTAAATGAAATAGTAAATGAGACTAGAGATGGTTGGATGAAATTCTTCCAAAAGAACTTCGATTTTCTCACCTCTCAAGAATAATGTGCTAAGGCAACTACTCCCACCATTCTGGACAAATCTAAAGGGAAAGGAATTTTGGAAAGTTTAGTTCAAATTTTGAGTGAATCGACAGTTAAACCCAAAACTGATGAGAGTGTACAGACTAAACCGTTAGAGACTACATTTTTACAATATGGGCAAGTTAATATAGATAATGTATAGGTTATAGATAATATTATGGATAATACTCCACTGACATTAATTGATATTGCACCAAGTGGCAAAGCCACCAGTGCATTAGAGGAGGAGAAAAGAGATTCACTGATAGAGGATAAGGAGACAGGACTAGTAGTAGTTTCCCTAGCAAAATCTTTGGCAATTAACACTTCTCAAGTTGAGAAGAAATCAATTACAAAGATGAGTCCCATAAAGCTAATGATGATGGCTACTCAAAAGCTAATGAAGGAGGGATCTGCAGAGAAAGGAGTAATAGATAAATCAATAACAATGTTGCATAGATTGATTCTTGATTGTATGATTGAAAATGAAGCAAGCCCTTCTGACAAGCTTAAGGTACTAATAGAGCATATATCTAAAAAAATTCAGTCATTGCAGCAGATTCAGACAAGAAGGCACTTGAATAGTGTACTCTGGCCAAGAAAATGGCTTTTGACTAGATTATTGAGACAAAGAAGAGGAAGGTTGAAGAGAAACTTGTACTCATTGAAAATTCTTTGAAACAATGTACTAACATCTATAGGGTCTGTTGTAATATACAAATTCTTATAGCTAGTGTAGATCAGAGGTTAAAGGAATTACATGAAAAGATAGCTAATATTGTTAATTCTTTTGATGGACTAACTTCACTTAGAACTTCCATTGATGGACAAATTTTTACCTTAGAGAACCAAGTTTTTGCTTTTGAAAAGGAAAGAGACAAGATCATTTGGAGAGCAAGGAGTCTTAGAGGATTGGTGATTCAAAGATTGGATTCACTCAGTGTACATAAGAGAGAATGTATAGATATGATTGTAAAACCCACACCAATAGAAGTTGTTGAGAAAGAAATACTAGCACGTTTACTGAGTGGACTTGTATCCATATCTAAAACATTCAAAATAGGTTGGGATAGATATGTATAGTTGCTAGAGAAAGATTACCCAAAAATTTTGAGATTGGTCAAGCTCCCGTAATCTGTAATTATTCTTCAATCCTTTCACCGATCTTTGGCATTGATGGAAAAGGGGGAGTATATGTATGTGAAAAATATGTATGTAATCCTAGGGGAGGATAGGTAGAGTATATTGTTGATAGGGTCAATCAGCTCAGCAAGAACATGATCCATTTTTTTAGTTGAACCGGCAGGCAATCCATTTTTCACATGAGTGTTGCCATCAATGCCAAAGGGGGAGATTGTTGGCAATTGACACTCATTGGAATCATATGTTATCATTGATGGCAACAAGATTCTATTGAAGGCATATACCAACATTTGGAGGAATTCACCGGCACCGACATCCAACATTTTAGTGAAGCCGACATCAGTCTGATCCGAATATTGTAAAATCATTTTGTAATTATTGTATTGGGGTGACATTTTATATCTTTTGTATTGTAAGCTGACATAAGGCATATTGTTTGTAAGGGTATATAAGTCAGTATATTAGGTCATTTTGAGAATGTGATATAGGAGAATAATAGCAGAACTATGAGATGCGAAGAATATGTATGTAGATCATTTGTATGTGAATGTAATATCATGCTATGATTAGTAGATAGTTTGTAAAGCATTCTTGGAGGAAGAGGAGATACCAGTAGAAGGTTCAAGGTTTATGAACTAGTACAAAATAGAGCTTTTACCAAAACTCATTTTGGCATTGCAGATGCATTTTGTGAGTTCATCAGTATTGTTTTATTTCAGAAGAAGCTTGTAGTCAGTGAGACTCTTTTGTGTTGAGCAGTGTGCCTTTCTGCATGTGCAGGCTCCCATGCTATGTAATATCTTTCATATGGCCAGTGAATTGATATTGTAGGTCACAAATCCCACCATGGTTTTTCCTCTTTGAGGTTTTCCACGTACAAATTTTGTGTGTTATGGTGTTCATTCATGTGGCTGGCTTATTTGGTTCATGTTATATGTTTCTTCATTTACCGGTTTATATGTGTATGTTATAAAAGGTTAAAATATTGGGTTACCGATAGAACACTGATTCACTCCCCCCCCCCCCCCCCCTCATTGTATTCCAACACAATTCAATGCTTGGGGATTTGTATGAGTATTTGATCTTTGCAATTTCTTGCTCCTTGCAGCTAGTAAAATTTTCATACTCCCTCACTGTATACTACATTTGGTTTAAATCCTAGAGGAGCTATGCATTTGCATACTTTTAGGTATTTAAACCTGATGAGTCTAGCACTTCTCAAACTTTGCCACTAATTATTCATCATTGTTCTGCATGACATCTTCAATCAACTACTCCATTAGAATTTCAATGAGTAGTTTATCTTTCTCCCAAGATTTAATCATGATTTCCATCATTCTTTTTACCTTTCTCCTACATTCATTTAGCCTATTTAATTGCCATTCTTCCTATATTTTCCAAGATTCTAACTCACTTATTTTCTTTTCTATTGGTATTATCTTATCTATCAATATACTTGAGGCTATTTTCCCCATTTCATCTATTCTCACCAATCCTACTTCTATCTTTTCCAACATTTCTCTGCATCTCCGCTATAGTTTAGTCATCTCATCTAATAGCTACATAAGTGCTAGTTATTGGGATACTACCTTTTGCAATGTTCCTTTCCCTTGAGTCAACATTTCTTGAATCCATTCACCCATTACAACTGCCTTACACTTTAAAATGTTCATAGCATCTTATTCTTCCTTTGACATTAACATTGGGTACAAAGGTATCTCCTATGGTGTTGGCCCAAGCTGTATGTGTCCTTTCGTAAATTGAGTTAACTGTTCAATGTGTCCTTTATGCTCCTTTAATTTCTTCTTATCTCCACTAAGCCTATCCTCCATTAATTCCACACCTTCTTTGGTAATTCTGGTGCCATCTAATCTGGACAGTTTTCCCAAGCTAATAGTAGTAACCCTATAATCCTCTACGTTGATGTCCTATGGATCCTTATCTACCATGGGTTCCATAATGTGCAATTCTTTGTATCCTTATGTATCAAGTCTTTTGGCATACCTAATCTTAGGCTTTCTCCCCTTCTTGATAGCTGGAATATCCTTTAGCAAATTGTTCAAATCCAAAGGTATTAACTCAATTTTATCTTTCGGCTACCTTCATTTTCGTAACCATTCTAGCGCTTGGCTTGAGGTGGACTCCATTGCTTGTTTGTTCTTCTACGGAGTTTCTTTTTCTTTTTCTACTCCTAGCTTCTCTTGGTGGATTTATTCTTCACCAGTGATATTTACTTTTGGATTAGAAATTGCATTCCTTATTTCCTTGATCTCCTTTCCTTTTGTGGGATATTGAGCTATATTACTCCTTTTTATTTCCTATTTTGAAGTTTCTCTCATTTTTCCTTCTTTGGTATCATTATTATTTCTTGTGGAACATTCTCTTGATGCACTACTATTTCAACTTCACTTACTTCTAGATTCTAGTGCTCTTTGTCCTAATGTTTCATTACCAAATTGAACTCTTCCCTTGTAGTAACATTTTGTATTTCCTTCTTAGATACTTGTCTTCCAACCCTACTTTGTTTTCATCTCTAATTAATAGCTTTTTGGTCTTTGTATCAGTTAACATCTCTGTATCTTTTGATCATAGGGATTCTCTATCTTCAATATCTATAAATCCTCCTTACTTGATATCTATGATATCACTTATTGTGATTCTTGTTGCTTACTCCTTTGAGGGTACTAATTTCTCTCCTTCCTCAAGAACCTATGAAGATTTTCCTTTATCTAATTTTGATTGCATTTCCTTTATTTCCTTAGGAGCTAAGTTTCTTGAGAACACCTAGTGTATCTCCTAATACAATTTTATCTTGGTGGGGTCACTATCAAATTTATTTTGCAAGAACTCCCATTATTTCACTTATCATGCTACTTATTGAGGGTGAAGAAGCAAATAAATGAGTCATAGTATGTGATGTTGCTATTGGTATATCTCTAAGTAGTTGGGTAGATTAATTCATCACAGGTGGATCCCTCGATAGTCCAGAAGTAGAGGCTTCTACATTCCTTCTCATCTGATCTTGGGGCTCTACCATTTTAACTCTAGCTAACTAATTTGGATCTCAATCAATTTATATGAACTCAACACCTACCATGTAGGTTTCAGGGTCCTCGGCCATAAATTTTGCATCAATAATTTTGGTCATATTTATACTCCTTTAATGTATTAAGAAGTCATCATAGCAATCATCCTCATTTTCTTTTATGTTCCTTTTCTTCAAAATTGTGACCTTATGCCCCTTTTTCATTAAATTTTATTTGCATTTTTCTATCCAGCTCTGAATAGACCTCAAAATTGGCCCATTTACTACCTCTAGGGATAATACCTTTGGTTGATTTGGATATGGCTTTATGATAGGATAATCTTCAATTTGCCATTTTACATAATCAAGGTGCAACACCTCTTCATCATCCTTAGTTATTTAAGGTGGAATATCAAACTTTATAACATCTATACATAACATTAGCATCTACTTCAAGGTCAATATATGATGTTGATGCCTTCTTACTTCTATGTCATCTTTTTAATCTATACAATAATCCTCCATATCTAAAACATACACAACTTTTTTGGTGATAAAATTATGTATCTTCCCTAGGGATTCAAAATTCTTTATTTGGTAATCAAAATAAGGCAGATGCTTGGCTAAGAGGTCTTCTTATGTTTTTCTTGCGCTAGCTAATGAATTGGACACAAAATTTCCCATTTTTAATGGAAACTTGAATCCTAGCTTGTGGTGAGAGTTGTGGTATGAATCATGAAATTGCAAGATTTATCTGCAAAACTTGGCTAGCCATGCCTAATTAGAGGGATACCTAAGTAATCTGAATGGCTTCTCAGTAAACCCTTGTACTCTAATATAGGACAATGTGGGGAATTGAATGTTCCATCCACCAAAAAGTCAGATCACTTTCTATATTTCTTTAGGTGCTTTGTCACCAATTATCCCTTCCTATTCTCTAGTGACCAACATTGTAAAGAAGTCATTGACCTCTCTATAATTATGATATGACTACTCCAAGGTAAGTTGTGGATAATATAAATATACTAGGGTTTTTCCCTGGTCCATTACCTAGGACTCTCACTGTGTTCAAACCTTGAATGTTGGATCTGGTAACAAAGGCATATACCACACAAGATGACATGTAGAATTTCTCGGTTGGTTCCATCACAATTTTATGAATTGAATCGCTAATAAAATGTGCCCAATCAAAGAAACCTTTATTCCTTCTAATGACCTAGACAAATGGAAACATCCAACCCTCAAATTATCCGCTTATTTCTAGTCCTGCTACTCAACTTAGAAAAGTGATTTCTCCATAAATTTTGGGATGAAAATTTGTCCTTATTAGGAGTTTGGGTAACTTGGGTATCACTTTACCCTTCCTTCTCTTAAACCATTCTTCCCTGGTAACCCTCTTGCATGCTACATTTGATTTTAAGAATTATTCTAAGGCTAGATCTTTGGTCATTATTATGATTGTCTTAGGTCTAACAATTCCCAATATTTTTGCAATACCATTTGGGGTTAGGTCTGCATTCACTCGGTCGCTTTTGATCATGATGTATAGTTCCAAATCATAATTTAGAAAACACTGACACACACCCTCATGCACCGCTGTAGCTACAAGAAACCCTTCTACCTTTACTAGTATGCTCCTACCAAGGTTATTCATCTCATCTATAGCTATGGGCTCATTATTCGACTAATGAGGTCTTCTAACTTGTAGTCCCCTAGGTGGGTATCCAATATAAATCGACCTCTAGGAAACACTTGTCATAATTTCCATTCAAATTCTCTCTTGAAGTCAACTTTTTGAGAACCCATTTGCTTGCTTTTTATTTCCCCTAATGAGAGAATTAAATTACTACTAAGCTAACTATTGGATCTATCTAAGACTTATATTTACTACAATATTATGTGTCTATTACCTGTAACAACGCATAACTTTAAAGTCAGGGTTTTGGGTACATACTTGCATAGCTCGTAGAATACCTTCAAATATAGAAGACAATGCAGATACTCTTGAAGCTTTAGCTCCCTTCATGTACTTCAACACACTGCTCCCACATTTGAAACTTTTACCTTGCTAAATTTTTTACCATTGCTAGTTTTTGTTTATGTTGCATGAGAAAATGATGATTATAGCTGAGTGTGAGAAAGTCATGCAACATGTCCTATGAAATCATTAATAGCAAGGGGAAATTTAAAAAAAGGAAATCTTTTAATTAAATTTGTACCCTTGCTTTAGAGTGTATCTTCTACTATTTGTGCAACAATTGTACCTAAAGGATCCTTACTTTGTTTCATGGTTTCCTTAGGGGTTTGATCCTTTATTAGAGTTTTGTGGTCTTTTGTGCTTTTCAACATAGGCTACATTGGATTTGATTTTGGGTTTTAGGCTTGCTAGTGTTTTATTAGTTTTTTACTTAATAGCGTAACAAAACCTCTTTGACCTTGTCGATAATGTTTTTTGACTTAAAGGAATTTGTAACAATTTTCTGCGTTTCCTGGTTTAAGTTTTACTTTACCTTGCTTTGCAGGGTTCAATATACAAGGTTACTTTGTTTCTTTTGCAACTTTATCTTAATCATTTTTCCCAAACTCTCAGCAGCCTAATTGAGCATCATGATTACTTACTTTTGTGGACCGTGGTAAGAATAATAATCTCATTTTCATTTCCAACTACCTTTGTAATTGTGTTAAATCCCCTATTTTGTTTGCAAACCCGATTTAAGGATTCTCAAGATATTTTCAAATCATTTTAATTTTCAACCAACACCTTTTGGATGTTTACAATCCCTTAAATAATGGGTCCACATTTTTGTGGAATAAATGGAGAATATTGTGAGACTTCACCACACTTTCCCTTAGAGGTAGTGAAGATCAGTGTTTTGGGCAAGATGGAGTCACTTTGAAATTAGAGGGGCAAGATATTGGTTTTGATGACCTAGGGATTGACACCCAATGTATTAGATAGATGGTTTCCAAGGCCCTAGGGATTAATCAAAAGGGTAAGGGAAGAAAATCAAACAGACAAAAAAGGAGGGAGGAAGCCAATGAAAGGAGCCAACTCAATGTCTTAGACTTTCTGAAATCCAAGGGAGCCAAGGTCTCCCTTGTAGGGAAATAAATATTTCCACATGGAATGTTAGGTTCCTATTAGCCTCTAACAAAAGATTCTTTCTTAAGCATTAGATCAACAAGATAGATGTAAACATCACATTATTACAGTCCAAACCAAAACCAATGAGGAAGGAGAGATAATTAAAAAATATTATGACAAATGGTAAGGTTTTTTCATGGTACTCATGACTTGACTGGTGGCTTTGGGATTTTGTGATCTTCCATTAAATTGATATTAGTATAATTGAAGCCCATCATAATTGGATTGTGTACGGTTAGAAACAAAGTGTCTCATTCTTTCTTATATATTTTTTATGTTTATGGATCGACGTAGATCAAGGAAAAATTGAAGGTGTGGAATTTTATTAGGACACAAATAAGCAATCTAAACAATAGTAAGATTATTCTTGCAGGAGATTTTAATATGATTTTGGGTTTAAATGAGAAGAGTGGGTGATTAAGAAAAGTTAACAAAACCATCACAGATTTCAAAGAATTTGTGAATGATATAAAGCTGATCGATTGTATTCCAAATAATAAAGTATATACATGAACTAATCAAAGAGAAGGTTTCACAAACATATCAGAACAATCATATATATTTTGGATTGGACAAAGATGGATCATAAATCATTATAAATATGAATAAAGTATCTTTCTAGTAAGTTGCTCAAATCATTTTCATGGTGGATATTGTGCAGTTGCATGGGATATCTTGTAGGATCATATTGGATTGGGACCCAGTATTCACTTCTGTATTTTGGACATCCTTACAATATGTTTTGGGTGCCCAACTTAATTTCAGCTCATCTTATCATTTTGAGACTAATGATCTGACAGAGTGATTTAATCAAGTTTTGGAGGACATGCTTTGAATGCATGTGATGGCTCAACAGTCTCATTGGGAAGACTATTTGTACCTAGTTGAGTTTGCCTATAATAATGGGTACCATAGGTCTATTAGCATACCACATTTCTAAGCTTTGTATGATCATTTGTGTCATACTCTATTGAGTTGGGATCACTTAGAGGACCGAGTCCTTTTGGGTCTTGAGATGCTTAAGGATATGAAGTAATGGGTATTTCATATTAGAGAGAATTTGACCACAACTCAAGATTGACAAAAGAAATACGTTGATGCACATAGAGTAGATCATGATTTTTTAGTGGGTAACCAAGTTTTCTTGAGAGTGTGTCCACGAAAGAGCCCCATCTACTATGAAAAAAGCTTTAAGTTGGTGCCACATTTTGTTGGACCTTTTGAGATTCTAGAGAGGATTGGTCTTGGTTTTCCACTTTGCCTATCTCTCATCCATGATGTATTCCATGTTTTTGTTCTTAGATAGTGTTAGCATTTTTTGTACCTGTAATACCCTAAAAAAGGTCATCTAAACCATGAGCCCCTAATCTCGACAATGTCACCAAGGTCCTAACCAAAGGCAATTAAATCAATCTTGAGCACACAATTAATTCTTTAATCATCAATGTCACATGGAAAAATTAATCACCCAAGATTAATTAAATATTAATTTAGTTAATTAAATCATTCCAAGTAAATCATTTTAAACAATTATCTTATTTATTTTAATTAAATATCTTTTGCATATTTAATTAAATAAATCAATTTACCATTAAATCATCAAAAAGAGGAATTAATTTGAAAATAAATCAATTTGCCACAAATCTTCAAAAAAGGAAACATATCAAGAAAGAGGAATTAGAAATTATGAGCACAAATCTTCAAAAATGGAAATAAATCAAAAAAGGAATTAATTGACAAAAAAGAATTAAAAATTTGAGAAAAGAAATCAATTGGAGATAATCTTGAAAAACAAATTAAAAATTGATGAATAATCTCAAAGAAAGCAATAAAACAATTAAATATTAAAATTGAATGAAATAGAGAATAAATCAGTTTTTTCCTGATTTTATCTTAATTTTAGTTCAATTTTCTTTAAAACTGAGAAAAGCATCCAATCACATCAATTCACCTGGATTGTGCTTCCTATTGGAAAATCTTGAGCGCTCATCATCATTTGATCTCAGCCGTTGGTTTCTTTCTGAATTTTCTATAAATTCAAGCTCTCATCTCTTTCAAAGATCCTAGAGAATATATTGTTATTATGCTGATTTTTCTCTAGGTTCATTGAGAATATTGCATACATATTTAGATCATTTATCTCATTTATTGCTTAAATCTTGTTAGATTAATCTTGCATCCATCTAGCATTAATATCATGCTCATATTAATTAAAATCCTTTGTCTTGGTGTTGTCTAGTCACTGGATTGCTTATACAATCTAAGAGCAATCTTCTACTTGCATCTTTAGAAGGAAATGGGTCAATTTGTTATGGTTTTCATATTCATGCTTATACCTCTCTAACCATACATGTAATGACTTAATTGAAGTGTTGTGTATTCCAGATACAGATACAGGTCCACTTTTCACACACACATTTTTGCGCCCTCCGTGGGGCTTGAACCCATGACTACAAGATTTCTAATGTTTCTTGAACAAATTTAATGTTTGGTTTTTATAACCAATAAACATGCGTTAAATTTGCAAATAAATATTTTTCTTTTTGTTTGTTCTTCTATGACATTCAAAAATGGTCTCAGTTTGGAAGGAATAACTTTGAATTGAACCATTGGATCTAAACCAATTTTTTATGTGTTGTTGAAAACCAAGTTTTCTATAGGTTAACCGAAGGGATTTTCCTAAAGATTTTGATTTTGAAAGTTATGATTGACAGAGCGAAGGACTGTCATTTTACTTATTCTTCTATGACAGTCAACAATGGTCTTGGTTCGAAGGGCATAAATTTTTATTGAACCGTTGGATCTAAGAAAAATTGTAATATGTTCTGTAAAACTAAGTTATTCACATTTCCACTGAAGTGATTTTCTAAATTATTTCAAGTTGAAAAGTTATAAACGATAGAGTGAAGTACTATCAAAACTATCATAACTAGGATAGTCATAAAAAATGGAAATTCTTGTTAGATTAGTTTAATTTACAATTTGCATGCTAGAATTTTCTTTTGATAATTATTTTTTATGTTATTTTGGTGACTAATTTTGGGATTTTAATGTTTTTGGGATGCTTGTCAAAGAATCTATCAATCAAACATACGTCTGCCAAAGAATCAAGAAGAAAATGACTACTGACATATTGGTTTGCAGGTTGCCTAAGGAGAATCAACTAAACATTGTGTATTCATTTAGTATTTACTTAGGCACTTAAATTGCTATCTGGTTAAAGAAAAAATCTATCTTTTGTGTTTTCAAAAAAATCTAAGAGGTAGGAGAGTATGCTCTTGCCTTTTATAGACAATCAGAAATCTAGACCCTCAAAGCTTTTTTCTAAGTTTTGAGATTTGTGTACCTTTAGCAGGCCTGTCACAGTGGGAAAAAGTAATCACCCTATGAGAATGACCCAAGTGAGTATAGCTGGACCTGAGCATTCCAACTCACTATATTAAATAGGCCTTTGGTGATTAAAGTCTCAGAGGATGAGATTATTTGAGTTTTCTCTTTGAGACCTTCATATCAAGCATTTTGTAGGGCCTCGAGGTCTCAATCATGTTTACGTGACTACAACTTGTTTTGGTACCTTGTCGGGCTATAGGCCTCAATCATGCTTGTGTGACTTCAAGGGGTAATTTCAAATAGAATTCCTAACTAAGAACTATAAGATTAGAAGCTACCCGATTCACCTCCAAAAGGTTGATAATCTTTGTGCAAGAGAGATAGTAACTCTCCCAAGACACTTGCCATATCGTGCCCCCATTAGCGTTTGGAGTCGGCTAATACAACATTGAGAATCCATTGCGTGAGACTCAGTGGTCGTATTCTAATTAGCTATTGGGTCTATACCTATGTCAACAAGCAAAGGTTTTCTTCTCCAAGCCAACTTCCATAGGGTTAGCATGTTGTGATTGGAGTTACTATTTATCTTGCGTGTTTTCTATGTTTTCATCCCTGAAACTGAAAATGAAATACTGAAACTGGAGAAAACAAATCAAACAATATAAAACAATTCAGTGATAAACTCTGTCCATGTCCAAACTAGTCTTTGTCAGTCATTAAATCATCAGTCCTTATCAAAAACTAGTAGTCATCAGTCATTGAAACTCTGTCTGTTAGAATCTCATCTCTGTCCAATCCTCTATCATATGAATTCTTGATCTTGTCAGTAAAAATAGTCAAAATTGCCCAAATCAGTCTATAACGAGCCTAAAACTAGTTATCATCCTCTGGAGCATAAACAACTTTGATAGTGTACCTTTGTCGTTGTGTTGCATGATTTTGTTGATCATCTCTAAACTAGTTCAAACAAACATCTTATCAAACCTAAGTTAACTTAGATAACGTCTTACACAGGATAGATCATTCCTGAAACTAGACTAGATCTTAGTTACTTCTCTCAATCACTACGTTAAACGAACTACTAGCTACAATTTGATCTTGACTTCTGCAACATATCTAACTCTCGATCTTGTTGGTTGTAAATGTCTATTCAAATCAGAAGCTCTTCTAAATTTTTTTTACAAAAGTAAGAATCTCATGGATACCTTAGCTCCAATTCCCATGGCTACCTTTGCTCAAATGCTTCAAGATATGAAGGAATAAATATATGACATGGAAATCAAACAAAATAAATCAATGACTCCATTTGAAAAACAAATGTATGATATCAAGTGTGAGAAACTTCAAGAAATGCTAAAACAATTATGTGATTTGACAAGCGAATACCAACAAATAATTGACAATCAAAGACCAAATCTCAAACAAGCTCACAAGACACCTTCACCAAGACATAAAGACATTTCCTCCAAATATTCCCTAGATAGACAGTTTACACCTTTGGGGCAATCTATTGAGTCAACTTTGGAAGAACTTATTAAGAACAATCTTATCATATTGTCTAAAAAGACCACATGGGGATGTGTAGTTTTGAGTAGTTATTGTGTATATCATAGGCATAACAAACATAAGACTTCAATGTGTATGGAATTAAAATATAAGATTCAAGATCTCCTTGATGATGGTGTCATTGAAATTGAAGATCCTAATGACTCACCTAAAGAAAAAGAAGGAACTACTTCTAAGCATAATCAAAATCATGAACCTATGTCTAGAAAGGCTCCATATCTAGCCTTCATCCCTTTCGTGATGCCTCCATCTCCTAAAAATTCTTAGCAACAATCCATACCATCTCCTTCAAATAATGAAACTTCTCATGTTGACCCTCAAGAGCTATCTCTTATGTAAATCCAAGTTAATTCCAATATTGATACAAATTCCTCTAAAGATTTAAAAATCCCAGATCCTATGCTATAATGCACTCCAATTCCAAATGTACCCACTCTAGAGAGTCCCACTCAAAATTCTTCCCCATCATGCCAAAATATGAAGACCTTCCAAGAATCCCCTACGCCTATGCAAAATCCTATCCCTTCCTTAGAAGCGACTCCATGTCAAGAGGAGAGTCCTATCATAAATCAAGATCAAGACACCAAAACTCTCCATTCCCATCCAATGATTGAAAAAGATCCTATTTCCCTAGAATCCCATGATGATCCCCTTATACCTTTCCATTTCTTCCAAGATGACCCCCTTCCATCTCAATAACAAAGCATCCTTCCAAATCCCATTCCTAATCCACTTCCTAAGAAAGATCATGATGCCTCTTCCACCTTTTCAAACAATCCTATTCAAAATGAAGAGTCAAACTGTTAGGGTTCCCATAGATACTGAGAGGGGGGGTGAATCAATATCTAACCAGTATTCAAATTTTCTTAAGTTAAAACATGCAGAACATAAAGTAGTAGTATACCGGTATGCAAGAATTAATGTAATAAACAGAATCAAAAATATCTACATGAAAAGAACACCATAACACAAGATGTTTAACGAGGAAACCCGGCATGGGAAAAACCTCGGTGGGATTTGTGGCCCACAATATTCACTTACTGACCAATAAGAGAATATTACTTACAATAGGGGCCTGCACATGCAGGAAGGCCAATTGCCTAGAGCTCATTGCTCAATGAGAAGTCACACTGACTTACAATGAGGATTATACTAATCCAATGATGTGTACTACTTTACAATAGCATCTCCAATGCCAGATTCAGTACCGGTTCTAACTTTGTTCTTTACATATACCGTTGACCTATAATTCGCACATTAGGTCTACCTAATAATTTTCTTTTTGTTCACTTCCTTACACTCTCAAATGTCTACAATGATCTATTTTATATACAAGAGTCATTTTACAATTTCCCAAGTCGCCTTACAATAATAATCAAAATATTACATATCAAAAATCCTATCGGCCTCTGTGCCGGTATACATCTTTTCTTCTGTGCTGGTGTCGGTGCCGGTGCCGGTGCCGGTGCCGGTGCCGGTGCCGGTGCCGGTGTAGAGTGATCTTGTTGATGCCGGTGCACTGTCTTGCTTGAATAATGCTTTGCTTGTATGATGTCTTGTTGGTGCCATAGGATTGCAAGGTTGCCATCAATGACAAAACCTTCAATCACACACAATGTCTCATTGGAGTGTCCATATGCCAACAATCTCCCCCTTTGGCATTGATGGCAACACTCATGAGAAATTTCAAAATGTGTAGACAAAAAGAAATTACCAAAAATATGAAGGGCTCCCCCTAAGCATATGATTCCTATCTTTGAACTTTCTCATCCTACTACTCCCCCTTTGGCATCAATGACAAAGGTTGTCAAGATGTTAGTAGAGTTTGTAGTTATACCAGTCCATATCCTCAACCTTGTAGTTGGGTAGTTATTATCTGAAAAAGATCAGTCCTCTTCACAGTACCGGTGAGATGCTACAATTGTTCTGCCGGTGTTTTACTTCCCTGTGCTAATGCCTCTGAGATTTCCTTCCACAGAGATGCTAGATAGTCCAATCTTGGACTCAGTTTAGATCTTAAGTGTTTTGCCTTGTTTATTATTGTCTCTTTCTCTCTTTCCTATTTAAGTAATTCTGCCTCAAAATTTGCTAACTTATCTTCAAAAATAGATAGTGAATCCGGTGAGTTGACAAAATTGTCTGCAAGCTTGTTTATCTCTTCTTGTGTCTTGCTTATTTTCTTGTCAATATCTATAGTTAGGAAGTTTGTTTTGCATGTGTCTTTATACAGGTTTTTATACTCTTTTAACAAACTACACAGTTCCGATAGAAGTGTGTCAAAGTCTCTATTACACTTCTTTATTTCTACCTCAAAGAATTTATGTTTCTCCTTTTCTACAATGTCCTTTACAGATTCTTCCTTTATTTTCTCAATATTTCTAGAAATTTATTTACATAATGTATCCAACTATCCTAAAGAATCTTTATTATCTATATTACAATCAGGAGCAATTATCTTCAAAATTGGTATTGAATCATCTATTGCTTTGTAAGCTTGTGAACTATAGTTAGTTATTTTCTTGATGGATTCAAGTAATACCTCAGTCACATTTGTTGTCCTTGATGATGACCCAACAAACTGAGTACCAGTGGAAGTGACCATGCTTGTATTGACCACTGGCAGGTCAGTTTGTGTCTGCATTTCCTTTAGCACTAGTTTTCCTGCTTCATTGCTTACCGGTGGCATCTGTTTCGGAGCCTTTAGCTCTGTCAGTTTCTTTGTTTGTGCCTCAGATTCTATCTTTTTCCCTGTATCCTCTGTCGGTTGCTCTGTATCTCCTGTTACCAAAGGCTCTTTAGCCATATCTAATTTTTCACTTGTGTCTTTATCAACTGTTATGTTGATCTTTTGGGTATCAACATTTACAGTGTATAGGACTTCAGGATTTGTATTGCTATCCTCTGCATCCATGCTTTCAGTTGTCGGTTGGTTTTTAGGGATTGTAATTTTTACAGGTGGAGGTAGGTTATCTTTAACCTTTATGCTTGGAGGTCCACCAATTTTTCCTTTCCCTTTGTCCTTATCCTTCTGACATAGCTTAATAGGCTTGGGATTCCTATATTCTTCTTGTTTCTCTTTTTCAACCAAAAATATGTCCCAACCATCTTCTGTTTCCTCTGAAACTTCTATAACTCTACCTGCCATTAGTGAAATATGCCAGTGTGTAGTGGAAAAAATTGTCCGGTTAGCCTGAGCTATCAGATCATCAATTTCCTTTGGGGAGTTTACCGAATATACAGCAAGTAGTTTTTCTATTTTTATTTTCTTATCTAGTTCAATTACTCCTTGCCTTTTGGCCTCAAGTCTTTTGTATAAGTCATCAGGAATTTCATTTATGACTTCCATCAAAAACTTTTTGAACATGTCCATGTGTAATATTACACTCTCCTTAACTTTCCCTTTCTCATCAGCTGATAGGGTGTCATAAATTTTCCCTATGTTCTTTAGTTTTCCTTCCTTTGTGATCTCATTTAACAAAATGTCTAGAGGTGCCAAGTCAGTTTTTGCCTTTTTCTTTTTCTTAGGAGTCAACTTCTTTTTAGGTGTGATCTTTCTGACTGGAGATCTCACAGCTTGTTGCTTCTGCTTTGTCCTTCTAGGTGAAGGAGTGGTTGCTAGTGAGGGATCTCTTTTCCTAACAACTCTTTTAAAGGTTTCTGACATGTCTCCTTCTAAAGAAGTACCTACTTGTGATATATGAGCTTCAGGTTGTGGGGCTACCAACTCATTTTCAGCTATGCTAGTTTTCTTTAATACATCTTCCTTAATGGCTTTTGCTTGTCTGGATCCTTTTCTCACAAATGCCTCTACCTTCTTCACTTTTTTCTTGGACTGTATTTGTTTTTCTATTGTTTCAGCACTACCAAATGCTTCCTCCTTAGGTTCATTGGGGGCTTCTAGAAGTGCTTTGGCATAAGTTTCAACTATGTGGTCATCTGTCTCATAGCCCATTTTTGTTACCCAGATTGTCCTTGGGATGACTGCTTCCATCCATATTTCATCCTTTTTGATAACAAAGCATATATCATCTTTGTATTTATCTACAATTTCTTGAGATAACCTTGTCCTTTTCTTCGTTTTTGTCTTTAGTGCTCGGAAAAAGTCATGAATGTTGTTTTCCTTATTCTCACCCATGGTATTGAACAGTTTTGTCAGTTGCTTTCCTACCGGTATGTCATATCCAAGTTCTTTATATCCTATACCAGGAAATTGTTTTGTTATATGAAGCATTAGACACACTAACAGATTTCCAAATCTGAAGGTTCCTTTCTTATCCTTCTTTATCTTTCCAAGGTTGTCTATCATTTCATCCTTTAACCATTCACAGATGTCAATTTTTGCATTGTTTGTTATCATATCATAAGCACTCTTAATGCATAAACTTGAAATTGAGTTAAGTCTATTGGCATGAGTGGCTTTGTAACCTAATATCATACTTATGAATCTCACATTTATATCCTTTACATCATTAACCCTTAAAGATCTTTTATCAAATGTTGCACCTGTTAGGTCTATGACTAAATCATTTGAAACTTTCTTGTTTCTGTCTGGTCTTTTACCAGTGGCCAATAACCTTGTGACAACCTTTACAACTTGCTTGGTGATCTTATGAATTGCATCTAACCAGAAAAATTCTCTATGAACTCCACTTAACACTATCCTAATCACATCCTTAGGAAATTTAGGAATGCTAAGGATTTCTATCAATCCTAGGGTTTCAATGATTTTGTGTTCAGCTTTGACACTACCGGTATCATCACATATCTTGGTTTTGTACATGGTTTTGATTTCCTCATCTCCTAACTCTTCTATATTGCAATGAATATACATTCTAGGGTCTTCAACATATACAACACCTTTAGGGATTTGAGAAAATGCACCTAAGGTATCATCCTTCTTTGCTATTTCGGGGACCAACTGAAATACGGGCCTAGGTCTTTTAATTACTTCCACAATAGTAGGGTTCACTACGTATTCAATTGCAGAGGTGGATGCCATGATAAAATACCTTTTTCTGTCTTGGATGGATGATTACTTGCAGTGTGCTTGCTTCTTGCTCGAAATGCCATAGCTCAGAAATCTTTACGCTCTCTGAAAATTTGAAATCACGGTGAAATGAAATGGAGCCAAAACCTTATTTTATAAAGTCTTTTTCGCTATCTACCACATTAATTGCATGCCGGTTAAGTATTCACTTAACTTTATTTGCTGGTAATAAGTGATTTTCAACTTCTTTTCTCTAACCGAGGGAATAATAGCACATGTGTCATTAGATTGCCAAACCCTCAAGACAATTTTCTTCAATTAGATGAAGAGCTTCCTGCCGGTGGAGCACTGCTCTGTCCTACCGGTGAGGCATCACTCTATCCTGCTGGTGGAGCATTTGTTGGTTCTACCAGTGGAGGAGTATTCCCAATATTTAGATCAACTTTTCTAATCCATTGCTTTGAGAATTCTTGCTTAACCTCTTCAACTTTTTCTTTACCTTTCAAGCTAGCACTTTTGTTGTGTACCGGTGTACCTTTACTTCTACAAAATTTAGCACTATGCCCAATCTTATTACATGCATAACAAGTTACATTATTTTTCTAAATAGCTTTCCCATAAACTATGCCAGTTTGTGTTCTGCATTGATTAGATAGATGTCCAAATCTTCCACAAACATAACATCTCACATTCATTCTACAGTTTTCAGAGTTATGACCAACTTTGTTGCATTTGGAGCATTGACCAGTGGGTGGATTGATATTCTGATAATTCCTAGATCTACATTCATTTGCCCTATGACCATATTTATTATAGTTAAAGCATTTTCCATTGAATTTATAAGTATTAGGTGGTCTTATCAGTTTGTTGTGATCTTGAGTATTTGTAGTACCGGAGCTTTCTCCAACTTCAAATCCAATTCCAGAAGTGTCACCTTTGGGTTTTTTATTCCTCAATAAGGTACCAAGTTCTTCTGAGCTTTTCTTGAATTTTTCTTTATGTTGATTTGCAGTTTCTAATTCCCTTTCCAAGATTTCTTTTTGTCTCATTAGTTCATTTGAGTCATTCTGAGTATGCATCAGATCTATCTTCAACATGTCATTTTCATAGCTAAGTCTTGTGTTCTCATTTGCTGCATCACTTAGTCTTTTGGTCAATTCTTCTTCATTCTTCTTTTTGTCCTCAATCTCTTTGCAAAATCTCATAGTCATATCCTGCATTTCATTTTTTATTGTCATGATCTCTTGTTTCAACTTGCTTATCATATCATTAAGTGATTCCTTTTCATCATTCTCATTTTGCAATTTTTCACAAAGTTCTCTTCTCTTATTTCTTGTAACAATGAGATTTTCTTGAAGTGCCTGAATGATATCCTGAGCTGCTCTTAAATCATCTTCTAATTTGATATTTTTCAACTTCTCTGCATCATAGTCGGTAAGAGCTCCTTCAAGTTGCTTCATCAGATTTTCCATCTTTACCGGTGTCAAGATCTTCCTCAAGCTGTTAGGCTTCTAAAAATAGAGGACCAAGCTCTGATACCAATTGTTAGGGTTCCCACAGATATTGAGAGGGGGGGGGGGTGAATTAGTATCTAACCAGTATTCAAATTTACTTAAGTTAAAACATGCAGAACATAAAGTAGCAATATACCGGTATGTAAGAATTAATGTAATAAATAGAATCAAAAACATCCACATGAAAAGAACACCATAACACAAGATGTTTAACGAGGAAACCCGGTGTGGAAAAAACCTCGGTGAGATTTGTGACCCACAATATTCACTTACTGGCCAATAAGAGAATATTACTTACAATAGGGGCCTGCACATGCAGGAAGGCCAATTGCCTAGAGCTCACTGCTCAATGAGAAGTCACACTAACTTACAATGAGGATTATACTAATCCAATGATCTGTACTGCTTTACAATAGCATCTCCAATTCCAGATTCAGTACCGGTTCTAACTCTGTTCTTTACATATACCCTTGACCTATAATTCGCACATTAGGTCTGCCTAATATTTTTCTTTTTGTTTGCTTCCTTACACTCTCAAATGTCTACAATGATCTCTTTTATATACAAGAGTCATTTTACAATTTACCAAGTCATCTTACAATACTAATCAAAATATTACATATCAAAAATCCTGTCGGCCTCTGTGTCGGTGCCGGTGCCGGTGTAGAGTGATCTTGTTGGTGTCGGTGCACTATCTTGCTTGAATAATGCTTTGCTAGTATGATGTCTTGCCAATGCCATAGGATTGCAAGGTTTCCATCAATGACAAAACCTTCAATCACATACAATGTCTCATTGGAGTGTCCATATGCCAACACAAACACCCTATCGAATGGTCCTCTTCCATGTCAAGATCAAAGTATCCCTTCATCTCCATTTCATAATCCTCCATTTTCACCTCAAGGATCCATCATGCCTACAAATCCCTCTCGTGATCCTATCATTCCTTGCATTCCACCTCCATCTCATAATGGACTCGCGCCTTCTTTCCAAAGCACAGTGTATCCTACAAGTCAAAATATTTATAAAGGCAAAGGGATAGATCTACACAAGCAAGAAACACTCCATATTAAAGAAAATGTTAAAGGTCATGGCCTCAGGGACATTTCTCAAGATGTTGGTATCTCTCATAAATCCTGCATTTATTTAGTTAAATCCAAATACACACCTTCCCCTTCATTACTTCCATCCATTCTAGGTCCCTATATCCCTCCATCCTTTATGCAAGATCAACAAAGGCACGCGTCTTCGAGTACCTTCCATCCATCTAAGAGACCTCCATATCATTCCTATCTATCCATGCATCTCCCTCCAAGTAATTTGGATGCCAAGCATAAAAGTCATAAGTCAAGTAATCCACATGTATTCAAGGATCAACATGTCCCATCTAATCGACATGTCAAAACAAAGCAAAATATGATCCAAAAAGAAAAAGAAAAATACAAAACGCCACAAAGGCGCATAAAGAAAGAAGAAAAGTCAAAAGTAATATGGGTTCCTAAGGCACTTGTACAAGCAATGCGCTCTAAAGAACTACAACAACATGAAAAAACAAAAACCATGTGGATCCCTAAGCAGTTGTTTGAAGCACAACAGTCTAAAGAAAAATCAAAATTGGCATCCAAAATTGTTGTTCCTCCATCCAAACCTTCCGAGTCTATTCCTCCATCACCTCCTTCATCCATTTTGGGTTCTTATGCCCCAGAATCTGTAACCTTTCCTCCATCCAAATCTCAAAATCTGAGATTCAATTCTCTTCCATATGTCCACCATCCCTCAAGGTGTGTGCCAATGTTAATCTTTCTAGAATTTCCATGTAGCCATACACAATTCTTCCAACATCCCATCCATTATCCAACAACTCTTTTTCACCCTTCCATCCCTCTTATCCAATCCTTTGCATAAATCCTTTCCCTAGTTTCATTTCATTATCCTGCCAACATCTTTGAGCATACCTTCATAGCCATGGTCTATTGCAACTCATATTATAAGGGTACCATCTAAAGAAGTGAGACACTGGTGTCCTTCTTCCATCCCCTATCATGCCTCCACTATCTTCCAAAAGAAAAAAAGGAAAAAAAAATGATGAAAAAATGATAAAAAAAAATGATGAAAAACAAGTAAAGAGAAATAAATTCATCCATGAGTGAAAACCACTTCTTGTGGCACCTTGGGCAAGTACCATGATGAAAACTTGGCAAACAGGTGTCATGCATAATCCATTATCCTTTTACACTTTACATTGGGGGCAAGTTCCATCCATGTACATCCTCTATTATCCTTCTTCCTCCATTATCCTTCATCCTCCATTATCCCTCATTCGCAATATCTACATTCATATCCATTTTCCACCTTTGATCTTGACAAGGTTAAGGATCTTTGTAGGCTTCATGTGTCCTAACTATTACACTTGATCTAGACCATTTAGCTCCTATCCATTGCTTGCTTACATCCTTCATTACCAACTTTGATTTTGATCATCATATCTACCTCCTATCCAAATCTATCCCTTGATCTTGATCAACACTATGGACAAAATGCAAAAAACATGTTTTCCACAAACCTCTTGACATGGCCACTTATTTGGACCATATGGCTTTGTTATGCTATATCCTTTCTTTACATTGCTAAAATCCTTGGTTTACATTGTTATATCTAGATCCTGTGCTTGGATTAACATTGTGAGATAGTCCTTGAAAGCATCCACCACCATTTTCTTATCCATTCATGTACTCAAAATCCCTTTTGCCTTGTAAGAAACTAGGCACAAACATTACAAAATTCTAAAAATCATAAAATGCCCTGAAGAAATTCTAAAAAGCATAAAATGTCTTGAAAAAAATCATAAAAATAAGAAAAAGTCTTGAAGAATATCCTAAAAATCAGAAAAAGTCATGAAAAAATCCTAAAAATCAGAAAAAGTCCTAAAGAAATTCAAAAAAAAGAAAAGAAAAAATAGGAAAAAAAAGTGGAAAAATAGAGAAAATGCCTTGGTGAAAACCTGGTAAACAGGCACCTTGGTAAAAAAAAATGAATATCTGCCAAGTAGGTGAAAACCTGGTAAACAGGCACCTCTTGTACTCAAGTGCTCCATCTATCAACACAACGTTGGCATTCCTGCTTTCATGCATCTTTGATTTTGCTTGTACATATCTTTTAGTCACTTTCGTGACATCCTGGTTCTTTTGGAACCCTCATGGCTTGAAACTGATCAATGTCCTAGTCTTAGGTTAAATGACAAGAGCACATTACATGTCTGAAGCAGTATCAACCAAGTCAACTTTACATCAGTGATACCTGATCATTCACTCCGAGTCAGTCACCTTCCTCTTGACTACTGAAGAGTTTTATCACTGAATACACGAGCAAAACAACATAACAGAAAACAATCACTAAACAGTTTGAGCTATGCATGAATTTTTTTTTTGTGTGTGTTGTCTTTTATATTGGTTTTTGATTATTATCCCTCTGAGTAACTCGAGGAAGTCTATTGTGACCAAGAGGAGCAAGGATTGGGGGCATAATATTTTCTTTCTTACTGCTTGTAGGAATGATTCCAATGATTTGGAAACATCTAAATTAGTTGGGTGTCTATGATAAGAGCCTTCACATCAAGGTGGAATCACCTCACATACCTCGACTCTGCTTATTTGTATGCTACAGGGAGGTTCCCATCATTTTTTTTTTGTTTTGAGGGAATTTCTTTATCATGCAATCCAGGTCCTTGCAAAATCTGTCCAAAAAGGGTTATTGTGGACAAGATAATTAATATTGCACATGAAAAGAAAGGAACTCTACTCTGCCTGCTATAATTGTAAAATGCTCAATGATGACAAATAAGCTTTTCAAAGTACAGTGACTAGGTTTTGGTTGCATCTCGTTTTGCATCTCATTTTGCATTTCATTCTACATCTTGTAAATTTAGAGTGATTTCGGTATGGTAATAATGATCTTCTTATTTTCTGAGTGAGCATTGGAAACATCATCATTTCTTAAGTAAGTGGTCTCTTTTCATCATTTCTTCGATCGAGTACTTGTGTTTTGAGATGTTAGCTGCATACATAAGCATTTTATATAGATCCATACATTTCATTTTATACAAATTTGTATTCATATTATTGCATGAGGAAAAATAAACATTTGCATTACTAGTTACTCATTCTCCTCATTTATTTGCATCATCATTTATTTGCATAAAAAGAAACAAAAATAAACACCCATATTCCATTTGCATTCATTCATCTATACTAAAAAGAAATGCATACATATAGAATAAAGCATATAGAACAACATCTCATAATCAATCAACACAAGTACGATGAAATCAAATCACGAGCTTGTAAATTGGCTGTCCTGAGTCCATTTTCGGGATCGAAATCAAAATCTGATGTCAACTCTCTCATTGAAATTTCACAAAATTTGGACCACTTAGTGCTCTTTTCATCAAATGCTCATTCTCAAATCAACTTTGCGCTCAATTTCTTATCATCAATGCAAAATTTTCAAAAAAATTCCTCTGAATCAATTTGTGCTTGTAGACGTATAAAAATGACCATATTCCTAAATGAATATTTTATGTTCATTTCTCTATTTAATTAAATCCAATTTAATTAAATCACCCACATTTCTCTATTTAAATTAAGTAAATTACTCAATTTATTTAAATTCAATTCACTAGGCCTCTTTTGACATTTAATGAATAAATCATTTTATTCAATTAAATCCCTTATATCCACTTTTAATTAAATTCAAATTTAATTAAATAGTTTATCCTAAATTGAATAAATCTAATTTATTTGATTTCCCTAAATTACAACCAAATTGAATTAAATTCATTTTATTCAATTAAATCCTATTATCCCTTCATCCACTTGCAAAATCCTACATCTCCCACTTGCTTCCTAAACCCTATTCCTAACCCCTTCTAGACTCTTCTAATCACTTCTAAATTAACCTAACCCATTTCCTAAACTTTGTCACATCCCTAAGCAGGGGGAAGTCACTTCTCAAAACCTCAAAGTCTTTGAAAACCCTTAAAGGCTTCAACCACTTAACTTTGAAAGTATCCCAAACCATTAATGGTTAACTCAACCCTCTAGCATGATTAAAAAATTTCCCTAAACTCAACCTCCATGTAACCCAAGGGTCTCATCGAGCATTTATTGCTTGGACCATAGTTATCCTTAATCTTTTGCACAAGAGTTTATCCTTTGGATAAAACCTTTATCCATTGGATAACCCTAACCTAACCTTAACCTAACCTTAACCCTTACCCCCTAAGGTAACCATGAGGTCTTATCAAGCATTTAATGCTTCTTACATCTCCTCTCAACCAACCTTATGTTGCCAATTGTCACCATTTCATTGGTGCAAATTGTAAACATGGATTCCCAACTTTCAAACTCAACCCTTGATTACCTCTTTCAATCCTGGCCATCCATTGCCCTATTTTTGCACTAAATAGAGCTCTTATTCCTCCATTTTCATCATCCAAGTCTTTAGCATCACACTTATACCAAAATCCATCCAAGCTTTAATATATCATTTGTGCTCATCATTTAGCCTCTCTTTTCAATAGGAATTAATTTAAATATGCATGTTTAGAGTATTTTCTTTATCATCTAGCTTAATCATAGACTAATATAGCATGCTAGGATAGTCTTGTTACTAATCTTGTCATCTTATAACTAGTTTATTGCATTTATAGGGTCATGTATAACTTAGGATACATTTCATCTTAAAAATTAACCAAAGCATCCCTCGTTCTTGCATTTGTCATCCCTAAACCACTTTGCTCAGTGATCTGAGAGCAAAGAAATTGGTTTGAGGGACCTTGTGAGATAGAGAACCATGGAACCAACCTTGGGAAGTTGAGCCATACTTCATGACTCCATAGCTTGCACCAGGAAGTCCCATGGGTGTGTGAGCAAGGCTCCTTAGGCTTCATTTTCCACATTTTAAGTTCTATCGACCCGCTTTTCCCACATACAGTGCTCAAATCAACTTATCATTGCTAAAAAATTGCATATCATCATGTACCCTCATAATCTTTCGATTTCGCTCCCGAGGGGGCATACTCATGACCTTATGATCTCACATCTTCAAATGTCAAGGAAATTTTTAAATCTTCATTAAAAGTCGAGCAAAAATCTTTTTCAACTAAAGAAAATCAATCAAATAAGACCTCATCGCTAGGGGCATCTCAACTTCATCACTTTATATCATGTTGAGATCTCTCGATCATTTGAATCAAATCAATCTCTAGGGGCATATCAATTTCATCGTTTCAAATCAAGCTAATATTTGTCTTCATCTAAATCAATCTCTTAACGTTAATCAGCTTCATCTCTTTTCATCAAGTTGATTATTCATTTAAACTCAATCAAGGGTTTAAAGAGTATCTTTGATCACACTCAATCTAAGTAGGTGTTCAGTATTCATCGCTTTGGATCAAGCTGGACAATTTATCTTCGCTCATCGTATATTGATCAATCAAGTTCAAAATCTATTTTTATCATCACTCGCTGTGTCTAGATCAATCAAGTTCTAGATCAGTAAGATCCTCTTCTTGATCAATCAAGTTCAAGTTCGGTATCTTTTGTTTTCTATCGTTCCTAGTTCAACCAAGTTTGGGAACGGTATTGCTTTAATCAGTCTTCATTCAGCTTTGTCGCTTCGAAACAAGCTAAACACCTTGGTTTTCATCTAGTTCATGATCAATCAAGTTCAGAACTGGTATCTCCTAGACATCAACTATTCTTTGAACCAACATGCTGCTCGCACATTAATTCAAAGGGGCAAATGTAATACCCTAAAAATGGTCATCTAAACCATGAGCCCCTAATCTTGACAATGTCACCAAGGTCCTAACCAAAGGCAATTAAATCAATCTTGAGAACACAATTAATTCTTTAATCATCAATGTCACATGGCAAAATTAATCACCCAAGATTAATTAAATATTTATTTAATTAATTAAATCATTCCAAGTAAACCATTTTAAACAATTATCTTATTTATTTTAATTAAATATCTTTTGCATATTTAATTAAATAAATCAATTTTCCATTAAATCATCAAAAAGAGGAATTAATTTGAAAATAAATCAATTTGCCACAAATCTTCAAAAAAGGAAACAAATCAAGAAAGAGGAATTGGAAATTATGAGCACAAATCTTTAGAAAAGGAAATAAATCAAAAAAGGAATTAATTGACAAAAAAGAATTAAAAATTTGAGAAAAGATATCGATTGGAGATAATCTTGAAAAACAAATTAAAAATTGATGAATAATCTCAAAGAAAGCAATAAAATAATTAAATATTAGAATTGAATGAAATAGAGAATAAATCAGTTTTTTCCTGATTTTATCTTAATTTTAGTTCAATTTCCTTTAAAATTGAGAAAAGCATCCAATCACATCAATTCACCTGGATTGTGCTTCCTCTTGGAAAATCTTGACCGCTCATCATCATTTGATCTCAACCGTTGGTTTCTTTTTAAATTTTCTATAAATTAAGGCTCTCATCTCATTCAAAGATACTGGAGAATATATTGTTATTATGTTGATTTTGCTCTAGGTTCATTGAGAATATTGCATACATATTTAGATCATTTATCTCATTTATTTCTTAAATCTTGTTAGATTAATCTTGCATCCATCTAGTATTAATATCATGCTCATATAAATTAAAATCCTTCGTCTTGGTGTTGTCTAGTCACTAGATTGCTTATACAATCTGAGAGCAATCTTCTACTCGCATCTTTAGAAGGCAATGGGTCAATTTGTTATGGTTTTCATATTCATGCTTATATTTGTCTAACCATACATGTAATGACTTAATTGAAGTGTTGTGTATTCCGGATACAGATACAGATCCACTTTTCACACACACAGTACCAACCTTAAGAGAGCTCAAATCTAGGATTTCAGTGTAACTAACATTTCGTGTTAGTCAATACTAGTAACACTTCGTGTTATTGGTCTCAGCAGAGTTAGCTGCCTCTTCATGGTTTTGCATAGTCATATAACATGAGGGTTATATGATGTCTTAATAACTGGGTCGTGTTATCGACTGAGTCATGTTATTGATCGCACAAGCATGGCATGTTATTGATCAGTGTGGTAGGCCCCAATTAGCGAGAACAACATGGACATAAAGATAGGGTCCCACAAAATAAGAAATACAAAGGCAGCAATAGGTATTCACCCTTATCCCATGAAGGTTTAAAGATAAAGGTGACATCTCGCAGGATAAGAGGTTTGAGAAAAGACAATGTGCTTTCTCTTATCCCACGGGGTCAAGGGGAGCATAATGTGATGCTGCGGGATAAGGAATGAGGTTTTCCCCTTATCCCATGGGGTTGGAATAACATGGATGACCCTTATCCTGAGAAGGAAAACAAAGACAAGAGAGATCTTGGGAGATAAGGAGCAAATAGAAACTACAAAGCATTTTGCCTATCCCATAGGGTAAATTCAAGGACACAAAAGGGTCGTTGGATAAATAGAACATGAAAAACAAAGAAAAGTCTTATCCTACGAGGTAAAAGATGACCCGCAGCAATGTTGTGAGGTAAGATGCAAGGTCATTTAGTGGTCAACATAGTGAAGAAGACATGGACTCGAGGTGCCATGTCAACCATCTATGGTCATCGGATCTTCATAAAGGCCCAATCCGATGACCATATTTTAATCTTCGATTAGGCTTTTCAAAGCACTTACATGGTGAGATCTCGCGCATCCATCTGCACTCAAGATCTCAGATCAATGGCCAATTTTCAAACTTGTAGCTATTGACATTTAAACTCTTTTGCAGGTGGTGGTTGTCGACTTGATGGTCGAGATCATTTTTTTGCTCAGTCAGTGCCTAATTTTGGACCCAATTTTTGTACAACCATCGGATTTGCATGCCATGACTCCATATGTGACCCTGCAGGCTATTTTTAGATGCCATCATGCCCTCTTTAATGCAGCACAAAGACTTTTTGTCCCTGCAAGTGTGCTTAGCCATGCTTGTTAGCAAGGATTACTTCTCCAAGGGGATTTTTTTTGCACTTCCAGAGGCAGAGGATGCTCTCAAAGCTAATTGTAGCATGCCATCAGATCTTAGATCCGATCTCTCCCTCTCCTCTGATATTTTTCTAACCTAATCCAGGTGGGGTTAGGGTTTTCTCAAATGTAACCATTTGAGTTATGCTTGATCTATAAAGGAAATTTTGTAACATTTGGTTAGGATCTTCTCCCTTCTTTTCTCATGCAGAATTCATATGTCTTTTCTGCATCTGTAAATTTGCCTTGCCTCTGCATTAATAGAATCTTCTCGTCTTACCTAGTTTCAATTTATGCAAATGTGTGTATTTTCTTACTTGTTTGTATGAATACATATTTTTCTTGTTTTCTCAGCATGTGTGATAGTGTTGACTCCTCTTAGAGTGGCATCTGAGAACATTGTTAGTTCCTCTGCCATTGTTAAGAATTACAACCTTGACTCAGTCTTAGAAAGCTAGATTTGGATAGAAACTTGAGTATCTTCTAGGTGGGTTTATTGATGTTTTGTGCAGCTATAGGCAGGGAAGATCATCATTTAAGTATGGGTGCAAACCCTATTTCCCTTCTTTCATGCAACCCTTCTCTTTCTCCCTTTTCCCTGTCAAGCCATAGATTAGTTTTATCAGTGTTGGGTTAGTCCAACACACTACATTTAGATTGAAGAGGAAGTCAACCTTCTCTAGAGATTCAACCTCACAACAGTGCAAGGTCCCACACTTGAGATGTTGATTCAATGTTTCACAAGGTTGGTGGTCAATCTTGATCACCAAGGGTGCAAACTTTTGTGTTAACAAATAGTACATCCCTGATGTGACACATGTTCTTGATTGGGGTTATTTTATATGCACTATTATGTGTTCATGTGGGTGGTATAAGCCTAGGATTAGGTACTAGAGTGTGTTTAGGGAGTAGTTTTAAATGCGTACCTGACTCGTAAGTAGCATGCAAGAAATCATCTTGATAAGTTCTAATCAAGTGATAACTTAATAATAAAACTTAGGGTAAACACTAAAGAGATAACTTAGATTCCTCAAGCATGCCATGAGAGATACCACAAGGCTATGGGTGTCTTGGGAAGGCATTCCCACACATGGAGCTCTGGGAATTGTCTAGAAAGACATGCTCGCTCATGTAGCATTGGGATTTGTGAGATTGTCATTCTTGTCCATACGAGAGAATGCTTGGTTCCACATGGTGTGACCTCATGAACACATATAATGAAACTCCCTCTACATTACTCTAGAATCTAATTCCTTGAGTACTTGAGTAAAGACCTTGATGGATTAATAGTTTGGTATCATTTCCCTCATGATGTTGCATTTCATTCTTGTATGTCATGTATACTCCATGCTTGATGTGAGTGTTAGCCTATTGTATCCTTGTTTCCTTGTTGAGTGTTTGGGCCTTGTGACTATCTCCATGAGCACAATGGGGTAGAACTAAGGATACCACATGGATAGGTGGCATTGCACACCATCATTGGGGACCGATGGACCTTATTCATGAGCACCTTAGAGAGCTTCATCACTACCTTCCTCTCTTTGTCTTCTTCTTCCCTTCTCATAGGAAGTTGAAATGTATATGTCTTATTATTTGAGCATTATATATTATGAACACTCCAATGGAGGATGATGTAATAAACACATGATGTGATGAGTAAGTAGATGATTAGTGGACTGGTGTTGGAATTGATCACTACACATGAGTATGTATGCTTTTATATGATTCTAAATATGTTGTTAACATAGGACCACTTCAATTGGTGCTATAAAATGAACTTAGATAAGTAATGTGATGAATATGGGATTAATTGAGTTAACTCTTGATGGCTATGAGAACATGATCATGTATTGGTGTGTTAATGATTTTAGGGAACCTTAGAGGAGCTTGTCTAGTTAGATGCATAGTATTCTACCTTGTGTAGAAATTTGTTCTTAATATACTATTCTTGTGTATGTTCTCACATCATAAATTAAAAAATAAAATATTTTCATGTATTCTTGTGTCTTAATGCTCGTATCCTCTAGGGTTCCTTGGTGGGGTGTTATAGATTATGTTTAAAGATTTAATGGGGGGAAATATTAGGGTATCCACCACAAGAATAATGAAAACTGCTAATATTTTAATTAGGCACCTATTACATTCAAAAGAGGGTTGAACCAATAGATTTAGTCACAAACCAGCAAAGATAAGGACTGAAAATACTGATTCAATTCAAGGGGTGAATTTGTTTGCCCTCTTTTGTGAGTTAAATTAGTGAAATTAGGGTAAAGTGATAAAAATGAAGGTAAAAAAATTAAAATAGCAAGCTCCAGTCATTGAATTGAGGCATGCACTTGGATCAGAGAAATACAAGTAGATTCAGACCTGATCCCTGAAAGAGCTCCTAAAATGTTGGGACCATGGTGAAATTCACCCTAGTCCTCCAAACTTTTTGCACACCAAAGAGGGATTGATTCATCTTTGTGAATAATGTTGATCCTGAAGATTGCAGCTCCACACTTGTTTCCTACACACAAAAAGAAAGGGAAATAGGTTGGAATAGGGGCTTGCCTAAGTCAAACCCCAGTTTATGAATTAGACTTGATTGAAATATGGCAAATACTAAAATAAATAATGGAAGGATATACCTTAGATCTGTAATGACTTATAATGATGCTTTGCTTCTTAAATGTAATCACATGTGTTGTATGAAATGACATGAACATGAAAAAACCCTAATCACACACACATACTTGCATATGAATGATGTAATGTTGCTCCATAATTGATGAATGAAGAATGCAACCTTGAAGACCTCTAGGGATTCTTGATGAAGAATACTTCAATGCTTGAACACTTGAATGCTTGATGATTATAATTTTTCCCTTGTCTCATGTACCTAGTCCCTCCAAATGAGAGGAGAAAACTCCTTATATAATTGCACATCAAAAAACATGTTAATTTTCTAACATAGGCTAACACGGGGATAGGTTTCTTGCCCAAATTTGAAAATTCCCAAAGGGTTCAAAGGGGGGCCCAAATAGGGAGGACCAAGGTGTGGCACCATTGTCCCAATGAGGGCCAAGGCACCACCCCTTGGTCCTACCCCATTTTAGGGATGGAACAAAGGGGCCATGTGGTGTATGAAGTGAAAGCAAGGCCATATTTGCATGATGTAAGCATAATCACTTATCTCATTTAAGCATTGGGAGATGAACACTAAGGTGAGGGCCCAAAATGTAGACTAAATTATAAAGGAGTACAATTTAGGATGCTACAAAAGAAAAAAGGGGAAACATGTGTTTTTGTGCTAAATCTTTGCATTATGTTTTCTATTTGAATTATGTTTAAAGAAAAAGGGAAAACGTCTGTCTTATGCCATTTTTTGGATTATACTCATCTTTTAACATAGAATAATTGTTTCATATGCATTCCAATTAAAAATACAAGAAAAGTACCCAAAAATATTTAATTTTAGTAATTGTTAGCAACATACATCAAGTTTCTACAATCCATGAGATATTGATATTAATTGTTTTCAAATTAGATTGTGTGTGAAAATTGTTAGCATTTAACTCAATTTGTAAACACAAAAACATACACAAACCATTTACCAGGGTAGCTTAGGTTCATTATTTCTTTTAACATAGTTTATTTGATCATTTAGTATAGTTTCAATCATTTATATTTAATCTTTCCAACTATTCAAACTCATTCCAAAAATATACAACATTAATTCATTCACATTGTTATTTTTGTAGATATATCAATTTTAAACACTCTAAAAAATAATAAAGAATACTCATATGACCTTTCACTTCAGCAAAAATAGTGCTAAACTTAGTTTATAATTCTCACATATTCAACAATCAAACACATAACATACCCATTACTTGAAATTCATACAAGTCAAAGTAACAAAAAAATGCACAAGTCATGGGTACAAAGTAAATTTAACTCATATTTATCTTTCCTAATCATGTTTGACAATTTTTACTCATATTTCTCTTTCCTAATCACATCTTGGTTTGGCATACCATGCCTATTTGTCTAGGAGTAAGGTAGAATTGAGTCGTAGGGACTTCACTTGTCACAAATAAATTTAACATAAGAACAAGTCCAACAAGAAAAAATGTTATTATGAAATTAGCTGAAATATACTATTTACATGAGAGCTTTGAGTGAGAGGTCTCTTGCTAAGATGTTTCATTAGGCGAAAACCACAAATAAACTCCAACAAGAAGTCAATGCCTCACAAACAACAACAAACACTCATACCACCATCACCACACCCTAATCAAACAATGAGAGGCTTCTTGATAAGATGTTTTCCATTAGACAAACCACAATAAAATCCAACAAGAAGTCAATGCCTCACAAACAACAACAAACACTTACACCACCATCACCACACCCTAACCAAAATTCCTATCATCCATATGTGCTCCTTTTTCATGAAGACAATGCCCATCCAATTCCTCATCATTGCAATTATTTTTACTTAAAAAATAATATATATGACCAACACTAATCTTACATGTACTTATCATCAATAATTTTTTTTGAATTGAAAATCTATTACAAATATCTTGCATATAGTAGCATGGACATTAGACCAATACAAGCTCCTTAGAAGAAAACACAACTCCTTACAATAAAACACATTAGAAATCACCCACTAAAGATGAAGAGTCGCTCCTTAGAAATCCACTTTTATTTAGAAACCACCTCCATATCAGAAATCAACTATGGAAGACCAAGAGTTACAACTTAGAATTCCATTTTAGTTGTCCCTATGAAAAATTTAACTTGGACCTCCACAATGATTACCCAATGTTTCAACCAACTAATCTCAATCCCTCAAACATAATCATCAATAATTCACATATAGTAATGATAATTTATATTTCACAAACCTAATACTCCAATAAAATTTAACACGAATCTTAAATAATTAATCAATCATAACTAAATTAAACATAACAAGTGCCACGTAGTGGTGAATACTTGCCATCATAGTATTGTAATAAAAATATTTGTTCTAATTTTTTAATTGTTATAATTTTTAATTGTAATTAAAATATTTATTTTAATTTCTAATTATTATAATTTTGAGTCATTGTTATTTTAAAATTCTATTAGTATAATTATATTTATGTAATATTAACTATAACTCTTACCTTAATAAAATAATATAAATAATTATAATATAACACACATTTTATAGTGAAAATATATATTTTTCTTAAGAGTATAATCTTATTAAATTATAATTATAATAATAAAATTAATCTCAAATTTAATTATTAATTTGTAGTGTAATATTATATTATTTTAATTATATTTATGTAATATTAATTATAATTTGTCTTAATAAAACAACTATTAATAACTATAAAAGTGAAAATAGACATTTTTTGAATGACTTAATGAAAAATATTTAAATTTATGATTAAAAATAATTAAATTATTTTGTATATATTAAAATGATTAAAAAAAGTGGTCTACTAATGGGCTTGCTCGAGCTAATTCAAAATTTGAGAAGGTGAAGGTGGTGGAGTAGTCCAAGTCGAGGGAAGGATGGTATAAAATAAACTTTGATGGGGCCTCAAAGGGTTACCTAGGACTGTTGGGAGCTAGATTTGTGGCACCAGATTGGGATGGGAATATTGTAACAATTGGAGCTTCAAAACTTGTAGAGGGAACAAACAATGAAGTTGAGGCTTAGGTAGATATTGAAGCATTGAAAATGGGGAAAAAATTGGGCTTCTTGGAAATACAACTTGAAGTAGACTCCTTGATTATTATTAATGCAATAAAAAAAGGTGAAATACATGTTACAAGTGCAGTTGTCGTTGCACCAAAAGATTGACTTGTTAATGCTCGATACAACCACTAGACTTATGAAATCCACAAGAGGTGGTTAAGCCATGTCACAAACCCGAGCACTGTGCTGCACAACACAAGGAAACCAAGGGTGCACACCTTGCAACAATCCCCCCCCCAACGCAAGCAAGGGGTTTGAACTTGTGACCAAGATCTGATACCACTTGTTACAAGTGTGGTTGTTGTTGCACCAAAAGATCGACCTGTTAATGCCCAATAAAACCACTATATTTATAGAATCCATAGGAGGCAGTTAAGCCATGTCACAAACTCGAGCATTGTGCTGCAAAGCACAAGGAGACCAAGGACACACACCTTACAACAATATATGCATGAAATTTGAATAAATATATAATTATTGCCAAACATTTATTAGAAAATTTTAAGGAATTTGAATTTGGGCATGTGATGAGATCAAGGAACGACATGGTCGATAGGCTGTCCAAATGAATAGAGACTTTTGATGATGGGCCGAAAAGTACGGTGAAAGATTTTCATAATCTTGAGCTTTGTCCCTGAGTTGGAATAGTACACCACCATTTTTAGAAGCTATTAATCAAAGGGTGTGGTGGCAAGGTGATGTGACATGGTTAGCACTTGGTGCTCACAATTGATGATGGGTGGCGACTGCATTTTAATATGGAGGCCACCTTTTCCTTGATTAAATCAAAGCAACAATTAGATATATGGGAAGTCATTGAGAAAAGAATGAAAAATCTTTTCAAATTTGATGAAGATATTTTCATTCAGATCATGGAAATCCCTCTGGGTGAACAATTATTTTATGACTAAACATAGGTATAGGCAAATATAGACATTGTGTCAATAGTGGCAATGAAGGGGTTAGAGGTTGGATGGGCGTTGAAGGGTTGTGTGGAAAATGATTGGCTTTATGATCTACGTTCTGTGTTAAAAAGGGGCAATTTTGGGGGATGGGTGTATGCCTGTAGAGGTGACCAAGGGCACAAATGAGGAGACTTCTCAATAGCTGATGTTGTTTATTAATTGGGTGTAGGGGATGGACAAGGATGAGCACCCTACAGAAGCATATATCGATTGGGATTTGTTGATTTATTACATGCAGGTGAAAGAACGAGAGCGAGCCAAAGGAAAGAGGAAGGCAGAGCTAGAGGAAGAACCAGAAGCAAGATTCGAGATGAAAGGCCAATAAGTTAATGGGGCTTTGAAAGCAATGAGGAAGAAATGAAAAGAAAAACATTGTTTTTTGGTTTAAAGCTTGTTTATGTAATTACTTGATCGATTGTTATATGTTTTAAACTGTTAGATTGTATAAATGAGTTTATAGGGTAGAATACTGGGAGGCGAGGGTAGGGTTTTGGTTGATGCTTTGTCAAACTATGGACATTTGTTTTGGAGCAAATTTTGGCAATGTTTCTTTGTGATGAAGGATACATGATACTACAACTTATGTACTTTGTTTTGAATGTCAATAAAATACATATAGTTATCGACCAAAAAAAATTCCGATTTAAAAAAATTATTAAAAAATTGAATGATTTCAAAATGATATATAAAATACAATTATAAAGAATACATATAATAATTAGGTTTTTTTAATAAAAATATTTGTATTTAATTTTTTGTTTAATTTAATTTAAATTGAATCGAATCCCTATAATTATTTTTATTATCTATATTTTGAGATAAAAAAAAATTATTAAAATTTATATATCTACTTAGAAAAAAAAAATTATTTACAATATTATAAATAATGAAAAAGGAGAAAAACTATTTAAAATAGACATTTCATTTTTTAAAATACAAAAAAATAAAAAAAAAACCTAAAAAATCTATCATTCCTATAAATTTGCTCTTATAACATGAATTTTCTTAAACCAATCATAGATAAATAATTTCTACAACATCTTAAATTTAAAAATATAAATCTCAACTTTACAAAAATCAAGTTTTTTTTTAAAAGAAAAATAATAATCACTTTTGAACATCAAGTATAATAATAATGATTCATATTTGACAAACATACTCCTACTGTTAATATTGTTATAGTGTTGTTTTTTTGCACTAATAGTTCTCACTACTTTTTTAATCAAAAACATAATATCCTAATTGAAATTGACATAAATTAACTAATCCTAATAAAAATTTCCACACCAAACACATGAAATTGAACATTACAACATTATTTTTAATCGAATAAAATAAAATAAAATATTGAAAGTGAAGGGTTAAACTTTTATCACTTACAATATCATAAGGGTTAAATTGAGGTGGGTCAAGTTGGGCAAGGAACGGTGTAGATTCAGTCCGAGGTCGTTGTCCGTTGGGTGTCGGCGAGAGAAATTCAATCCATCCCTGGAAATTGATAGGTAGTTAGAGGGTTGCGTATAAATTAAAAAATGCATTTATTATCACCTATTTATTTCCCAATTCTCTCGTGACGGCTCGCTCGCTCTTTTATTCACACCGCTCAACTCTAATGTGAAGACTATTTTATTCATAAAATATTTCTCCCTTTAGAAAAAGTCCACTAAATAGCTTTTGCATACTCCACTAGGCTACGTTCAAACCTACCTCATCTACCACAAAATAATAATGAAGCATATTCTTTATGTCTTGTAAAATTAAAATATTATATAATATCTATAGAATACGTCCATGGTGTTAGTTGAAGGGATAAGCTGACATGGCAGTCATTTTGAAATTTGTTCTTCAGCTGTTTTTTTAATAAATTATTTTTTTTATTTTTTTATTTTTTAAGAATGGGATTAAGTTTAGAACATACTACCAACCAATCACAACAATATACATTGTATATATGTTGGTACCCAGTGTTGAAAATTCCCTAGTCTAATTTTCTTCCATTGTATTGGGTTGTCCTTTACCCAATAATTAGGTTTTAATGATTTTTTTAATGTTTTAAGTAGTGTATTTGTCGATAAAAGTTGGTAAATTGTCTTAATTCTTTTGGCAAATTTTGACTTCGTGTATTTTAACGATTTATAATTATTAGTATTAATTTTAATTGAGTTTTGTGATGTGAAATTGAATTCCATGATAAGAAATTGAATCTAATTAGATTTGATGGTATAAAATTGTTCTACATTTTTTAATTCAAAAAGTTTAATTAGATCTATGATGATCCCCTACAACCATTTGTTACTACATCAAGATTCAGATATCAAGACTAGCAAGTTTAAAGGTGTGACTAAGAGAAAACCCACAATGTCTAGCAAGTTCCTCAAAGGTATTTGTAAATTCTATTAACCTCTTATTGTAGATTCAGATATCAAGACTAATTAATTTATATATAATTTTTTTAGAAGATTGATTACACATCACAAAATCTAAAAGTTCAATTGATTATACAAAAGGTCACTTTTGTAAAACTAAATTTGATTCCACAACACACTATTGTCTAATCAATTTTATAAGATGAAATTAATTCAAGTTTTAAAAAATCAATTTTATATTTAAAAAATCATTCATCAATAGATTCCAAGGTCCCAACACTTTATCAAATCATTTTATAACATTTACAATGGTTAAATTAACATCAAGTATAGAATTAAATTCATTTATTTCGATATTTAAATTATTTAATAGATTATTACATATATTTATTCATATCAATCTCATCTTTATATCTTAAGGTGGATTTATCCATCTCTATTATTTAATAGATATAGATCTAGCTAATTTAAAAAAAAGTGATTTAGTCTAAGTGTGCTATAAATCACCCTTCCTTTTTTTCTTTCATTTTTTAGATCAATTATAGAAAGCAAACTATAAATAATCTATTGATAATGTAAATTAATAATTTATAAAATTTGCTATCAATACTATTTAATTTTTAAAAAATAAAAAATAATTGAATATATTTATTATTAAAGATTTAATAATATTTTATGATTCGTTTAATGAGTAATTAGTTTTTGTAATTTGAATTAGAAAAAAATATTTTCATAATCTGTTAAACATAAATCATATACATTAATAGCTAAGACATACATTTTTTTATACTTTATGTTGTATATTTTATTCATTATTAATTTTCAAACAAGAACTATTTTTCTTGACACATATTTTCCATACATGATTCCTTTCATATTATATATCCAATTAACCATTTTTTTTGTTGAAAGAAGGACATCAATGTGATAGGTGGCCATAACTTTCGATATTCTTTCTCATTGTTTTATTTTTTCCACCTATATCAAACTAAAGTTTTTTATTGTTTATACTAAATCTATTTTTATTAAAAAATATAAAAATAAATGTAATAATAAATTCAATATTTCAAAATCTACTTTTTTGAGAAATCTTATTATGAGAAATTTATTTGTGCAAATTTTTATGTCACATGATGACTTTATTTGATAATGGAATAGGTGGTCTAAATCAACAATTAATTTCCAATGTTCAAATCTTTTCACATGGCTTGGAGCTAAAATAATATGACTAGGAAATTTTAAGGGACACAAATATAGATTTCAATAATGACATCTATCATGAAGTTCATCCCATATTGTGATGATTAAGTGGTACCATTATTGTTGTGGCCACTAGAGTTCAAGCCCTCACTAGATTGTTGTGATTGCAGACTTGTGCCTTCTCTAATCCAATGTGCTCGCGAGTTTGAACCACAACATTGATGTTACTACTAGAATTCGTGTCAGGTCTCTTGATAAGAGTTCATGTCTATGCTCACTTTGTTGGGTTGGTGTGCTTATGGGCTCCATGCCCCTACTAGGTTTTCATGTTTGTGGGTTTGGATTGTTGCATTTATGCCAAGGATGAGGTTCCCTAATTGTGGCTTCACTAGTTTTGAGCTCTAAGTCAAAAGTTATCACTTATCAAAAAAATAATTAAAATGATAATGAAATCTAGAATGAAAATATAAAATTCCCCTTGTGTCTAAATATTAAGGCATACTATCTTGCACAAATCATTAAATAAACATGTGTCCTACAATAAAGACACACCCTAATTTTTCCACTTGAATGCTATTTATTTTCCTTCACATTTTTGGTGAACATGAGTTATTGAAGATTTCCTAGGTTTATGCCTTATGGTTTATTTCATCCATATTAGGGTTTTAAATCTAACCTTTTTTTTACTATGTATTGTTCATCTCAAATTTATAATTAGCTTTTGGATCTTCCCTCATTTCTATTTCATATTTACATTATACTTAAGGTTTCAATTTTATTTTTTTACTATTTATTCAAATCTACCCACCTACACTTGGAGTAAGATTCCTTGTTAGATTTTTATTACATCTTCTCTTCAATATTTTCCTTTAACCTCTTTTCAATATTTTCTTACTAGTTTTGACGTGTTCCCATCATTTGTGACTCATGATTTCTTCATCCTAAATGCTCTATTGTATTTTTATTCATTGGGTGAGAATGTCTTTTCTATGGATTTATTATTTTATTATCTATTATCTTATCTCTACAGAGTTAATTCTCTAGTTGGTCACGATGATGTTAAACCTTATGATAATAACCCTTTACCATTGATGTTGGTTGTCTACTTAGTCATGATAATAAATTACATTTTTGAAATATAATTTTGGGGATCTATTATGGGGAGATAACCTAGAGGTAATTAATAATGAAAGAACTATGAATATGATCAAAATATGAGTAGCTCTAAGGGGAGTGGTGTAGGACATAAGTCAAAATCTACCAAATTACATTGGAATACAAATTAAATAGTCAAACCCACATAAACTAGAGGAAATAACAAAATAATTAACTAACATTAATTAGACAAAAAATAATAGAATAAAAAAGGGGTTGAGAGAACCCTTGATGACTATTACTTATTGAGCTAGAATTCATACACCAACAAGTAATATAATGAAAAACCAAGAAGGTAATCTCAAGAGAGAAGCAAATCTCCCTATCACTTAACACCTAAAGAAATGGACATCAACCTTGAAAGGGCATAAGATTCATTTAAGTCCCCTAAGATAGGGACCATATTTTCAAAATTTGATTCAAGTGATAATTAAAAATGGTAGGAATATGTGTTGCACATGTATGGTGTTGCATATGGACAAATTTCTCTTTCACATGTGGACAAAGTAAGTGGTGTAGGGAAGTGTCTATAAGACTACCTCATTCACATGGGAGAAGTTCCTTGAATGTAGTAATTGTTAGTAGAAAAGAGGAGGAAGACTGAGAGGGGGGGGGGGTGAATCAGTCTTCACCGGATCTACAAATTTAATCACAAAAATAGATCTGATAAACTGTAACAATGATAAAGATAAGAAAATTAAAAGCACAACACACAACACCAAGATTTTGACATGGAAAACCCGGTTAAGGGAAAACCATGATGGGAACCTACCCACAGTAAGATGATACTCTACAATAGTATGTGAAATATTACAATGGGGAATGCACATGCATTCAAGTACACTACCTAGATCTCACTGCTCAAAAGATAATGTCCTGGAAGGCTACAACCCTCAAGGAAGTCTCACTGACTTACAACAAGATTCGAACTACAATCCAGATTAAATGAACTAAAGGAATAACATCTCCAAATGCCTCCTTACAGTTCCAATTAAGAATAGTTGTCCGCCCAGCAACACCAATCTCTCCTTAATCACAAATCCAAAGGATAAATAACTTGTTAGCACTTACACTACTCTCTGATAATGTAGACACAACATTGACACCCAAATTACATGAATATGTCGCCTATATATACAAATCACCAACCTTGACAACAAGGTCGGCTAAACCCTCGACCATCAATTACAAAATTATATCACACGATACAAAGATTGACCACCAGACCAATATAATGATTTACATGACATAACATGGACCTAAATTAAATTCCCAAATGCTCAACTCCACCAAAAATCACACAAAGATCAACTGCAACACACTACACCACTAGAAATACCGCATAACATGAAAATCATCACCGGTTCATAAAAACCACAAAAAACTTGCAGAATGATCAATGTAGATCACCAAAAAGAATGTTAGAATCATCAATAATAGCTACACCAACACCACTTATCAAATCTTCATCGATCAACATCTAAAACTCAGGAATACAACTAATCAGTAACTGCCACGAAGAAAGATAACTTGCGGAGCACCAAATCATGAACTATCTGAAATGAAGATACACAAGAACATCCTAAGCAATATCCCAAAATCTCAACACAAGATCTGATCACATCGGATTATGCTGGAGGAAAGACTGAACTCTACAAAATAGTGATCAACAAAACAACACTTCAAACCGGATCATAAGAACTTCCCAATCAGAAATCACCAAAGAAAATCATAGGAATATGTTGACATCAATGAAAACAACATATCCTAGCAATAGTAATGCACAACAATATCCAACAATTACCCCCTTTGGCATTGATGGAAACATATGAATGTGAAAAATAGTCGATGCAAAGAAAGAAGATATCTCCAACAAACTCCTTCCTAAGATAAATACATATAAAGAAGTTTTTCACATGATCTCTCTCCCCCTTTGCCAACAATGCCAAAGATCTCAAAACAGAAAACCAAAACCTCTCACCCCAAAACAAAAACATGAATCTTAGGAATCTCTCTAAAACACAAACTACTCCAGCAAAAGAGAAACACCAACTCACCAATCTAGATAAAATGATACAACTCTGAAGTCCACCAGATTGATGCAAATCAATGCATCTAGTTCTCATCAAGAGGGGTAGATACCCCTAACTTGTCTCTCAAATAGACTAATGTATCTTCAGGCAAAGGCTTAGTGAAAATATTAGCTATTTGTTCCTTTTAAGATACATACTCCAGCTTCACCTTCTCTTCACTGACTTTCTCTCTCAAGTAATGATATTTGATTGACACATGCTTAGTATTTGAGTGTTACACTGGATTCTTTGACATGTTAATAGCACTGGAATTATCACAGTAAATGATAGTAGGCTCATCATAAATAATTTTGATATCCTTCAACATTTGCTTCATCCAAACTACCTGAGTGCAATTACTAGGAGCAATAATGTACTCAGCTTCAATAGTAGATAAGGACGCAGAATCTTGTTTCTTACTAGCCCATAAAACCAATTTCTTTCCCAAAACAAATGCTCCATCGGTAGTGCTCTTCCAGTCATCAACATCACCAGCCCAGTCTACATCAGTGTAGGCACATAGCATGAAATCACCATTCCTTGGATACCACAGACCATAATCCACAGTCCCTTTCAGGTATCTGAATATCCTCTTAACAATAGTGACATGAATCACTTTTGGATCAACTTGATATCTAGCAGTCATGCACATAGCATGCATAATGTTTGGCCTAGTCTAAGTAAGATATAGCAGTCCACCAACCATAGATCTATACAAACTCTGACTAGCTTTCAGAGATTCGTCATTCATAGACATTTTATAGATAGTCACCATAGGAGTTCCAACCGGTTTGGAGTCATCTAACCAAAACTTCTTCAACAATTCCTTCACATACTTAGTTTGAGATATAAATATACCTTTTCTAGTCCTAAGAAAAATTTCATCTCACCAATCATAGACATCTCAAATTCTTTCTACATATCATCGACAAACTTCATGCTCAAGTTATCATTACCTCCAAAGATAATATCATCAACAAGACTTCAACAATAAATATATTATCATTCTCTATCTTAAAGTATAAATTACTGCCAACAACACCTTTACTAAAACCCAATTTTAACAAATACTTATCTAGTCTAGCATACAAGGCTCTAGGATCTTATTTCAGTACATAAAGGGCTTTCTTCAGTTTGCATACCATGTCTCCATCATCTGATAATTAAAATCCATCAGGTTGCTCAATGTAGACTTCTTCCTCAAGATCACCATTCAAAAAGGTAGATTTGACATCCATCTGATATACCTTAAAATATTTATAAGTAGCTTATGCAAGCAACAATCTAAGAGCTTCAAGTCTGGCCACTAGAGAAAAAGTCTCCTCATAATCAATTCCTTCTTTCTGAGAATACCCTTTGCAAACTAGTCTAGCTTTATTTCTGACAACTTCACTGACTTCATTCAAATGAAAAATGTTGCCTTCAATCTTAGTTCCAGATGCAATCTCTATACCAGAGGCATTTAGGATCTTGCATTTTCCATTCTTGATTGTATATCATAACTTTTATCAACCATCTATCCAACACTCAAAAAATTATGCTTCAAACCTTCAACATATAAGACATCATTAGTGTTATGTTTACCATCAAAAGAAATAGAACCTCTTCCATAGATCACACAAGATTTGTCATCCCCAAATCTAACTATTCCACCATCATACCTTTCCATACTCACAAATTTGCTTTTATCACCAGTCATATGATGTGAACAACCAGTGTCAATCACCCATTCATCTTTCTCTTCAACTTTAGTAGCTGAATTCTTCTCCTCAATAGAGAAGCTTGTGGAATCAACAAGTATAGGTCCATCTTCCTTAATGACAAGGAATACAACTTCATCTTCTTTTGATTCTTCATCTGTAATACCTTCATCAATAGCATAATAATAGTTCTTCTAATTTTTACACTTTCGGTTAGGCTTGTAGGGCTTATCATACTTCTCATGCTTCTCATATCTATCATTCCTATCATGCTTATTAGACTTATCATGCTTGTCATAATTAGCCATTCTCTCTGGGCATCTATAAGCAAAATGTCCTATCATATTACAAGAGAAACATTTCAGAGGCAATTATCTATCATACTTATTGGCTCCTTTAGGCAATCTCCAAGAAATCAATGCTTCAATCTCATCCAGCTCCTTTTCTTTCTCTTCCATCTCTCTTCTCTCTCTTTCATATCTAGATATTCTGCATTCATCAGGATCATACTTCTACTTACTAGATACCGATGTTGAAGCTCTAAATGTTATCTCAGACTTTCCATGTGATTCTCCAAATTTGCTCAACTCAAATGCAGTAATCTTTCAAACTAGCATATATCTTTTCATTGTAGTCACACTCTGGATCTCATCAATAGAAGCAACCTTATACATTTGTAGGCAGGAGGCAAAAAGATCAGCATCTTAGCAACAATTTCATCTTCTTCAATGGTTCTACCAGCACATCTGATACTTAGGATATGGTCATTCACCTTATCCATGAAGGAGTGTATGTTCTCATCATCTCCCATCTTCAATGTCTCATACTTTCCTTTCAAACTCTGCAACTTAGCCACTTTCACCTGTTTATCACCTTCATAGAAAATTTCAAGCTTCTCCCAGATCTCATGTGCAGTCTGAAGTCCCATTACATTTGTCATTTCAGAATCAGTCAGGGCACTAAGAAATTATTCCTTTGCTCTAATATTATGTTCAAATTCCTTGATCTCATCAGTAGTAGTCGGTCCATTCGGAGGAGCAAAATAGGATTTCTTTGTAATCTTCCAGTAATCTTCACCAAGACATTTCAAGTGCACTTCCATTCGGTTCTTCCATATAGCATAGTTACTTCCATCAAACCTCGGGATGTCCTTCTTAAAGATAACACCTTGAGCTTCCTTCCTGGATCTCGTTAAGCGGTTAAGCTTCTACCAGAGGATCTAGCTCTGATACCAATTGTCAGCAACAAAGAGGAGGAAGACTGAGAGGGAGGGGGTGAATCAGTCTTCACCAGATCTACAAACTTAATCACAAAAATAGATCTGATAAACTGCAACAATGATAAAGATAGGAAAATTAACAACACAACACAACATCAATATTTTGATGTGGAAAACCCAGTTAAGGGAAAAACCAAGGTGGGAACCTACCCACAGTAAGATGATACTCTGTAGTAGCATGTGAAATATTACAATGGGGAATGCACATGCATTTGGGCACACTGCCTAGAGCTCACTGCTCAAAAGATAATGGATCATAAGGCTACAACCCTTAGGGAAGTCTCACTGACTTACACCAAGATCCAGACTACAATCCTGATGAAATGAACTGAAGGAATAACATCTCCAAATGCCCGATTACAGTTCCAGTTAAGCACAGTTGCCTGCCCAACAACACCAATCTCTCCTTAATTACAACTCTGAAGGATAAATCACTTGTTATTACCTACACCACTCTCTGATAATGCAGACACAACATCGACACACAAATTACATGAACATATCGCCTATATATACAAATCATCAACCTTGACAACAAGGTCGGCTAAACCCTCAACCATCAATTGCAAATTTACATCACACGATACAAAGATCGACCGAGAGACTAATATAATGATTTACATGACATAACATGGACCTAAATTAAATTCTCAAATTCTCAACTCCATCGAAAATCATGCCAAGATTAGCTGCAACATGCTACACTACTAGAAATACTGCATAACACAAAAATCATCACCGATTCCTAGAAACTACCAAAAACTTGCACAACGATCAATGCAAATCACTAGAACAAATAGGACATGACTAGGAAACACCAGCAAGCATGTTAGAATCATCAATAATAGCTACACCAACTCCACTTATCAAATCTTCATCGATCAACATCTGAAACTCAGGAATACAACTAATCAACAACTATCACGAAGAAAGATAGCTTGTGGAGCACCAAATCATGAACTATCTGAAATTAAGATACACAAGACCATCCCAAGCAATATCCCAAACTATCAGCACAAGATCTAATCACACCAGAATATGTCGGAGGAAAGACTGAACTCTGCAAAACAGTGATCAGCAAAACAACACAGCAGACTGAATCATAAGAACTTCCCAATCAACAATCACCAGAGAAAATCATAGGAATATGTTTACATTAGTGACAAAAACATATCCTAGCAGCAACAATGAACAACAATATCCAACAATAATGAACAACAATATCCAACAGTAATGATATTTATTGGAAGAATTTTTTGTAGCATTTCATTGACTACTCTCTTCATGAGGAAGGGATGTCCAATGTCAGATAGGGATGATAGCTCATTGTTTAATGATGGTAGTATTATTTTTTCTCTTATAAATACCTGTAGAGGTGTGATGGTAATGATTCTTATATGAATATTAATATCAATAGATCATATAGTGTCAAGTTAGTAAATAGACTTATCAAAGACTTCATTGAAGTAAAGATTCTCTGCCTTAGATAACACTTCAATTTATGCTAGTTTAAAGACAAGAAAATGATTATTATTTTTATGGGCTTATTGTATGGTTCATGCTTGTTCTTCAATAATTTCTAGAGGGTGCAAGTTTTTTCTTTATTGTCATAGAGTGGTTGTAATCCAATCTTCATAAAGACCTGAACATGTGAGCATGATATTATGGATGTGGGAAAGAGAGAATAAATAGGTATAAGAATACTCTGAGGGTTGTTTATTTTATTACTTCTGATTGATTTGGACTCATGATTGAAAATTCAATTTAATATTTTCTTATGTTTCCTTTGGTTTGATATATTATTGTTTCATTAATTAAAATCTATGTTTAGAGCTTTTGGATTAAGTGTGAAAGTACATAAGAGTTGTGTGTTGTTTTGTTGTTTTTGAATGAATTGAATATTTAAAACATAGAGATTGTAAACCAATTTACATGTTAAAAAAATATATTATAAATAAAAGATATTGAAACTAATCTATTTTTGTATTTTATAAATTCTTATTTGTTTTTTTTAATCTTAAATAGATTCTAATTAAACATTGAAATAAAACTATTTTTTGGTGTTTATCTAATTTATATATTTACATACAAAGTTCAAAAAGATGGTATTCTACAAACTCAACATAAAAATTAGCCAACATTGACTTATTTTTCTTTTTTAGTCCAAATGTAATTTTACAAATTAGAAACCAACTTTAATCAGCTTGATTAATAAAAAAATATATTTTAACATTTTTTTAAAATTTTTCACTCATATACATGAGGGTAAAATATGGATAAATTCTTAGTTCTTGTGTTTGTAGACACCCAAAATTGATCACTTTCATTTGATCAATTTATCCCCATTATTTATCTATTCTAGCTATTTCTATTAATTAAATAATTTATCATTATTTAATTAATCATATTTATTCCTCCATTTTCTAGGACTTATTTCTTAAGGTAATTAATTCAATTAATTTAACTATTCAACAATACCTCTTAATCATTGATCTAATCAATTAAATAAATACCCTTATTATTTAATTATCTCTTTTCCTCCAGTTTAGAATTAAAAATCAATTTCTAATTCCTCTTCCCTTTCTCTCTCCAAGTGTCCTACATCCTCCTACATTTCCCACCTGCATACTAATCCTAATCTTAATCTTCTCCTAATCCCTTCCAATAAGCATGGACACACACTTAATCTTTAATTGAGGTCAACTCCTCACATCACATCAAACACATAGGCTTGTAGCCTCAAGTACCCCAAAAAAGAAATTTTTAATTCCTTTGTTCTTCCCCTTCATCCTCCATCCTTGATATTAATATTTAAATCTCAACCATCCATTCATTATCATAAAAAATCCTATATATCAAACCCTTAGCCATTCCTATCTCACTCACCTATCTTGCATTGGACAAATCTACTCAACAAGGGATTTGATATAGTTTCATTTCATTAAATTATATTCTTGTTTAACCTCTTTTTATCCTAACTTGATTGTTTCCTTGTTTTCTAATTTTGGGTTGATTTCCTTGTTATTTCAATCCCTTTTGAGATCACATTTTGTTGCACATAGTACTATAATACTATTGAATAGGGGATGATTTTACTATTCCTTGTTGAATGTTTAATTGTAAGGGGAGCTAACCTATTGATTTGGAATGAGATTTTGTAACACAATACTCAAACTAAACTAATAGATCTAATTTTTTTTACATTAATTATATAACTTGTAGTTGGATACTACACAAATCTACCTACTCTATCTATTCTAATAAATGCACAAAATAATCATGGGCCATGAAGCTATATCTCACAAGAGACTCATGGGGTGATTGTGACTTAGAGATACTTAGAAAGGTGGGAATAGCATCCAAAGATGATTGTATTTCAACACTTCCTGGGGTGATCAAGTTAACAAATTGTGGCTCAATGTTAGAGCTATGAAAAGCACGTGAAGCCATAGTTTAATAACTTCTCATGTAAAATTTTTAGGTTTAGAGAACCAGATCATGAAACTCATGAAGCAAGTATAATTTTTTGGAAAGATACATGCTCCTAGGAAGTTATATATAGAAGAAAGTGATGTAAGGCATATATGTTGATTAATTTTTAGACTAATATAAAATGTTTTAGTTTTTGAAATTAAACACATAATGATTGAAACTACTAAATAAGATATACAACACAATAATATAATTAATAAGACAACTAATCAAATCAAATATATGCAAGAAAATAAGAAGATTTGCAAATATAAGTGTAGACACCTAAAATTAATTAAATCAATATTTAATCAATTTAAGCTAGTCAACATAATTAATAGATTTAATTATGCTATCCTTATTCTTCTCAGTGTTAATTGAATCTAATTTAATTAATCCAACCAAACATTGTATCTTTTCAATAATTTTCATAGGCACTTAGATTTAATTAGGGGGTAACAGAACAACATGCTTGATTGTGTTTGGGAAAGTGTAGAGGTAGGAGAGTATGCTCTTGTCTATATAGACAATCAGAAATCTAGACCCTCAAACCTTTTCTTGTTTGTTGTGTGTATACCCTTAGCGGGCCTACCCTCTTGATTTGGTGAGAGGGGAACGACCCAAGAGAGTACGGCTAAAACCCAAGCATTCCAACCCACTATAATAATAGGACTTTTGAGATGAAAATCTTGGAGGATGGAGCTATTTGAGTTTATACTCATATCGAGCACTTTGTAGGGCCCCTTGAGGTCTAAATCACGCTTGTGTGATTACCATTGCACTTAGTACTTTGTAGGGCTATAGGCCTCAATTGTGCTTGCACGACTACAAAGGGTTGTCTTCGAATGAAAATCCTTACTAAGAGCCCTAGGAATAGAATCCACCTGGTTCACCTCCGAAAGGTGGATAATCTTTGTGCAAGGGATACAGTAACTCCCCCAAGAGACTTGCCATTTCATGCCCCCATTAGCATTTGGAGTCGGCTAATATGACGTTGAGAATCCATGGTGGTCATATTCTAATTAGCTATTGGGTGTGTATCTAAGTCAGCAAGCAAAGGCATTCCTCCTCATCCAACTTCCTAGGATAGTGCACTGTGTGGTCAACGTGTATTCATTGCTTGATATCTCTTTCCAAGTCCATCATTCCTCCAACCAACAAATCCTCCCTCTTTCCAAATTACATCTTGTCATCATCAAATCCCTAATCCATTTCTATCTATCCAATCAATTCTCCAATCCCCAATCCACTTTCATTCATTCAAACAATCATCCTTCCGCAACCAATATTTATGTCCAAATCATTCATCCAACTTTGGGTAGCCTTCTCCTTTCTCCTTCCTATTATCTATCCATCCTCCCATAATCATTCTCCTTCTAATCCAATCAAATCTCCAAGATTCCAATCAATCAATCAATCCATCTTTCTAATCCGGTTATCCAATCCCTCATCAATCAATCATGCAATCCTTTAATCCAATCAAATCCAATCCATTATCAATTCCCATTTAAGTCCTAATCTAAAGGCTAAGGTGTCATCCTAATCCAAATCAATCCAATCAAATCCAATCCATCATCAATTCCCATTTAAGTCATAATCTAAAGGCTAAGGTGTCATCCTAATCCAAATCAATCCCGTCCTCAATCAAATCCAATCCAACTCAATCCAATCCAATCCAATCCAATCAAGTCCTAATCCAAGGACCAATCCAATAAAATCAAGTCTTAATCCAAGGACCAATCCAATCCAATCAAATCCAATCCAAATATAATCAAATCCAATCCATCATCATTCGAAGCCAAGTCCTAATCCTCATCTTTATTTAACATCATCTTCATCATCTTTCTCCTCCAAAACATAATCATCCAATTCTAATCTAATCCCTCATTCTCAACATGGCTACCCAGAATTTCAAAGCTTGGTATGAGTAGATGCTCATGGAAGTTCACTAACCACCTCAACCTACCTACCAGGTCAATCCCATAACGTCCCATCCATCTATCATATCCCCATCCATTTCATCTCAACACACTATATCCAATACCAATATATATCATATCTCATACCCTTCCTCTACCTTTGACAAGGGAAATCCATCTTATATATTGTTGGCCATTTGGAGGAATTGATTATGTGTTGCATTGATGTCAACACTAGCTATATTGGATGCTTTACCGACACCCTTTTGGTCTCGGTAGGTTCAGTGGTTTTTGGTTGGTTTGGATTTGACATGATCCGATATGCTCTGGTATGGTTTAGATATGGAATTGGCTTATTCATGATACTCATGTTCATATTTAGTCAATTGGTTTTGGTCTGGTGATTAGATGCTATCTTGTTTGCTTGGAAGCTTGGCTTGTGGTTTTGATGAGGGTTTCACCGACAGAGATTTTGATGAAGATCTTTGATGATATGAAGAAGTGGTGTTGGTGTAACTTCTAGTGGAGATTCAGGATGTTGTTGGTGATCATGTTTGAGACTTGGTGGATGGAGATCATTTATTTAGCGTGTGGACCTATATTGGGTCCCAGTTGATCTAGGTTATAGACAGACTTAATGTAATGTGTGGATTGGACCTCTCGATGTGTTTTCGGGATGTCTTATGTGTTGGATATTATTTATTTAGTCTAAGGCTGACATGTTTTGTAATTATGTAATTGGTTTATTGTCTGATGGCCGACCTGATTATTTATGGTCGAGGGTTTGTATATATATATGATGTAAGATCTCATTGTAGATAAGAATAGGTATAAGGTCAAGGAATGGGATATGGATATGCAATGTGCAAATAATGTAATATCATTTAGGCAGAGGATTTGGTCGATCATTGGATATCGAATTGGGTTTATGTAAGAGGATTTAGTCCTTTGGTATTGAGCTTAACGAGAACTGTAATTAGGCATAGGAGATGCTATCTTTGCAGTTTATTCCTTCTTCCAGATTGTAGTATGGATTTCTATATAGTTAGTGAGACTCCTTTTGTGATGAGAAGTGCGCTCTAGGTTGTCGGCCTTCCTGCAAGTGCAGGACCCTCAATTGCAATTCACATACTTACTGTAGAAGTATTATCGGATTGTGGGTAGGCTTCCCATTGTGGTTTTCCCCTTCACCGGGTTTTCCATGTATAAATCTTGGTGTCATGTGGATGATATTTATTATCTGATTATTGTTTATGCTTAATTGGTTTAATTACTATTTTGGTATTTGGTTTAAGCATTCCGATATTAATATTTTGGGTTCCGGTATTGAAGTTTTAATTGATAAATGTTCTGGTAATCTGTGACAACTGATTCACATCCCCCTCTCAGTCATCTTCCAGCTATTTGAACTTTCTAACAATTGGTATCGAAGCTTTGGTCCTCTCTACATAAAGATTAATCACTTGAGGAAGATCCTATGGCGACTAACAGTTCAAGTTCATGTAGTTCGTCTCGAGCTATCTTTTGGAGAGATATTCCTAGGCTTGATGGAACAAATTACACACTATGGAAGATTCAGATGGAGACTCATGTGAGATGTCTTGGTAATGAGATTTGGGAGATCACACAAAATGGTGTTACACCTTATAATCTAACATCTAGCAATCCTCCTCTAGAAAAACTTGGATAAGGAGCTTGATAATGATTGTAGAGCAAGAGAAGCCCTCTTGTGTGCACTTTTTGATCAACAAATAATGGGATTAATCGACAAATTATCTAGAAAGGCTATATGGGATAAGTTGGAGACTCTTAATGAAGGTGACCCTACTGTGAAGATTGCTAAACTTGATGGTTACCGGGTGAGATATGAAAACCTAAAGATGGAAGAAGATGAAAGGATTACTGCATTCATGGAAAGGGTAAATGAGATTGTTATGGGATTTCAATGTTGTGGTGGAACTCTGAGTGAAGATGAAATTGTTTCTAAAGTTTTGAGAGACCTACCACTGACTTACAAGATGAAGGCTACTGCTATTAATGAGTTGAGAATAATGGCTAATACATCTGTCAACAAAGATACCTTGGTTGGAAATTTATCTGTTTTTGAGCTTGAAGAATTTGGACCTTCTGGAGCTCTGAAGACTGAACTTATTTTTTATGCATTTGCATCAGCAACTGGTAAGCAAGATTGGAAAGCTTTATATGCAAAGGAATTGGCTGATATGAAGAGAGAAGATGATGAGTTTGAGAAAATTGAAGCACTATTTTCTAGAAGAGTACCTAAAGGACCGGTTGGAAGTAAGTTTGAAGGAAAAACACCTTTTAAATGTTTTGCATGTAATAAGATTGGTCATTTTGCATCTAGATGTCCTAAAAGGAATTCAAGATTTGAAGAAAGAGTTAGATGATCTTTTAAACCTAACCCTAGATATCAGAACAAGTATAAGTACAAGAAAAATAGAGACAAATCATGCTACATAGTAGATAAGGAAGGCATTACTGATTCTAATGATGAGCCAGTAGAAAATTCTGATAGTGGTTCTGACAATGGGAAGGAATGGGTGTTACTGGCTATCAAGGAAGATGTTCCGACACTGGAAGAGAATGTACCTGAAGAGAAGGCACTTGATGCTAAAATTAAAGACAAGGATGAGTGGGTAATTGACAGTGGTTGTTCACATCATATGACTGGAGATAAAGGGAATTTTCTATCTTTGCAAGAATTTGATGGCGATCTGGTTAGATTTGGAGATGACAATGCATGTATGATCAAAGGAAAAGGAACTATATCATTGGATGGTAAGAACAATACTGATAATGTTTATTATGTTGAAGGTTTAAGGAATAATATTTTGAGTGTAGGACAATTGGTGAATAAGGGATTTCAATTACAATTCAAGGATGAAAATGCAAAATCATTAAGAGATCTGGTTTGTAGATTGCAACTGGTACACAAACAAAAGGTAATATATTTCATTTGAATTCCGGTGAGAAGACATGTTTGATTGCACAACTTGATGAGAGTTGGCTATGGCATAAAAGGATGTGTCATGTGAATTTTGATTGCATTGTGAAGATCAGTTCAACTAAGGCAGTTAGAGATATGCCTAAGATTGTGAAGCCCTATAATCTGGTATGTAAAGAATGTCAAATGGGTAAATAGGTCAGAACCTCTTTTAGGATTATACAAGATAAATCTAATGATGCTCTTGATCTTATTCATATTTATTTGTGTGGCCCCGATAGAGTTAAAAGTTTTCAAGGTGATAGATATTTCATGCTAATCTGAGGCATTTGAAAATTTTAAAATCTTTAAGGATAAAGTGGAAACTGAGACAAGATTGAAGATTAAATGTTTGAGGTTAGATCATGGTGGAGAATTCACATCTGGTGAGTTTATTAACTTTTGTGAGAAGCATGGTATAAGGAGACAATTTTATGCTCCCTGGACACCTCAGCAAAATGGAGTTGTGGAAAGGAAGAACATAACTATCTGGTATGTTGCTAGAACAATGATGATGGAAGATAGTATACCTCATATCTACTAGAGAGAAGCAGTGAGCACATTAGTTTATACATTCAATAGAGTACATATCAAAGGAGAAACCGATAAGAAACCTTATGAATTATAGTTTGGCAATACACCTACAGTTAAGTATTTCAGAATCTTGGGTAGTAAATGTTATATTAGGATAGATGATATCATTGGCAAGTTTGATCCTAAATGTGATGAAGGCATATTTATTGGTTATTCTAATGAAAGCAAGGCATATAGATGTTATAACAAGAGATTGCAAAGAATTGTGGAGAGTGCTAATGTCAAGGTGAATGAGCTAATTAGAGGTCAAATCAAAGTTTATGAGAAGGAACGGGAAGTGGAAATGATTATATCTGAACTGGTAGCACCTTTACTAGAATAAAGTGTTGAGCCAGTTACTCCAACAGTATCAAAAAATTATACAATAACTAAAGAACCGAGAAGAAGAATAGAGAGTCAGAAGACTCCTATGTATGTCAGATTGAATCATTCAGAAGATCAGATCATTGGGAATGAGAACAATGGAGTGATGACAAGAAGAAGACTGACAACTAATGAGGTGCGTTTAAATTCACAAGTTGAACTAGTATCAGTAATTGAGGCATGTAAAGATGAATATTGTTTGAAAAATATGGAAGAAGAATTAGACCGGATTAAGAAGAATAAGACATGGACTTTGGTTCCCCGACCTAAAAATAAGAATATTATAGGAACTAAATGGGTTTTTAGGAATAAATTGAGTGAGGATGGTCAAGTTGTGAGGAATAAGGATAGATTGGTTTGTAAAGGATATTCTTAGAAGGAAGGAATTGATTATGGTGAGACTTTTGCACCTGTAGCTAGGATTGAAGTTGTAAGATTATTTCTTGCCTATTCTGCCCATAAAAACTACAAGGTTTATCAGATGGATGTTAAGTGTGCATTTTTGAATGGGGATCTTGATGAGGAAGTTTATATTGAGCAACCTAATGGTTTTTCACTATCAAATGATACAAACATGGTTTACAGGTTAAGGAAAGCTTTATATGGATTGAAACAAGCACCTAGAGCTTGGTATGCAAGGTTGGATAAATATCTTTTAAAGCTTGGTTTTACTAAGGGTAATGCTAAAAATAATTTACATTATAAGATCACTGATGATGATATACTGATTATTGAAGTATTTTTTGATGAAATTATTTTTGGAGGTGAAGATAAGTTGTGCATAGAATTTTCTAAAAATATGGAAAAGGAATTTGAAATGTCTATGATTGGGGAAATGAAATTTTTCTTAGGTTTGTAGATTACTCACACTAACAAAGGTATTTTCATCTCTCAAAATAAGTATGCTAGGGAATTGTTGAAGAAATTTGGTATGGGAGATTTTAAACTGGTAAGTACTCCTATGGTTACAAGTGAGAAATTGACAAGAAAAGATGTTTCTACATCGATAAATCCTACAAGATACAAATCTATAATTGGTGGTTTGCTTTATTTGACTCAAACTAGGCCTGACATAATGAATGATGTTTGTATTGCATCTAGATTTCAGAGGGATCCTAGAGAAAATCATGAGAGTGCAGTGAAAAGGATTTTTAGATACTTACAAGGTACATCAGAATATGGTTTGTGGTAACCTAAGGATGATAACTTTACTTTATGTGCATATACAAATGCTGATTGGGCTGGAGATGTTGATGAACGAAAAAGTACTTCCAGTGTAGCTTTCTTTCTTGGAAAGAAGTTGGTTTCATGGATCAACAAGAAATGGTCATGTACTTCTTTATCTTTTGCTGAAGCTGAGTATGTTGCTGCTGCTAATAACTATACATAGGTTTTATGGATGAAGCAATTGTTGAAGGATATCAAAGTGCATTGCATTGGACCGGTAGTTATTCACTGTGATAACTCTTCTGCTATTGACATATCAAAGAACCCGATATTTCATTCTAAGATAAAGAACATATCTATCAAGTATAACTTTTTGAAGGGGGTAGAAGAAAATGAAGTCAGATTGGTTTATGTGAACACTAAAGAATAGATTGAAGATATTTTCACTAAACCTTTGCCTAAAGAACCATTTGAGTACTTGAGAGATAGGTTAGGGGTTTTTGCCCCTCCGACAGAAAACTGATTGATGCTTTTTGGCATCAGTTTGGCATGCATTATCAGAGATATTTTTCATTCTAGCACTAATGTGGGGATGCTACTGCTCAGGCGGAGTAGTTAGCTTTGTGATTCAGTGGTTTATGTTTTTACATTGATATTTTTGTTAGATTTCTAGCATTGATGTCAAAGAGGGAGAGCTTTTGATGTGAAAAAGAATAACTTAAGGAGTTGTATACATTAGGGGGAGAGATATATGTATAATTAAGAGCTTTACAGAGATATCATTCACAAGGGGAGTTTGGTCTTTGTTTTAGTACTTCATTGCTATATCTGTATGCGGGGGATTGTTGGTTGCCTTCCATTGGGGGACACTTGTTTGGCATTCCTTGGTACTTAGATGTTTTTCACATCTAGTGTTGCAATCAATGCCAAAGGGGGAGAATGTTGGCCATTTGGAGGAATTGATTATGTGTTGCATTGATGTTTTGTCATTGATGTCAACACTAGCTATTTTGGATGCTTTACCGACACCCTTCTGGTCCTAGTAGGTTGAGTGGTTTTTGGTTGGTTTGGATTTGACATGATCCGGTATGCTTCAGTATGGTTTGGCTATGGAATTGGATTATTCATGATACTCATGTTCATATTGAGTCAATTTGTTTTGGTCTGGTCATCGGATGCTATCCTATTTTCTTGGAAGCTTGGCTTGTGGTTCCAACGAGGGTTTCATTGGCAGAGCTTTTGATGAAGATCTTTGATGATATACATAGGTGGTGTTGGTGTAGCTTTTGGTGGAGATTTAGGATGCTATTGGTGATCATTTTTGAGACTTGGCGGATGGAGATCATTACTTTAGCATGTGGACCTATATTGGGTCCCGATTGATCTAGGTTATGGACTGAATTAATGTAACATGTGGATTCGACCTCTCGATGTGTTTCTGGGACGTGTTATGTGTTGGATATTATTTGTTTGGTCTAAGGCCGACATTTTTTGTAATTGTGTAATTGGTTTATTGTTTGGTGGCCGACTTGATTGTTTATGGTCAAGGGTTTGTATATATATATGATGTAAGATCTCATTGTAGCTAAGAATAGGTATAAGGTGAAGGAATGGGATATGGAGATGTAATGTACAAATAATGTAATATAATTTAGGTAGAGGATTTGGTTGATCATTGGAGATCAAATTGGGTTTATGTAAGAGGATTTAGTCCTCTGGTATTGAGCTTAACCGAAATTGTACTCAGGCATAAGAGATACTATCTTTACAGTTCATTCCTTCTTTCGGATTGTAGTCTGGATTTCTATGTACTCAGTGAGACTCCTTTTGTGATGAGCAATGTGCTCTAGGTTGTTTGCCTTCCTGCAAGTGCAGGCCCCTCAATTGTAATTCACATACTTACTGCAAAAGTATTATCTGATTATGGGTAGGCTTCCCACCATGGTTTTTCCCTTGACTGGGTTCTCCACGTATAAATCTTGGTGTCATGTGGATGGTATTTATTCTCTGATTATTGTTTATGCTTAATGGGTTTAACTGATATTTTGGTATTTGGTTTAAGCATTCCAATATTAATGTTTTGGGTTCCAGTATTCAAGTTTTAATTGCTAAATGTTTTGGTAATCTGTGACAACTGATTCACCCCCCCTCTTAGTTGTCTTCCAGTTATTTGACCTGCCTAACATTTATTTCCCATCCGTATCTCCATATTACCCCTCATCCAAATATATACGTCCATCTCCCCTCCCATCCATATCACAATCCCCATCCTTTTACAACACATTCATTACCTCTACTCCCCATCCAAATCCTTTACTCCATCGTCCTCCAAGTATTAATCATAATCCCCCAATCCATTATCCCAATCCTCCATCCAATCCTTATCCTCCATCTAATCCTAATCCTCCAAAATCCGTATTATCTACATCCTCCAAGTCCATCATCCATAATCTTATTCAAGACATGCTGGCAAAGGAGATAAAATCCCCACCTCGAAATCAAGTCGCCTCGTCTCCTCAAGTCCTCCATCCACCTCAATAACCTCCACCTCAAAACAAATCACAATCCTCTGCACATCATGATACCCCCATTCCTCCAACATCGAAGCTTTTGTATCCTCCTCCATCACACAATCCCCACAACTCCAAACATGCCAAAATATTTTTCCAAAGCATGCTAGTATATAATCCTCTCCATCTCATGATGAATCTCCCTCCACTCCATCTAATAGTCCTATCCCCTCCACTTCCTCTCATGATCACATGATCCCTACATCCAATCCTCTCCAATCATCACATGATCCTCTTCCATCTCATGACCCTCCCACTCCATCTCATGATACCCTCCCTAGTAAAGATCAAGGTATCCCTTAATTTCCATGTCATGATCCCAATCCATCTAAAGATCCTAATCGTCCTTCCACATCCCATCCCCCTCAAAATGGAATCGCATCTTATTTTCAAAATAATAAGGGTCCTCAAGCTAATTCTCAAGATGTTGGTACATCTCCTATTCCTCCTAAATCCAAAGTTCCTTCATGTAAATCAAAATACCACCATCCCTCATCTTCCACATCCATTTTGGGACCCTATACTCCAAAGCTAAATCCTCCATTCCTTCCATCCACCACCCCATCACCTCAAATAATTCATAAGGAATATCAAAAAAGACACACATCATTGAATCCCTCCCAACACTCTCCTTCCATCATCCCACCATCCATAAAATCCTTAAGTCATTCATCCTCATGCACCCATCCCATTGCTATTGGAAGCAATTTGGATGCCCAATCTAAAAAGCATAAAGCTCAAAATTCACAAAAATCAAAGGATCAACATGTCCCCTCAAAATGACATGCTCAAAAGAAAAATATGATTCGAAAGAAAGAAAAATAAAAAAGGCCACAAAGGCCCCAAAAGAAAAAATCAAAAACTATGTGGATTCCCAAACTACTCAAGGAAGCAATGCATCTCAAAGTAAAATCCAAATTGGCATCCAAGCTTGATAATCCAAAAGCTCCATCCCTTCATAAGTTCTCTAATCCTCCATCTAACACCCCTCCATCTTCAAAATCCATTTTGGGTCCTTATGTCTCAAAATCCACCATCCCAACTCCATCATCCCCTTCTTCTATTTTGGGTCAATATTTCTGAAAATACACACTTTATCCTCCACCTAATTCAAAACCCTCTCCTCCACTACTCCACCACCCTTCAAGGTGTGTGCCAATGTTGATCTTCCACAAATTTTTCAAAACCCCATCCATTATCCACCATCCATTTCTCACAATCCCATACTGTTAGTCCAATCCTTTGCAAATCCTTATCTTCCATCCCCTATCCATTTCATCTCCCCAATTATTTTTACCACCATCTCTGAGCAGACCTCTAGTTCAAATAAATACTAAGGGATACCATCCATGGAAGTAGATGCTTGAGTCCTCCCTTTCTCCTTCACACATCCACTATCTTCCATATCCACTCATCCACATTCTTATCCATCCAAACTATTCCAAGAATTAAAAAAAAAAAATCAAAGAAAAAAAAGCAAAAAATCAAAATCATAAAAAGTAAAGAAAAATCATTTCATCCAATGGTGAAAACCACTTCTTGTGGCACCTTGGGTAATTACCATGATGAAAACTTGGCAAACAAGCGTCATGTGTAATCCCCTCATCCTCTTGCACTCTACACTTGGGGGAAAGCTTCATCCATGTGATCCTACCATCCACATTCCTTATCTTCTATCTGCATCCTATCTAAGTCCATCCTCGTTTCCTATCTTTGATCTTGACTATCCTATCCATATCCTCCATCTCATATCCCTTATCCTATCCAAATGAAAATCTTCAGTCTTATCTTTGGTCTTGATCATATAGAGGCAAAATAATATTGTATATGGTGAAAATGGATAACAATAATAACAATATTGAAAGGCTAAATGAATTCAACCACCAAATCCTAGCCTAACAATCAACAAAGATCCACCATAACATATGAAGATTACCTAAGACAATGCAAATCAAATGAAATCACAAAGATTATACCATCACATGTCTAATAGGGTTTTGATCTCCATTCTTCCTATCTCCATTGATCTTGCTTGATATATTTGCTCTCAGATTTTTATATGCACAAGAGCTCAACAAAGAACGGAATGTGGTTGCAAGTAGGATCGTAGTGTAGCCAAGTCTTCAAGATTAGTCATTAGCATGAGTGATTAGGATGCATAGAATGATTAGAATGATTGATTAGGAATGAATGATTAGGGTTTGACAATGAAGAAAGCATCTTCTTAAATAGAAGACACAATATGAAATGGAGGGTTAAGATTGAGAGGTGTAAAAAGAGAGGTCGGCTAGGATTAGAGGGTAGGTAAAAGAAATACCAAAATAATGAAAGAGGTAGGTAGTGTAGGAATTAAGAAATGAATGACATGTGTCATAGGTAGAAAAGGCTAATGAATTAATTAAATAAATAAAGATTTATTTAATTAATAGAAGAAATAGGATAATTAAATAAATAAGATATTTATTTAATTTAGGAAAAGGATAATTTAAATAAATAAATGTATTTATTTAAATGAGAAATAAGGCTAGAAGAGGATAAATGAATTAATTAAATAAATAAAGATTTATTTAATTAATAGAAGAATTAGGCTTAGATAATTAAATAAATAAAATATTTATTTAATTAGACATGACAATTTTAGGTGTCTACAAATATATATGCATGCTTTGGAACAATACAAGCCTTAAACCTCTATCCATCCATATCGATTACACATTATCTTTCCATCCACCATCTTTCTTATCCTTCATTCCACTACCCTTAGTGGGGAATTTTCCTCCTTTGCAACATAGTTCTTGGATCCCCCCTTCCAACTATTCTTCATCCCTTTAGTCCTCCTTATCTGATCCCAATCCATCCACTTAAGTAATCTCCCTATCCATCCATTCTCTTACCAATCCTTGGTTCACCCTTGTCATTAGTTCCATTCCATCTATCCTATCCACCAATCCACCCCATCCTATCCAATTATATTCTTAATCCAATCCTATCTCATCCAATCATATTCCCCTTCTATTCTAATTCAATCATTAATCTCATCCCCAATCCAATCCTACTCAATCATCCATCCTCTTTTTCATCCTATCTAATCATTTATCCTTCTTCCATTCCAATCCATCAAACTAAGCTTTTCCCATCTACCTGAGCTCACACTGACTTGAGCCTAATCCAAACATCCATCCATACTATGCTAATAAAATCCAAACAACAATCCTCTCATCTGCAGACCTTATACATCCAACTATCCTTTTTCCAATCATCAACCTGTATCCAAATCCATGACCTGCCCATTGAGATGCATCCTTCCCTAGTCCGGCAGTTTATCTAAATCCATGTCCTACTCTTGGCAAGAGATGTCAGTTGGTCATGTGCATGTTGTTTGCATGCTTGAGCTTTTCACTTTAATGTTCATCTTGTGTCCCAGGACTATACTTCCTCATGGCTTCCTTGATCATCCTATATCTTCGTATGTCTTGGTTGGTGTATAATGGGGCATAGTTTCCATGGCATGGTGTGTTTGAAGGTTATACGAAACGACAACCCTGCATTAGTGTTTATCAACACTTGCATGATTGTGTGTAAGGCATACCTGTTTGACTAAGAGTCAGTCCACGCCTCAGATCTTCATATCATCCTGGTTCTTATAATCAGTGGTATAGACTATCCATGGCAATATCAAACCTAGGTTTTCTCTCCATATTTGCTAAACAAGCAATATTATCCACTCATTTCATCTCATTCATCTATCTCATTCCATTCATAGACTCCAATTTATCCATTCATCTTCATCCTCATCCTCTCTTTATCTAGTCCTCTAATCCATTTTGAGAGCACACCCATGTTCTTCGAACTCGCATGTCCTCTTGAGGGGGCATACCACTACTTCCTCGTCATCCTTCCTCGTCATCATTCTTTCTCATCTCATGACTGGGGCATCACGCTACTAGTCCTTATCCTTTTCTTCCACTATGTTTTATTATTCTTTGATATAACATCATTTCATGACGCTATATCAAAGAGGGGCAAAATGTAGACACCTAAAATTAATTAAATCAATTTTTAATCAATTTAAGCTAGTCAACATAATTAATAGATTTAATTGTGTTATCCTTATTCTTCTCAATGTTAATTAAATATAATTTAATTAATCTTGTTACTATTATCCAATAATTAATTTATCAAATAAATTAATTATTCCCCTATTCTTCTAAAGTCCCTCCAATAATTATTTCCTCTAAATCCACTTAGTTAATTAATTTTAATTAATTAACCTAACTAAAGTGATTCCTACAAATCACTTTTCCTAATCCCACTCATCCTAATTAATTCTTCCAAAATCTCTCATAATCTCACTTATTATTATTCTCCAATTTTAAATTCCCCCACTCAGGTCACATCAATCTTGAACCTCTCAAAGAAATTTAAATTTCTTTGAATCTGCTTATGCATCCTCATTTTGAAATTCAAATTTTCTTTCTCCCCTCTTATCAAGAAATTTATATTCCTTTTTATTTCTCCAATGCATCCTTGGTCCATGTCCACTATCTTGAATCAATCTTAGCCTTTCATAAACAAATCAATCTTGGCCCTCCATTGGCCTCCTCTAATCTATAAATTGGAGCATCTTTCTCAAATCAATAAGTCTTCCATTCTTCCATCCTTATGCTTCCCATTTATCTTCTATCTTCTTCCTATCATACCATCATAATGCTTCATCCATTAATAATCCATCAATCCAAATCCTATCAAATCCTAATCTTGTTGAACAAAGGAGAGCAATCCACATCCACATCAAGCAAGGAGCACATCAAGTGGAGCATCAAAGGGGTGCCTTCACTTCATCAAGCTCAATCAGAGGGAGAAGGTAAAATTAGCAAGGTATAAATGGTTATTTTGTTTTTTATATGTTTTGTTTGAATACATATCATTGAATCTTTCTATGCTACATTTTCCCCTCTTCAATAAGCTATGTGAGGCTCACCAAAATGATTGATGGTAAAAAAGGTTTCCATACCAATGGAATAATCTAATTAATATGTCCCATCAAATTTTAAAATATAAAACCAACCAAGGGATTAGTGCTTGACTATTATACCCAATAAAGAGCTAAGTAGGGTTTTGGTTGGATGGGTTTCTTTGGTGTAATGACAAGGATTGATGGACCAATGAAATAGACTGACAATAGATAAATTGAAGAAACTAACATAATGCAAAGGCTCTATTAAAAAAAAAATAGAAATAAAAGGAAGATATAAAAATAGGACAAGAGAAAACACCGACACCAAAAATCCAAGTAAAATATTGAGGATGCTAGAGCACCACATGGATGTTAGTGATCTATGCTATAATCTTGAAGATATAAAAAATTGGATTTTTTTTCTAGCATGAGTTCGACACTTTATGAACATCTATAATAAGGAAAACTAGAAATAGATATGAAAATATACCCAAAAATTAGAATAACCTAATATCCTTATGATAAACCATGATAGGTAAGAGGTAGGTTTAGAAGTCTCCAAAAAGACTTGATATGTTGAATCTTTCTTCCATGAGAATAATCTAGACACTTGAAAGATGTAAAGGGAAAAAGAGGTGTGTTGTATAGAGGCTTGCCTTAGTCAAACTCATGTTGGTGTTCCCATATCTACAAAAACAATGATGATGATGATGATGATAGAAAGTGCATACTCTTAGGGGAGCTAAGGAAAAATAAATAACAATGATAATGATAAGCGATACAAGGAAATATTTTACCACATGAATGTGAAACTATGGTTGAATCTATGTTGCTACAAAAGTTGTACACAAGAAGAAGGAATAGGCTCGATTGGGATCGTACAAAAGGTAAGTGCATACCATAACAATAATCATTAATGAAAAGAATCATGTAATACTTGAGAATAGGTTCAAATAATGACAATGAAATTCATCAATGTATAAATTGTAGACTATAAATAACTTGCATTATATCTTGTCTCTTCTTTTATCTCTAACCATTTTCTTCTTTCTTTATTCTCTAGTTTTTTTTTCTAGACCTAGTGAAGGAGAGAAGAGGTTATTTATATATAAGATTAAACATATATCCAAGTAACCATATGGGAGAGGTCAACAATCAAGGTCACATCCTTTAACATAACAAGGTCGTCATTTGAATTCGACACATACAAACTAGACACTAGAATCTTATGCTAGATTCTCGACATAATTTTCTTTCAAAGGGAATGTTGATAAGGGACTTAACCAAGTTTTCTAGAAAGGTGATGGAACAAGACCACTACAAGCATATTCAGGAACATACAATAAACTAAGTTCCAAAACTAACATGAAATTGTAGGTGGTGACAATTTAAAATGCTACATCATGGATAATATTTATTATAAATAAAAGCCTTCCACAATTTCTTGGAACTAGATTGTTAACTCCAATGTAAGTGCATAAATATTTTTTGATAATTTTTTGTTAAATATTTTTTCAATTACTACTATTTGAATTAGTGAACGCATAAAATCCAAACCTCTATTATAAGATAACTTGTTTCTCTTAGTGCGTGAATGCACACACACACACACACACACACACACACACACACACACACACACACACACACACACACACACACACAAGGACATCTATGTGACATGTAGTGCACTTTTTTTTTTTTTTGCAGTGTAATGTTTGCAATTTTTTTCTAATGCCTTGAACATAGGTTATTATTTTTTGTGATGGACATACATTCAAATTTTAAAGGTATATAATTAAAAAATATTATACATATTATATTTTTTGAAAATATGGCACTAATGACTATATGGTTGCAAAATAAAATTTACAAATGAATTTATTTTATCCTTAAAAGATAAAGAAAACTTATTTGTCTACCAACATTTTGATAGATGTGGAGGAGAATTAATTAGGGGTTTTATTTGACTCTAGAGGTTCTATCCAAAGGGATTTGATGTAGAGCAGTTTGTTATAACTTGCTTCAATCAAACCCCTTAAATGGATATAGGATAAACCATTATTATTGAAAATATTTATGATTTACAAAAAAATCAAGATTTCTCACAAGTGGGACACACTATAATAAGAGTGCCCTTGTAAAAATAAATAATGAGATGTGAGGTGTTGCAATGAATCTTGTGTCCTATATTGATCAAGGGACACTTGACACAAAGGATGTAATGTATGAAGGTCAAGTCATACTTAACCCATGAATGGTATTGCAACTAGTTGAGAAATATTTGACATAATGCATTGTATTAAAATTGACTGAGTGATATTTCACTTACTAATGGAAATTATTCAGTCAAGTAGAACATGATAGAAGCATGGGTATCATTTGTTGAGGTGATATTAAAAAAAATGTATTAAAATTTTGGATGCACACCTTAGAAATTATTAATATTAATATGGCTTCATACATGTTGAGATCAACAAATTAAGTCAAATCAAATAAATATTTAGGCATAGGACCTCTAAGGAATTGGGTTAAAATAATTTTTTTGTGGATGTTTATGAACACACCTAAATTTTTGGTGGTGGTTTAGGCTTGAGAAGCATGGCACATGCCTTATCTCCAAGTTATAACTCTAAAAATAAATTGCAGCATAAATTTGGATGAAATTGTATTATATAGCTAAATAGGTGTTTTTTCCATTAAAGGATACATCACAATTTTGATACTACCCATGATGCCATTAGCCTTATACCTTGATTATTATAGATATCTAACTTTATTAGTACATGATGCATTTATATAGTTATCACTTACATGATTTACATGGTTAGATTAAATGTATATTTAATGTATTATTATTAATTATAATACAATTCCTTATCTCCTATGGATGCAACACTTTCTAGGGGAAATATTTTGTTTCTAACATTTTTATTATCATGATTTCAGAAAATGAAATGTGTTGCACATAGAGACTTGTCACCATGAGAAAATGACTCATTATCATATGGCATGCCAATGCTCCATGCACTTTTCATCCAATGAATGCCAAAGTGAGTTATAGTATTACCATTTTCCATATGAGAAAAATGTCTCTAACCCTATTTCATTTTTTTATCATGTTGTTTATGATCATTTATATTAAAACTGAACTTGCAATTATTTTAGTTGTTACTTACATGAAATTCATTTATTTTTCCTCTATTTTTCCAGTTCCCATGGAGCATATATACTAAAATATGGACATATTTGATGACATTCATCAAGGTCCATTAATTTTTATATATCTAAGATATATTTCTATATATATTTAACTTACATCCATGTTTGTGAATGATAAATACTTTAAAATACATAATCATTTGACGATTCAAATGAATGTCAATGTGGAAGAAAAATGCAATGGTAAAATTTCTATATCCATGTTAATTCCCATTTAGTTTTGTGCCTATTCTAGGAGAATGTTTCAATGCAATTACACATTAACAAATTCTAAAATATTGTCTGAAATTGAGTTCACTTTGCTAGCCTTCTCCTATTCCCATACACACATATTTATACATTTAATATTGACTTATCAATCTTTGCACACTTTTCCATATAGACTACATTTATTACACACACAATTATCAAATGTTTATTCATTCAATTGAATTTATTATTCCATTATCCTTGGCCATTTCTACAAGTTCAAGTGCAATCCTATATCCACAAGTTTGACCCTCAAATTTTGAAAATTTAAATTCAAATTTGGCCAACTCGTACCTATTTTACTAACTATTATGAGTTGACTAAACACAAGTTTACATGATTAAATGTTATGTACCTATATTTAAAGGTATTCAATTACATTCTTTTTAGATCCTTTGATCTCATAATATCCTCTCTCAACTTAAGGAGTAATCATTAGAACATTTTTTAAAATTAGTGTACTACAAAAAGGAATATATATTTGGATATTTAGGAGCATTTGCATGACTCGAGCTTAAATTATTTTCAATCCTTGGCATGAATATGATATCATCCTCTTTGGGGATTGAGTTGGGAGATATTATTTCTTAGCAATTCAATAACCCTCTAAAGGCATAAAGAACACATGTTTGGATATTCAATGTAGGAACATTTGCATGACTTAAGCTTATTATTTTCAATCATTGGAATTGTGGGAATTTGCCTATAGAAACCCAAAATATAGAGACCAATGAATAGAAAAATACAATAAAGATAAAGGTAGACAAGAACAAATTGTATTCTCATCAAGATGCAAAAATGCCCAACTGACTAACAATTGGATTAACAAACAATGCACATGAGCCTACTTATAAAGGCAATACTATGAGAGCACACAATCATGACATGTGGCCTAATGAGATACATGGGTAGGTAGGAGTAGGTAGGAGAAATAATAAAATACTCCACTAAAGATGGATCACCCACCAAAGGTGGAATGTAACAACAAGATATCACCACAAAAGGTGAAACTTCTCCTACAACCATGTTCCCTAGATGTAAAATTCCCTAAGTGTCTCATATGCAAACAACAATGAATGCATTATCCTATCAAATTAAGTAAAGTGTAATTATGATATAATTTACACCAATACCCTTCCTTAAGTGCAACTTATGGGAATGTAGACTCAATCTAACAATTCAAGATGGGTCCTGACGACTAGGCCATGTTGGGTACCCATGTATAAATGCAATGCAATTTCTCACAAACAAAGAAAGAGAGAAAAACCCAATGGGAAAAAATCCCCCCCAAAAGAGAGATGAAAATACAAAATACAAAATAAATTATCGTTTTTTAATTAAAAAAATAAAAATCGTACTTGACTGACAATTGTACAACTGTTGTAGACTGTGCATCTGTACCATCAACTAACAAGGGGGAGGTGAATTTTTTTTCTCAACCTCGAGTCAACTGCTTGGATTTTGATGAATGAATAGGAAACCTTGGGGTTCTTGGTCCTTTTGAGAGCAATAGAAATGTCAGATTTGGTCGAAAGTGCTCCAAAATTGCAGATCACTCCCGAGTTAGGTAACCACCCTCCACCTTCAAACGACTATAGATTTAGCCTTCGGTATCGGATTTGGACAAAACAAAAGGCGATTATGACTTTCTCAAACCTCCTCAATCCAATGGTGACCTTAGCTTTGACCTATCAAGCTCCAATATTAACATATAATAGAAAGATACAAAATAAAAAATCTCAAATTGCATCAAAATTCTATCAAATGACTGTCCATGACACCCTATATGCTCTGATACCATATGAGAATTTACCTTTAGAAACCCAAGATCTAGAGGCCAATGAATATCACAACACATGAGAGATAAAGATAGATGAGAACAAACTGTATTCTTAGCAAAATGTAAAATTCCCAACTAACTAACAATTGTATTAACATACAATGCACATGATCCTACTTATAAAGGCAAGGCTTTGAGAACACACAATCATGACTTGTGGCTCAATGAGATACAAGGGTAGGTAGGGGTAGGTAGGAGAAATAATAGAATATTCCACTAAAGGTGGATCACCCACCGAAGGTGGAATGTGACAACAATATATCACCACAAAAGGTGGAATTTCTCCTACAACCATGTTCCCTAGATGTACAATTCCCTAAGTGTCTTATATGCAAATGAAAATGAATGCACTATCCTAAGTCAACTTAAATAAAGTGTAATTATGAGACATAATTTACACCAATAGGAATGACCATGGTGTCATCCTCTTTGGGGATTAACCTAGGATAGTAGTGTCATTCTCTAGCAATTCAATAACCCTCTAAATGCATTCATAAATACTATCGGCCTATATAGTAGTTTCAAAGTTTACAACACATGCACCTACAAGATCAAACAACAAAACATAACACCTTTCACAAACAAGAGAAACAAGAAAATATTTTTTATATTCCCCAAAAGAAAAGAGTCTAGAATGAATGAAAAAGATAATAAAGGCTTGGATTAATATAGAAAAACAAGAGAAACCTAATCTATATGTAGGGAACTAAAATTAGCTCAAAGAAACTAAAGTTTTCTTAATGAAGTCCTAAGTGAACTTAACCTAAATATAGTATACCTTCTAAACATAGAATGCTCTAACAAGTCGACAAGATAAAGACAAAGTTGGTGAATTAGAGAGTAGGAGCATAAAACTAACATAATAAGATCTATGAGAAAGTAGATAGATCTGCAGATGCTAAAAGGATCTAAACCTATAAACATGAGTCTAAATAGAACCAAAAGCTTACATAGAATCCAAAGCATTAGACAAATATAAATAAATTATTTCTCAACCTGAAGTAGTCCAAGTTCTAAAATCTTCTTCAATCATAAAGATAAGTATCCCTATGTATTCACATTAAACTTCATTAATTAACACTAATTAATAAATTGTTAATACCCAGAAACATCAATTACTTACTAGTCTAAATTAATTTATATTAATTTGTATGCATCTTTTTAGATTAGCCTAGATTAAGAGTATGGAAAGATTATTTTCCTTTACACCAACTCAAGTTAATTTGGTGCTAGCATAAAGAAGATTCATGTAAAGTTCTGTAACGAAATGGTTATTCAGCTGTAAAAATACACCAAGACATCATTATCTTTTGTACATGTTATTAAATACATTATTATAGATGTTTAATGCACTCTAAAGACTAGATAACCATTCCGTCCTGTAACTTCTAAATAACATGCTAAATTCTTCGATTCCATTAAGAATTTGTCAAGGTCGGAGGTCAATGAAAGAATGAAAACATACAGCAGACTGAATGCAACAAGACAAGGATAACAGTCGACTCAGTGTATTTAATTCACGATATTAATAATAATTTGACTTGATACACCCAACTGCATTTTTAAAGATAAAAGGTTGATGAAAAGGCAGACGAATGGTCGATTCAGTCGCTGCCATGCACGAGTTGTCAACATGCAATGGCAGCCGGTCAAGTCCCGGTTGCTTACAAGCATGGGTTACATATCTATGACGGATGTGCTGAATCACTATAAATTATTATGATGTATTCCTTACATTCTGATACACATTAATATACCCGTTTGATCTACGAATATATTATATGTATTCCTTACATCATAATAGTTATTGAATAATTGAGAGAGAATAATGTATTTATCTATTTTGGTATGATATTGTTTTTGATCTTATTGTTGACTTAATGATGTGATATAGTAGAATATTGGAATAATAAGTATTGGGAAGGTGCATTACAGTATTAGGTTTCTATTTTAAGATTGTAGTATTTATTTATGTGATAATTTTTGATTTGTTTTTATAAGTGACTAAAAATTGTATGAGCATATATGGTAGGTCAATGATGATTCGAGATATCAATTCATGATTCATATGACATTGATAAATTCTCTCAACTTTTCTAACTTTGATTGAAATGTCTATTCAATCTCTAGAATCCTCTCTTGCTAGTGCCTTATCCTACCTAGCCTTCAACCTTTCTTATGTGTGATTTTGGTATTTTTATTGACACACGATAGCCCAATAATGATTTGATAGCTAAATTCATGACCCACATGTTGCCTAAAAAAACTCCCCAGGGTTCTCCAACTGTGATTGAAGTGTCTATTCAATCTCTACAATCCTCTCTTGCTCTTGGCTCATCTTGCCTAACCTTCATCCTTGGTTATGTGTCTTCCTACTTCTTAAAAACAACATGATTCCTCCTTAAGTAGTGACGTTGTTTGTTTTATGTCAAGTCATCTAGATGATTCACTTAGGTTGCCCAAGATTTCCTAAGGTGGCTATGGTATTTTTATTAACACATGAAATTTTTAGTTTTGGCTATTTTCGCATCAAGTTTGTCTTGATCTTGATTTTAGCTCAATTTTGATTGTATCCCCCTCTATCAATAACTCAATTCTTTCTCCCTAATTGTGAATCTCAATCTATTTATTGTCACTCAAATGTATTTACAAATGATCTTCCATTTCTTCTTGCACAAAGAACTTTGAGTATTTGCCTAGATACTTTTGTAGCTATTTAAATAAGTTAGAAGATTTATTCAAGAAGTTTCCAAAAGAATTTGTTGCCATTATTACAATATATGTGCACTACACAACATTAGGCTTTTTCCATGGGTATTTTTTAAGCTTCCAAACTCTTGTAATACCATCTACAACATTCCCAATTGTTTTCCTTTTAGTCTATTTTTCCATCATCTTTTCTTTGCCATAAAGTTCTAAGACTGGACAAGTTGAAAAAGAAACACATTTCCGAAAGATGAATTGCTACCAATACACATGCCATGGGCATCTTTTCATCATTATCAATATATTGGGTGGTCAAGATCCAACTATGAGGTTCCATTACTTTCTTACAAGTTATTAATATATTTTTCTTTAAAGAATTGGAGTATGATATCAAGTAGAATAACAAATTAATTAGATCATCATCCATGACCTAGATCAACAACACTCTACTCTACATTTTTATATTTAGCAATTAAAAAAAAGATTAGTTGATTTACCTTAATAAGAAATATTTTCATCTCAATAACATTTTGATCAATCAAGGAAATACAAATCAAAACAAAACATAGATAAAAATTATTTGTAAATTGTGTAGAAAACTACTAATATTTTTGGATCCATTTAGTTAATTAAGATCATTATGGATGCATTATGTTAAGTTCATTTATTTGATAGTTGATTATATCACATTCTTTATTTGAGAAAAATATTAAAGAATATAGATCAATCATTCATTTATTAGGGTTAAATATTACATTTCAACATTGACTTTAATAACAATAATTCATTTTAATAATTTAGATAATTTAGAATACAAAATAGGTTAAGGTAAATGATCTTAGGTACTCACATTACAATCTACAAAAGCTCCATAGATGAACCAAACGAAAAGAAAAAAATAAAAAAAAGAAAGAAATCACCAAACTATAAATCAAATTATGTCAAACAATTAAAAAATAAATCTCAAACTAGCATGCCAAAAGTGCATCTTACCTATCCTTTCTCTCACCACTATTAGGCTTATGCGTTGTGGTTCTAGAGAAGATCAGGTAGAATCTATTGGAATAAGCTCAGAAGGACTCCACCACACCTATAAGAAAGTGAACAAAAAAGTAATGAACACATATAATATTTACAAGAAATTTAGGAAGAGAACAATAGATGATGAGTAAGAGATTTAGATCTTCTCTAAGAGTTAATTGAAATATAAAATTTTAAATTGAACACTTTCCTTTTCAATTCTCAAAAAAAGCTAATAAATTCAACATACCTAATCATATAAGGATTGCCATTAAAACACCTATTCAGAGGCTTTCTAGAGCACTTGCACACACTACCACTACAATACCATGAGTCAAAACTACCTTGAATTACCAAGCACTCTTTCCTTCTAATTACAGTAATTAATTAAATATCATGACTCCCCTGTATATGAATATTGTTTCTATCTTTAGGATGCTTCTTCCTTATTATGTGGGTGATCCCCCAAACACTCCCTTGTTCCACTTGCTTACACCATGTAAGTTGGAGTGATTTGTTCCTATATATATTTCACCAATGAGGAACATATGTGACTTTTTTGTAAATTTTTACATACTAGTGATGATTAGATTTGAAGCAACACATATTTTGGTGAACCCACATGAATTGAAAATCTTTCTAGGGAATGTTATCTCATCCATTTTTATTCTTGTAATGGTGAAAAATTAGGGTGTCCACCATAGAAGGGAGAATGACACTAATTTAACTTAAGGACAATTACATTAGGGAAAGATAGGAATTAAATAGATCTATATTCTGATATAATTCCAAGGGATCTTGGACGAGAATTTTCTTTCCCTTGAGTTGAATTGATTTATTAAATATGTTGAAATTAGGGAAAATGGGCTAATATTGAAGTAATTATGTGAAAACAATGAGCTACAGTCATCAGATCAAGCCACTAACCTGGATCTACTGATTATAAGAGTATTCAAACTTGTTCCTAGAAGGAGCTCCTGATTTACCAGGACTATAGCGACGGTCACTTCGGTCCTTTGCACTTTTTGCACTCTGATGGGGGGTTGATTCATCACAATAAATAGAGACAATTTTGAAGATTGTAGCTCCGTACCTATTCCTGTGCATACTAGAGAAGAGAAATAGGTTGGGAATAGGGGTTTTCCTAAGTCAAACCTTGGTTTAGGAATTAAATTAACCTTGAATGAAATGTTGCAAATACTGAAATAAATAATGGAAAGATGTACCTCAGATCTACAATGACTGATTATGATGATTTGCTTCTTAAAAGTAATCACATATATTGTATGAAATGGCATGAACATGACAAAACCCTAATCACACATGCATGCTTGCATATGAATGTTGTAACTTTCTCCACAATGGTTGAATGAAGGAAATTCAACCTTGAAGATCTTTGGAAATGCTTAATGATGACCACTTCAATTCTTGAATGCTTGATTTCTTGAATATGGAGACTTAGCATGCTTAGGATGAAATTAAGTTGATCAAATGCCTTTATATATGAGGATCTAGGTCAATTTATTGATTAGGATGACCTCCAATGGTTACATAGAGCCAGTTCAAATTCATTTCCCACCAAAGAGATAGGTCTCATCCCTCCCTTGAAAATTGGGTCCCATTGAGGGGGACTAGGGCATTGGGTGCTTTGGTCCAGGACCAAGGCACTAGCACCCTGGTCCTCCTCAATGAGGGACCAAAATTTTGGCCTAAAGAGGAGGACACCCCTCTAGAGAGCCTTTTCATAGGTCTATGTGGCATAAAAGCTGAAGTTAAGGCACTGAATGGACTCAGATAGGAGATGAGGGGGAGAGGCGCTAAAGTAGTGGCACAAAGATGAGGTGTAAATTGTCCTAGTGACAATTTATGATGCTACAATTCTATATAATTTCTTCTCTTCCATTGGTATCCCATTTATTTTGTGGTAGGTAAGGCACCTTGAATATGTTAGGATTGATACAAGATCCAAATGATAAATTTTATCTAATAAAAATATTACCATTGGTTTCATTGCTAAGACCTTGGTTAAGTTCTGTTGAGGTTTACCAAGAAAATTTTCAACTTCAAAATCTCATACCATATCAAGAAAAATAAATAAATGATGAAAGAGATATGATAAATCATAGTTATATCCTCTTGATATCCACAAGCTATGTGAGGGTGTTAGGTGCCAAGAGGATCGGAAATGGAAAGGGAGAAAAGGTTTAGAAATACCTATGAAAAGATGTGACTATTAATAAAATTACTAGATAACCACCATGGGACATAATATAGGAGTAATGAAATACAAAATAAAATACACACAAGGCTAAAGGAGATGAGAAATTCAAGAGAAATCAAGGAGAAAGTTGACCTAGAGAGGAAAGAACGAATGGCCAACCCAAATAGAGAAGAGAGAAGACAAATAAAAATGATGGAAAGAGATGAGATACACTATAAAATAAATGAGATGACAAAAACATAAAGGTGAGAGTGCACCATTGGGGTTGTTGCTAAGCATGTTGACATTGGTGCTACCATAAATGAGGGAAAGATAATAAAAAGAAGAATGAGAAGACCCTAGAGAAAATAAGTTTTATATTGAAAGGAATCATAATGATATCAAGTAGTTTTGAAAAGATCATGCTTAATCTTGAACCTAAAACCTTGCCAACAAAGGAAAGTTGTAGCATAGAGACTCCTACTCTGTTAGAAACTTCTAAAAACCCTAAGTGGAAACTAGATTTAGTTAACATAACAATTAAGCTAGATGATATGTTTAAAGAGTCCCTACAAACTCCAAATAAGGTCCTATTCATGAATGATGATTATTTGGAAAGGGTGATATAAGTAAATTAAAAGAAGAAAATAAAAAAGGAAGAAGCTAATTCAGAACTAGGAAAATAAGTTAGCACATAAACTAATCAAATATAATTTTTAAACCAAAGGTTTAAGTATTGCTGGTAAAAGTCACAACCCCTAGACCAAGACCCATCCCCCCTAAGGTCTAAAATTAGAGGAGTTATATTAGAAGAGTTACCATTGCAAAGTGAAGAGAAGAAATAGGAGAAGCAAGAGAAAAGAGAAGAAAGAAAAGAGTAGGATACTCCTTGGAGTGAAATATTAGGAGAAGGGTACTTTGATATCAGCCTTGAGAGAGATAAAGGAAGAGAAACAAACTCCATAATAATGTAAAGAAGGAGATTACGCAAAATTACACTTAAACCAAAAAAGAAACTAGAATAGAATTTCAAAATGGAACTCAACACAAACTGAGACAAAACTCAAGCACAATGGAAATAGGATTCAAGATTCTAGTTTTTAATAGATACTATAGAACCTTTGGAAAATGTATTCCTCTTGGAGTTAGCATAACAAAGTGTAGTGTCCTAAATTGTACACCTTTAATTAGGGTATCCAATTCCACACTTTTCTAGCACTCACTTTAGTATGTCTCACTTTATTATCCATTATAGGACCTTCATATGCATTTAATTAATAATTAATTCAAGAATATAAGTCCTATCTTAATATAAATTGCATTACATTCTTATTTTGTCCCTTAATTCTAGATGCACCCTTTATCTTTCATCGTTTTAATCAATTATTAAGTCATACCCTATTTCAAAAATAATTACACTTTTCTCACTTAAATATCATAATTCTTCATGAAACTTACATTTTTAGGAATTAGATCCTATAATCTAGTGACCCTAAAAATTTAGGTTTATTTTGTTGAGATAAACTCCATTGTCTGATGCTTTTTGACTAAATTTTCAAGAGGTCATAGGGCTAGTCTTACCATTTCTAAAACTATCTCAATACAGAAAATAAACATTTCTAGGTTAGTCATTTATCAATCTAGAGAACTCAAGCATCAATCAAAGGTGTATTGAAATGATATTTAATAAAGTGAAGCTTCATCCTAGTGAAAAGATTCAAATAAAAAAGTTCAAGATATAATCAACAAGAATCAAGTATACAATAAATCCATTCAATCATGATGAAATCTTTAGGAGATGTTGGAGGATGATAGGAAATCATTGATTGGTAATTGACTTGTACCTCTCTCTAAGGGATTAGGTATGATTTCACGTTGTTCTCATATTTCTACATTTAAGCTTCAGATCTAAGATTTATCATTTCAAGTTATGTTATTTTATGCATTATGATTTAGTTAAAATTTACATTCAATTATATCATTTAGGGTTTTACTCTAGCACATTTGAGTTGGATCCTAGTTTACATTTATGCACTTTATCTCATAGCAATCTTAGACACACTTGAGATTCAAGAGAATACACATTATTCCAATTTCAATATCAGCTATTTGTGGAGGTTGAAATCACCAAACTAGGGTGTTGACTAAGGAAAACCCCCATATCACCACAACCATACCATTTTCTATCTTGCAAGTATAGCTAGAAGTTTCAAATAGTGGCAAAAAGTTAAAAAGATAATCTAGACACAAATACAAATCATCACCACAAATTTGAGCCAAAAAGCCTTGGAAAAGGTCACGTGGGGAACTTTTGTCTAGGAAAAGGGTGCTTTGGATGTCATTGTCTTCCTAGATCAACCTTAGATTCAGCAGGGCTCAGTTACAAGTATCATAGTTATAGATCCAGGTTTCCTTGCAATAGGTCATTAGAATACAATGGCATTTTGGGTGAATTTTTCTAGTCAAATTCAAGTAAAATTATAGACACAAGAACACCTTAGAATCCCCTCTTCATTTTTGTACATATCTTGCGAATTATATCATTGTATCAAATCATTTAAGAGGTTCAATTGTTTAGTCATACTTTGTTAGATCATAGTCACTTTGTATTTACAAGTCAACTCAAATTAGTATCCAATAATATAAAATGAATATGAACCCTAAGGTGTTTCTTGACCCTCTTTACAAGAGTTTTTGCAACATATTCTCATCCTTCTATGGTCCTTCATTCCAATGTTTAGATGAAAGAGGGTTTTAGGGCTTCATCTCACTTATCCTTTTTCACCACTAAACATTTTGGTGAACTTGACTTTCTTGCATTTCATTTTTTGATTTACATGTTCATTTAATTTAAAAACAATAAAAAATATAAAAAAAATTATTTTCTATGCATTGTGTGTGTTTAGATTACCTGTTACATGCTTTGTTACATTACATGTTTTGCTTTCATTGCAATAGTTAGCTCAAGAATTTATTTTCTCACATTAAAAAATAAAAAATAATTTCCCCTCTTGGATAAATTAATTCCACTATGTTGTATCTCTTTTACAATAATTTCATGCCTTTGACAATCCATTTACTAGTGACGACTTTGCTAGGTTAGATGAAGCTCTTGATTACTCCATATCTCTTAAGTCTTCATCTACAATTCCTAAACCATCTTTTTGCCAAAAATTGATCATGAGATATGTGCATATAATTTTTAGTAGTGGTGACTTTTCTATGTTGGATGAAGCCCTTGATGGCTCCATATTCATTAAATCATCCTCTACATCTCTCAAAATTCATCACCCTCATAGAGTCATTGTAATACATAATAATCCCTTTATGACACTTTACCTTCTATTCACTCTAAAATCAATCCTATTCGTGAAGAAGCAATTCAAAATGCCTTTCATGAAGCTTTCCCTTCCATTCAGTCTTAAATCAATCTTATTCATGAATAAGTGATTGGTAGTCTCCTTTATGAAGATTTCCCTTCCATTTAATCTAAAATCAATCCTTTTCATGAATAAGTTTTTATGATTGTCAATCCACTTGACTTTACCTTCTATTCTCTCTTCTAGAGGAGAGGCCCTAATGATCCATTTTTTCCCCTTTCATAACTTTCTCTTATCCATGAGAATAGTTTCATGCAATTTAGGAACATGACTTAGATCTCAATAGAAAAAATCTTGACACATTGATGAACATAGAGGCCTATTCTTCTCCTAGAGACTATTTTTCTAATAAAGACATTTTAATGCAACATCATGATACTCATTTTCTTGAAGACATGTCTTCCGACATTATATTGAGAAAAGATAAAAACAATGGTTAAATTAATAAAAATAACCTAATGAAAGAGGACTCCTTTACCTCCCAAATAGACATGAATGATTCTAACAAAGATGTGTATCCTCCAACGAAGATCAATCCTTATTCTATTCATCCTTTTGGTGCTTCATATTATACTTCCGATTTCAATAAGGTTTATGATGAAATTCCTTCCCCATTAGAGTTGCATAAACATCACAATGTTGACTTTGTCATGTCTTATAAATAAGGATATAGTGGACATGATATTGGATACATGGAAAAAGGAATCAAGGTCCCTATAGATATTATATCTTATTATGACATAAATTCCTCTGCTTCTCCTTTGTCTACACACATTTCTTCACATGAAATAAGAATAGTTCCTAATCAATCTCCTTTCTCTAGAGAAGACAAAATCTTGTTAAAATTCCTAAGAGACCGTTTGCTCACTCTTTCACCTTTACAAATTATGGAACTCAAGAAAGTGACCATAAAAATTTCTTTCTTTGTTAATATCATCTCATGTATGGTCTTACTTCCATTGATTGTAGAGTCTTTAAGAGATGCGTTAGTATATAGTAATATTTGAGATGGAAAATGGGACAAGGTAAGATTAGGACAAAGAACCACTTTTTAACACAAACATTGGAATACAAATCCACAAAATGGGTAATTATACTTGATTAACTCTTGTCAAAGAGATCCAAATGGCTTTAGGTATTCTATTCCTCCATTGCATTGAAAAGTGAATGAGTTTGTAATCATATCAAACTAGGATATAAGTATGAGACAATGATAGAATGATACATGAATAAAAGCTTCATGATAGGTATAGAAATGATAAGAGATTACAAGGTGCATCTATGTCTATAATTTGAATATGTTTTCACTGGACAGGGTTGCTCATGATGCCTCTATCTTCTAGATTCTATACATAAAACTAGATCTAACTTCTTGAGACCCAAAACTAAGATCCTATCAAATATAGAGCTATTTCTCAAGGACACTATCACCCAAGGTGGCTGTTTTTGGGAAGTTATGTTAGATTTGTGTGAATGTTGTCATTAATGTCAAATCCTATGATCTGGTTAGGACCCAATGTAGCATGTTGAGCAATAGTGAAAGATAAGTATGTGTATGATGTTGAGTGGAAGATAGATATGTATGTGATATTGAGCAGTGAGGCATATATGGTTTATGAGAGCAATTCTTGGAAGACTCTTCTAGTACCATCAAAGTTTATTAAGAAAAAACTTTGGTAATTCAATGAGGAAATCAAAGTTCTAGTAAGAATTCAAATGCATTTAGCTAGGCCTTCTCTTTTTGAGATTATTGACCTTCTCTTTTGGTCACCTATGAATTAAGTCTATCCCTCAAGGGTTTAATATCATCCATAAACTGGCCTCTTCTTCCTAGTCTCTTTTCTTCATTTGGTAACATTAGTTTTTCAATAAATCTCTTTTCCTTGTTTGCATGATGCCTAGGACCTTAACTCAAAGCATGTGTTTTAAATTGTTAAGAGTGGGCCCTAGATTTTAAGGGTTTTTTTTTATCATGTTCATTTGTTGTCCGATGTGGTAGTCAAATGATGCTCCAAAAGGAAACTCAGTGCTTGGCGAGGGTGTTTTTCTTATCCTACTCAGTCTTGAGTCATGCAACAAAAGACTAAGAGCCCATAGCTCTGTGAATTCTCTGCCTCCAGCTTAGCGAGTGTCCGAGGGGAGTGATGGAGGATATGTGAAAGGAACTCGGTGTTGGTATTTTGGTATGGTTTTGTCATTGATGTCAACACCTGCTAAATTCACCTACCTTGGAGATCCAGCAACATTCACCGGCAAACAATAAACTGTGCAAACAATTACCGGTATATGGTCAACCGACAGGATATAATGTTCACCGGTACCTGAAATGACATGGAAGACAATTGGTAATGTTGAAGATATCATGTGGACACTTTACTTTGAAGTAATAATCATTGGTATATTCTTATTTGCATATTTGCTTTTACCGGCAAATAGGTCCAGGTTATCTAGGGTTACACCGGCAGGCTTATCTTTACCAGATCAACATGGCATGCTATGGAGATGATTTATTATTGTTGTAAATGAATCAAGCCGACATGTTCAATCGCTTATTGCATCGGATATTGTATTATTTGTAAAATATTTTTATTGTAATATCTTGTAGAGCCGACTTACTAAAATTGGTCTTAGGGTATGGTATAAATGTAAGATCTTATTTGTAAGATCAAATGTGGAATGTGAAAAAGAATTGTGCGAAGGTATATGTGAGATCAAGTAGAGGTATACATGAAGACATCATTCAAAGGTGAAGTTAGGTTTTTGTAGAAGCATATCAGCATTACACCAGTACTGAATCCAGCATATGAAGATTCTATTTTGTGCAGTACATTCTCATTGGATATAACCATCCAACTGTAGTCAGTGTGACTCCCATTTGTGATTGAGCAGCGAGCTCTAGGCTGTTGGCCTTTCTGCATGTGCAGACCCCTCTTTGTACACTTACTATTTGCAGTAGTATCATCTGATCGTGGGTAAGGTTTCCCACTATGGTTTTTCCCCTTACAGGGTTTCCATGTACAAATATTGGTGTCATGTGTTGTGGATGACTTTATGTTTATGTTTCATGTATTAATTCTTACCAGTATAGCAATTTTCTGTTAACACTGTTTACCGACATCCTTAACTGTCTTAGCGGCATTAAGAATTAAGTTGGTTACTAAGATTTTGGTTTGAATTTATTTGACAACTGATTCAAACCCCCCCCCCCCCCCCCCCTCTCAGTTGTCTCCAAGACCTACAATTGGTATCAGAGCCTAGTCCTCTTTTTGCAGAAGTTTAACAACTTGAGGAGATTCAATGTCTACTAATTATTTCAGAAAGGATAGTCCTAAACTTGATGGAACCAACTATGGGATATGGAAAATCAGAATAGAGACACATCTGAATTGCATTGGTAAAGACATCTGGGAAGTTACTAAGAATGGTTATACTGTTGTTGTAGCTAGTCAGACTACTCCCATTACTTTAGCTAAAGATGAAGAAAATGATTGCAAAGCAAGAGAAGCACTTTTGAGCACATTATCAGATCAACAAATCATGGGATTATCAGATAGATCCACTGCAAAAGCTATTTGAGATCATTTGGAAACACTGAATGAAGGGGATTCCACAGTCAAAATTGCAAAACTTGAAAGCTTCAAAGTCAGGTATGAACATCTGAAAATGGAAGAAGATGAAAGGATTTCTGCTTTTATGGAAAGAGTAAATGAAATTGCTCTAGGTATCAAATGTTGTGGAGGAACCTTGAGTGAAGATGAGATTGTTTCAAAAATCTTAAGAGGTTTGCCACCAGCATATAAAATGAAGGTTACTGTTATAAATGAGTTAAGAATAGTGCCTAATACATCAGTAACTAGGGATACATTGATTGGAAAACTTTCAGCTTTTGAAATTGAGGAATTTGGTCCTATTGCTACTATAAAAACTGATTTAGCCTTCAAAGCATCAACATCATCTGCTCCATCTTTTGACAAATCAGACTGGAGAGCCTTCTATGCAAGAGAACTTGAAGAAACTAGGAAGGAGAATGAAGAGCTTGAAGAACTTGAAGCACTATTTGCAAGAAAAATGCCAAAAGGTCCAATTGGAAGTAAGTATGAAGGTAAAGCACCCTTTAAATGTTTCAACTACAATAAGATTGGTCATATGGCTTCAAGATGCCCTGATAGACATGCTAGACTTAGAGAAGAAGCTAAAAGGACATACAAACCTAATCCTGAATATCAGAGAGACAGATTTAAGAAAAACAAAGATAAATCTTGTTACATTGCTGATGAAGGTGTGACTGATGATTCTGATGAGGATCCAGCAGACAACGGATGGGTCTTTGTTGCTATAACAGAAGATCAACCGATACCTATTGCTCAACCGGTAGAAGAAGCCCTAGCAGCTAAAGTTGAATCAAAGGATGAATGGATTATTGACTCAGGTTGCTCACATCACATGACTGGAGACAAAGGTAAATTCTTGAACTTTCAAGAATACAATGGAGGTTTAGTAAGATTCGGAGATGACAAAGCCTGTTCAATCAAAGGTAAGGGTTCAATATCTCTTGATGGTAAACATAACACTGACAATGTCTACTATGTTGAAGGATTAAAACATAATATTTTAAGTGTCGGTCAATTAGTTGAGAAAGGTTTTCAGTTACAATTTAAAAATGGAAAATGCAAAATCATGAATAGAACTAGTTTGGAAATTGCAACCGATAATCAGACTAGAGGTAATATCTTTCATTTGAATAACAGTGAAAAGGCATGCTTAATTGCACATATAGATGAAAGTTGTCTATGGCATAAAAGACTATGTCATGTAAATTTTGATTGCATGGTAAAAATTAGTACTTCTAAGGTAGTTAGATATCTACCTAAAATTGTGAAACCTCAGAATACAATTTGCAAGGAATGTCAATTTGGAAAACAGGTTAGAGCTAGCTTCAAAAGTATTCCAGAAAAATCCAATAATGCTCTTGATTTAATTCACACTAATTTATGTGGTCTAGCCAGAACTAAAAGCTTACAAGGTGATAGATATTTCATGCTAATTATTGATGATTATTCTAGAATGTGTTGGGTTACTTTTCTTAGAGAAAAATTAGAAGCACTTGGGAAGTTCAAGCTATTCAAAGCAATGGTTGAAAATGAAACCGGTAAGAAAATTAAATGTTTAAGGTCAGATCAAGGAGGAGAATTCACATCTAGAGATTTTAATACATTCTGTGAAGTAAATGGAATCAAAAGACAATTATCAACACCTTGGACACCACAACAGAATGGAGTTGATGAAAGGAAAAACAAAACTATTTTGGATGCAGTAAGAAGTATGTTATCAGAAGCAAATCTACCACATGTGTACTAGAGAGAGGCAGTAAGCACTGCTATCTATACATTCAACAAAGTTCACATCAAAGGTGAACTATGGTTTGGTAATACTCCTACTCTTAAGTATTTCAGAATTTTTGGAAGTAAATGTTATATTAGAAGAGATGAGTATATTGGCAAGTTTGATCCTAGAAGTGATGAAGGAATATTTCTTGCTTATTCATCTAAGAGTAAAGCTTATAGATGTTTTAATAAAAGATTACAAAAAATTGTTGAGAGTACAAATGTAAAGATTGATGAACAATTCAGAGGAACTTCAAGGTATATAGACTCTGAACCAGTAACAGAAATTATGACAAATGGACCTACAATAAATCCACTAGTACAGAATGATGATCCAGTTACTCTGGTATCATCAAAGGATTCCACAGTAATTGAAGAGCAACAATAGACTAAGACACCCTGGTATGTAAGACTGAATCATTTTGAAGATCAGATAATTGGAAGCAAATTTAAAGGAGTCATGACAAGAGGAAGATTGGCAAATGAAGAGGTATGTCTTATTTCTCAAATTGAACCATTATCTATCAATGAGGCATGTGAAGATAAATTTTGGATTAAAGCTATGGAAGAAGAATTAGGACAAATTGAGAAAAATAATACTTGGACATTAGTTCCCCGACCTGAAAATAAAAATTTAATTGGAACCAAATGGGTATTTAGAAACAAACTCAATGAAGATGGTAAGGTTGTTAGAAATAAAGCAAGACTAGTGTGTAAGGGATATTCTCAGAAAGAAGGAGTTGATTACAATGAAACCTTTGCACCGGTAGCCAGAATTGAGGCAGTTAGATTATTCTTGGCCTTTGCAGCTCACAAGGATTACAAAGTTTACCAAATGGATATTAAATGTGCATTTTTGAATGGAGATCTTGAAGAGGAAGTCTATATTGAACAACCTGATGGATTTTCTTTGACAGATGACAATGATATGGTTTGTAGATTAAGAAAAGCTCTGTATGGATTAAAACAAGCCCCAAGAGCTTGGTATGCAAGATTGGATATGTATCTTTTAAAGATTGGTTTTACTAAAGGAAATGTAGATAGCAATTTATATTACAAAGTAACTAATGATGACATCTTGATTATGGAAGTATTTGTTGATGATATAATCTTTGGAGGAGAAGATGGATTATGCAAAGAATTTTCTCTTAAAATGCAACACGAATTTGAAATGTCTATGATTGGAGAAATAAAATTCTTTTTAGGATTACAGATTTTACAAACTGATAAAGGCATATTTTTGAGTCAATCTAAGTACTTGAAAGAACTACTTAAGAAATTTTGGATAGAAAACTCTAAACCGGTAAGCACACCTATGACTACAAATGACAAATTATCTCAAAGGGATGAATCTACACCTATTAATCCAACTAGATACAAATCTATGATAGGAGGTTTACTGTATTTGACACAAACCAGACCTGACATTATGAATGCAGTATGTATAGTTTCTAGATTTCAGAGTAATCCTAAGGAAAATCATGAATCAACAGTAAAAAGGATTTTCCAGTACTTACAAGGCACAACAAATCTTGGATTATGGTATCCTAAAGATGAAAATTTTGATCTATATGCATACACAGATGCAAATTGGGCAGGAGATGTGGATGATAGAAAAAGTACCACTGGAGGATCATTCTTTCTTGGAAAGAGATTAGTTTCTTGGTTAAGTAAGAAACAGAGTTGTACATCTTTATCAATAGCAGAATCAAAGTATGTTGCAGCAGCAACAAATTGTACACAGGTACTTTGGCTTAAGCAAATGTTGAAAGACATAAAGGTAAAATGCAAGGAACCTATTACTATATATTGTGATAACACTGCAACAATTGATATATCTAAGAATCCAGTATTACATTCCAAAACAAAACATGTTTCTATCAAACTGAATTTTCGAAGGGAAAAAGTTGAAGAAAAGGAGATAAAACTGGTTTATGTGAATACTAAAGAACAGCTTGTAGATATTTTTACAAAACCTTTGCCTAAGGAAACTTTTGAGTATCTCAGAGATCAGCTCAGAGTCTTACCTCCACCAGTAGAGACTTAGACAATTGATGATTGTCATCAATCAACAGAATTAAATGAACAAATCTTTTATTCTGGTATTTGATGAGGAAGCTACTTCTCAAGGGGAGTAGTTGGTATATTGAATTGGTTGGTATTTTGTATGAACATGACTTTTTGTGACTTTGGCATTTTATGTCAAAGGGGGAGAGATATATGGAAAAACATTAGGGAAAGATATATGAAAAATGCATTATCTTTTTGAGGAGAGATTGGTATTGAAAATAAATCTTTGAATAAACACATGTTACTCTCAGGGGGAGGAATGGAGATTGTTGATTTTTGTACTTGGCATTTTTGTTTTGGCACTTTGATGGTTTTTCCATCTTGTGTTGCCATCAATGCCAAAGGGGGAGATTGTTGGTATTTTGGTATGGTTTTGTCATTGATGTCAACACCTGCTAAATTCACCTACCTTGGAGATCCAGCAACATTCACTGGCAAACAGTTACTGGTATATGGTCAACCGGAAGGATATAATGTTCACCGGTACCTGAAATGACATGGAAGACACTTGGTAATGTCAAAGATATCATGTGGACACTTTACTTTGAAGTAATAATCATTGGTATATTCTTATTTGCATATTTGCTTTTACTGGCAAATAGGTCCAGGTTATCTAGGGTTACACTGGCAGGCTTATCTTTTCCAGATCAGCATGGCACGCTATGGAGATGATTTATTATTGTTGTAAATGCATCAAGCCGACATGTTCAATCGGTTATTGCATTAGATATTGTATTATTTGTAAAATATTTTTATTGTAATATCTTGTAGAGCCGACCTACTAAAATTGGTCTTATTGTATGGTATAAATGTAAGATCTTATTTGTAAGATCAAATGTGGAATGTGAAAAAGAATTGTGCGAAGGTATATTTGAGATCAAGCAGAGGTATACATGAAGACATCATTCGAAGGTGAAGTTAGGTTTTTGTAGAAGCATATCAGCATTACACCAGTACTGAATCCAGCATATGAAGATGCTATTTTGTGCAGTACATTCTCATTGGATTTAACCATCCAACTATAGTCAGTGTGACTCCCATTTGTGATTGAGAAGTGAGCTCTAGGCTGTTGGCCTTTCTGCATGTGCAGACCCCTCTTTGTACACTTACTATCTGCAGTAGTATCATCTGATTGTGGGTAAGGTTTCCCACCATGGTTTTTCCCCTTGCAGGGTTTCCACGTACAAATATTGGTGTCATGTGTTGTGGATGACTTTATGTTTATGTTTCATACATTAATTCTTACCGGTATAGCAATTTTCTATTAAAACTGTTTACCGACATACTTAACTGTCTTACCGGCATTAAGCATTAAGTTGGTTAATAAGATTTTGGTTTGAATTTATTTGACAACTGATTCACCCCCCCCCCCCGCTCTCAGTTGTCTCTGGGACCTACACTCGGAGCTCATTGGGGGTTTCCTCTTCAGTTCAACAAGTCCCGAGTAAATGAGAGCAGGTTCTATCGATGTTGTCCCCCCCTCCCATTTTTAAAAATTCCTTGTCCATATTTATAGGCATGTTTTCCTTTTCTTTCTATTGCTCATATCCTATCGAGAAAACCTTGGCATATCGAAACTATGCTTCAGAGTTCCCAAGTTCCATTTTCATCTGATGTTGTGATCCCAAAGGAAGAGATGATGTTTATTGGGTGGCAACCAAAATACCACATAGTTTTTCACTTCTTATTTCTTCTCGATTCTTGATACTTTCTTGGAGGCCAGCATCAGAGTGTCAGAGACTTCTAATTCTCTTTCTGTCAGCTTTTAGGTCAGCCCACGACCACGCAACACACAATTTCCAAGAAACAAATCAAAGGAGATTTGCAAGGACCATCATTAATGACAGATTAAATGGTTAAGGGTACGTAAAGGTGACAAAATGATCTTTGATTATTGATATTATTACCTTTTTATAGGGAAAATATAATGCACCACCCTTAGGAATTTATCAAGTAATACACGCCATCATGATTTTTCCTTACCAAAATGGTTCCACCGCACAATAACTAGTTGCCTGATGTTGATCCTAACCTAAATTGTCTAGAAAACGAGCATGGAAATATTATCCCAGGGTTGCATGCTCTTGCATGGAAACAGTGAACATATTTTGTGGAATACAAAAAGGTTATCATCTTATTGGGAAAGATTGCTAGGTAAGCCAAAAATCACAAAGAGCATCTTCAAGAGGAAATAGTTGTAGAAAGAAACCTTGGTATCTATTTTTTCACAGAATAAAGAAGATGGTGATTAAAGGAAAGGGTCCTATGATATAGCTAGATGTTGAGCATATGCAGGATGACATCCACTTTGACCTGACCAACCTTTCCCAGGATCTCATAGAATATGAGGATGAGTTTTTAGCAGTTCTCTGGGTGCTTATCAAAGAAGACACGAAGGCAGAGATGATCGACAACCAAATCGCTGGTCGGAACCCAGTGCCTGATGAAAAAGAAGTATGAAGTTGGTAGTTTTTTATAATGTGGAATTTAGTGCTAATGATGTGTCCTTCTGGTAATTTTGTTTTATCTAAAAACATGTTTAAAAATGGTCATTTTTGAGACCATGACTTTGAAAGGAACCATTTCTTGAAAATGGTAAAGGGGGTTTTAGATATAAAGGGATAGAAAAAAGATGGAGTGGGGGGAAAATTTTTAGAAAAAAAAGTTTTGTGTTGTTTTTCGAAAGACAAGCAGAATATAGATATGGTTGGAATTTGTTGTTTAATTCTATGTATGGAAACTTTTGAATAATTTATCTATATGATTGGACTTTGTGCTACAGTAGATGAGTTTTGTGTAATGCCTGCCAAAACACCCTAGAGAAATAAAACAACTAACATACTAATGGAGATACTTTTTAAAAAATAAACATCTAATGAAATACATATCATCATCTATGCAATATATATTACATCCATTAACATCTAATAATTACGAAAATTGAATCATAACACATAAAACTATTTATACAAGCAAAATAATATAAAATCACTATCATCTCCCTAGGGTATCTCAACGCCATTACTTATATAACTAACATAAGAAATAAAAATCTACTCATTTCCATTAAAACACTTAAGATATTCATTATCAATGCAATACGCTAAATTCCTATCTTTCATGGTATGCAACTAACTAACATGATATGCTATACTATCAATGAAAATCCAATCCATATTCCTTAAGTTCATTTTATATACCAATACCAAAAGCTCCTAATCCGCTTAACTAGTGCAAGGGAACCTCTTCAACAAGCCATTCATGAATTAGAGGATAAGGATTAGGATCATTTTGAATGTCTTTGGTTTGTGCATTTTCATGTCTTGAATAAGGACCCCACCTTGTAAACCAATGTCCCAAATTAGGCATCTTGATAAGCCAATTTGGACAATTTGGTAAATAGGGGTAGAATGATGTTTGTTTTGATGTTTTGAATTATTTTAGGGTGTGTAGGTTGTGTTTGGTTGATCAAAGTTGTGTGGATCCCAATCTTGTTTTTGTTGACAACTTTTGACAAAAGTGCAACATTTGGAAAATGCAACTTTTGAAGCAAAAGTGCAACATTTTGAATTTCGGTTGATGTAAGCCTCTCAATGGCTCCAACCTCTTCAAATTTGCTTGGAAACTATTTGGAGAAGGCCTAGATACCTTGTGGACATGATTCCCAAGGTTAGAGTTGTTGTGATTGAAACTTGGAAGCATAATAAGACAAAAAACTAAGTTTTTTCCTGAAAACCTGATCTTGTTGTTGTTGTATGTCAGTGTACGGATTGATTTTGATAAATTTTTTCATGGAGTAGGTAGATGATTGAGTTACCTATGTTTTGGCAGTGGTTTGAGGTCTTGATCCTCTGTGAGCAGTGAGAACCCCTTGTTTTATTGACTGTAACCTGAAAATCCAGGGTTTGGCTAGGGTTTCACCTAATAATGGCTATATCTTGCATCTCACCCATCTAAAAGCTCTTTTCTTTGGTGGAATTCAAGATTGGCCAGTTTAATTTAATATTTCCATGGGTTTTTGTAGGGGAGGATTTTCTGTGAAGAGCATGAAGCGAACCTAGGTAGGTATCTCCATGTGACTACCTTGGACAAAATTAGGACAGTCACCCTAAAATTTTATAGTGGTGGATTATAGGCATGCAACCCTATAATTAGAGTTTATTTGTGATCCCCAAAATGCTCATGAATTTTTTTTGGTGGTTGAGAGTATAAATGGGGGTTGCTTTGTAATTTGAGGCATATTGGCCCTAATTAGGCCTTTAGGCTTCTAAAGGGTTCATACCCTTAGATTGTAGATCTTGCCAATCCTTTTTGGGGATAAGTGTAACTTCATAAAGGGTATCTACAATGGTAAATATTTTTCTAGATTGAGCTAAATATTTTGGAGTTAAGGGAAAAATACCCGTCAAAGAGGGCTACTAGCCAGGGGGTAGGTTTCCAAAGGAACCATAGGGCATTGGTGCCAAAGCCTAAAACCAATGTTTGGAATAGTTCCTAGTTGTCATGAATTGACCAAATCCAAGGCCCCCAAGAGAAAGAGTCATGGAGAGGTTTTTTGGGGATGTTGAAGCCATTTACTCATGTTGAGGAGGTGCTAGTTTTGAAGAGTTGAGAATAGTTCAAACCCTTAAGGTGTAGAGTCATTTTTTGTAGGATCCTTTCTATCCTATGAAGGGTCTAGAAAAAACCTTTTGGGACCTGTCCTTAGGTGTGAGAAGGGCTCTGCATCAAGTGGTATCAAATCTTAGGAGTGTCCTTTGGATGCGAGAAGAAGACAAGATGTCAGAGGAAGAGGGATCCCAAGGTATCCTATCAAGGATGACCAATGTTGAGTTGGTTGTCTTAGTGAAGAAGCAGATGGAAGAGAGAAGAGCAGTCAGGGCTAAGAATTAGGCCTTGAGAAATGAAATGGACCAGTTGAAGGGCAAAGTGGAGAGGGGAGAGAGAGACTCTAGAGGAGTTGAAGATGGGGATGGAGAGGAGATCCCTAGGCAAGAATAACTAAAGGTTCCTGCAGACCAGAGACCCCTGATGAGTCTCCTCAAGTCCATGGAAAGGAGAAAAATGGATGTGAAGTTGGATCTGCCAGTGTTTGCAGGTAAGATGGAACCTGATACAGTGATGGAGTGGTTAGACTCCTTAGAAAATTTCTTTGAGAATGAAGACATACCAGAGCACCAAAGGGTGAAAATGGCCCAATCCAAAATGAAAGGGGCTGCACTGACTTGGTGGACTTTCATCCAAGATGAGAGGGTGAAAGAGGGGAAGAGAAGAGTTGCTACTTGGAAGAAGATGATGTCTTTGGTGAAGGAAGCCTATGTTCTAGTGGACTATAATATCCAATTGTACAAGAGGAGAGAAAACTTGAAGCAGAAGGAGATGGATATGAGTTCCTATATAGAGGAATTCATGAAGTTGTGTGTGAAGACCAAGGTAAAGGAGAGTGAGGATGAAAAAGTGGTGAGATATCTGAATAGATTGAGATTTTCCATCCAAGAAGATTTGAATCTCCACACCTCGGAGATAGTCCAAAAATGTTTCCAGTTGGCACTTAAGGTGGAGGAGAAGCTAAAGAGAAGGCAGGAAGAAAATAGCAGAAGCAAAGGAAGACAACAAAGAGGGGAAGAAGCCCTTTCAAAGAAAAAGGAAATGGTTTTGGATACCAAGGTGAGTATAATCAAGAAGGCACTAGAGGAGAGAGCAGTTACAACCAAGGAGGAGGCTACAATCAAAGAGGGAGCTTTAGGGGCATAAGACCATCCTCTAGAGGAAGATCCAAAGGTAGAGGACCTCCTAGATGTTACAACTACAACCAAGAGGGGCACATGGCCAATAGGTGTCCGAAGAAGGCTATAAGCTCCATGGGAGAAAGGAGGAGAACCTTGGTGCAGGAGTCTGATTGCCAAAGTGTGGCAAGTGCAAACACCTATCAAAGTGTCAATGCTCCTAATAGCTATGGCTACCCTAAAAGAGGAGAGGTTTTGATGATGAGGAGAGTAGTGACCACCATAAAGGTACCTAATAAGGAGCCCCCACAAAGAAAGTCTCTTTTCAAAACTACCTGTAGGGTAGGAGGAAAGGTATGCAAGGTCTTGATAGACTCTAGGTCTACTGAGAATTTTGTGTCACTTGAAATGGTAGAGAATCTTAAGTTGAGAAGGTTGCCACATCCTTACCTCTACAAGGTCTCAAGTCTCACCCAGGGTCAGCAAGTAGTGGTGGAAAAGCAGGTTTAGGTAGATTTGCAGATTGGATCCTACAAGGATAGGTTTCTATTTGATGTAGCCAAGATGGATGCATGTCATCTCCTATTTGGGAGACCATGGTAGTTTGATTTGAAGGCTCATCATGATGGGTTTAGAAACACCTATTCAATCACCAAAGATGGTAAGGTGTTAGAACTTTTACCTATGATGGAGAATGAGATGGAATCAAAGGGAAGGATGCCAAAGTGTTGTTGGTAGAAGGAAAGCAGTTCATGAAGGAGATTACAGAAAAAAATGCAGTTTTCTATGCCCTTATTCATAGTTCCAAGGTGAAAAAGAAGGAGCAGTTTGCAGAGAGGAAAGAAGAAGGACATAGGCACATAGACCCTACAGTCAAATAGTTACTTGACAAGTACAAAGGCATCATCTCAGATGGAATGCCAAGGTTCCTGTCACCGGTAAGAGACATAAGTCATTGCATAGATCTGATCCCTAGATCTACCCTACCAAATAAAGTAGCATACAAACTTACTCCAAACTAGAATGTAGAGATGACAAGACTAATTGAGGAGTTGCTATAATCAGGGCTTATTGGCAAAAGTCTAAGCCCATGTGCAGTACCTATCATCCTTTCACCCAAGAAAGAAGGCACTTGGAGGCTTTGCATAGACTCAAGGACCATCAACAAGATAACTATAAGGTATAGGTTCCCAATCCCTAGGATAGAGGATTTACTTGATTGCTTGGGGGGTGCAAAATATTTCACCAAAATTGATCTAAAAAGTGGATACCATCAGATTAGAATAAGGCCAGGGAATGAATGGAAAACAACTTTTAAGACCAATGAGGGGTTGTATGAGTGGAAATTCATGCCATTTGGGTTGTCCAATGCCCCTAGTAACTTCATGAGGTTGATAAATGAGGTCTTGGTGGAGTTCATAGGCTATTTTGTAATAGTGTACCTAGATGATATCTTGATCTTTAGCCACACAAGAGAAGAGCACCTCAAACATGCAGATATGGTCCTCAAAAGGTTACATGAAGAGAAGCTAATGATAAACTTGGATAAGTGTTTGGTCGTGCAAGAGGAGATCATTTACTTGGGCTTTGTAATCTCACAAGGTGAGTTGAAAATGGACCAGGAGAAGGTAAGTGCTATTCTATCTTGGCCAATACCTAAAACCATGAATGATGTCCAAAGTTTCCATGGCTTAGCAACCTTTTATAGGAAGTTTATAAGGGGATTTAGTCATGTTTGTGCACCAATGCTTGACACCATAAAAGGAGGACAAAAGTGCAGGTTCAGTTGGACCAAGGAGGTAGATGACTCATTTGAGACTTTGAAAAAGAAAGTTGTAGAACAACTAGTCCTTCCCCTACCAGACTTCAACAAGTTATTTTAGGTGGAATGTGATGCAAGCCACATGGATATTGGGGTAGTACTCAGTCAATAGGGAAGGCCAATTGCCTTTTTTAGTGAAAAACTAAATGATGCCAAGAGGAGATATTCATCCTATGATTTGGAGATGTATGCTTTACTCCAGTCATTGAAGAAGTGGAGGCATTATTTATTGCGAAAGGAGTTGAAGTTCATAGTTTTCACTGATAATTAGGCTCTAAGTTTCATAAATAGTCAAGAGAAGTTAAACCACATGCACATGATGTGGATAGAGACCCTACAAGCCTTCTCCTTCAACCTCAAGCACAAAAAGGGGGTCAAGAACAAAGTTGTAGATGCCTTAAGTAGGAGGGTCTTAACCATCAACCAAATTAAGATGGAAAGTGTTGGCATTAACTCCTTGAAGAATATGTATGATGATGATGAAGATTTTGGAGAGACCTACAAGGTATATGAGTCTTTTGGTGAGAGGTATCATGTTGAATTTTTTGAGTTTTTGATCCAAAAGGGATTTCTATTCAAGGGTGGAAAGTTATGCATACCTAAGTGTTCAATGAGACTAAATATTATTAGGGAGAAGCATTGTGGAGCAATGGAAGGTCATTTTGGCCTTGACAAGACACTTGACCTTGTGAAAAGACATTACTATTGGCCTAAGTTGTAGGCTGATGTTAGGAGGTTTGTACAAACATGTGTGATCCATCAAAAAGCCAAAGGGAAATCCACCAATGCAGGTTTGTACCAACCTTTACCCATTCCTTCTAGGCCATGGGAAAGCATAAGCATGGATTTTGTGTTTTTTCTGCCTAGGACAAGGAAGGGGTATGATAGTGTTTTTGTAGTGGTGGACAGATTTAGCAAAATGGCACATTTCTTGCCATTTAAAACCTCTTGTGATGCCTCATATGTTGTAGACTTGTTTTTCAAAGAGATAGTCAGGATACATGGGTTTCCACTAAACATAGTATCAAACAGGGATGTGAAGTTCATAGGGCATTTTTGGAGGACCCTTTGGAAGAAGCTCGGAACCAACCTAGCTTTCTCATCATCCTACCATCGCCAAACAGGGATGAATTGAAGTTATCAATAGGTCCTTAGAGAACCTATTAAGATGCTTGACAAGACAACATAGAGAAAAATGGGACAACATATTGTCACAGGCAGAGTTCTCATACAATGACACCATAAATAGAAGCACTGGGAAATCTCCTTTTCAAATTGTGTATGGCATCCACCCAAGGGGTTTGTTAGAGTTGAGGGATTTACCTAAAGAAGAGTCCATTAGTGCAGGTGGTGAAGATTTTGCCTCAGCCATCAAGGAGGTACATGATCAAGTGAATTCTCATCTCCAACAATCCGCAGAGAAGTACAAGGCTCATGCTGAAAAGAAAAAGAGGGATGCACAGTTTGATGTTGGGGACTTAGTATGGGTGCATTTGAAGAAGGAGAGACTCCTAAAAGGCAAACACACAAAGCTCATGCAGAGGAAGATTGGACCATGTCAGATTGTGAAGAAGTATGGGCAGAATGCTTATGAAATCTAACTTCCTCTTGATCTTGGATTGCCACCCATTTTCAATGTATGTGATCTAACACCTTACAAAGGCAATGGTAATGAGGAGGAGGAACCAATGCAGGTTGCAATAGATGATGATATTCCAAAGCATGATCCACCAAAATTGAGCAAGGTTTTGGACACTAGAGTCACAAGGAGAACAAGAAACAAGGAATACAAAGATTATTTGGTGGTTTGGCAGGGAAAACTAGACTCTGAAGTAGTTTGGATGACAGAAAACCAAATCTCCAACCATGGTGCAGACCTCCAAACCCTGATCTCAAGTGGGCTTGAGATCTCTTCTCTCGGGGAGTATGGTGTAGGGGAAACTCTTCAATTATCCATTCATGAATCAGTGGATGAGGATTAGGATCATTTTGAATGTCTTTGGTTTGTGCATTTTCATGTCTTGAATAAGGACCCCACCTTGTAAACCAATGTCCCAAATTAGGCATCCTGATAAGCCAATTTGGACAATTTGGTAAATAGGGGTAGAATGATGTTTGTTTTGATGTTTTTGAAGGATTTTAAGGTGTGTAGGTGGTTTTTGGTTGATCCAAGTTGTGTGGATCCCAAACTTGTTTTGGTCGACAACTTTTGACAAAAGTGCAACATTTGGAAAATGCAACTTTTGAAGCAAAAGTGCAACATTTTGAATTTCGGTTGATGTAAGCCTCTCAATGGCTCCAACTTCTTCAAATTAGGCTGGAAACTATTTGGAGAAGGCCTAGATACCTCATGGACATGATTTCCAAGGTTAGAGTTGTTGTGATTGAAACTTGGAAGCATAATAAGATAGAAAACTGAGTTTTTCCTTGAAAACCTGATCTTGCTATTGTTGTACGTTAGTGTACAGATTGATTCTGACAAATTTGTTCATGGAGCACATAGAGGATTGAGTTAAATTTGTTTTAGAAGTGGTTTGAGGTCTTGATCCCTTGTGATCAATGAGAACCCCTTGTTTTACTGACTGTAACCCGAAAAACCAAGGTTTGGCTAGGGTTTCGCCTAAAAATGGCTATATCTTGCATCTCATCCATCTAGAAGCTCTTTACTTTGGTGGAATGCAATATTGGATAGTTTAATTTAATATTTCCATAGGTTTTTTTAAGGTAGGCTTTTCTATGAAGAGCATGAATCAAACCTAGGTAGACATCTCCATGTGACTACCTTGGACAAAATTAGGACAGTCACCCTAAAATCTTATAGCGGTGGATTCCAAGTGTGCAACCCTGTAATTAGAGGTTATTTGTGATCCCCCACATTCTCATGAAGTTGGTTTTGTGGTTGAGTGTCCTGAAATTGGGGTTGCTTTGTAATTTGAAGCCTATTAGCCCTAATTAGGCCTCTAGGCTTCTAAAGGGTTTAGACCCTTATATTGAAGATCTTGCCAATCCCTTTTGGGAATAAGTGTAAATTCATAAAGGTTATTTGGAATGGTAAATAGTTTTCCAGGTTGAGTTTAATATTTTGGAGTTAAGGGCAAAATACCCGTCAAAGAGGGCTACTAGCCAAGGGGGTAGGTTTCCAAAGGAAGTATAGGGCATTGGTGCCAAAGCCTAAAAACAATGTTTGGAATAGTTCCTAGGTGTCATGAATTGACAAAATCCAAGTCCCCCAAGAGCAAGAGTCATGGAGAGGTGTGTTGGGGATGGTGAAGCCATTTACTCATGTTGAGTAGGTGCTAGTCTTGAAGAGTTGAGAGTAGTTCAAACCTTTAAGGTGTAGAGTCCTTTTTTATAGGATCCTTGCTATCCTTTCAAGGGTCTAAAACAAACCTTTTGGGACATTTCCCTAGGTGTGAGAAGGGCTCTGCATCATTAACCATTTCCTCACTATCATGAACACATTTCCTTTTTACCAAGAATACCTAAATGCAAGGCCATACATGATTCTTATTCCTTCCTATCCTTCAACATGAACATAAATATAGGTGCCATCTACATAAACATAATATCATTTACCAACCATAATTCCTAATTATGACAATTCCATTTACGTGAATTTCTTTAAGCATTAAATAGTACAACTCATCCATTAACCATAGATTCCTTTCTAACCTTTATAATTATCCATAATAAAAATTACATCACAAACATCCAATAACATAAATCTACTTCATTTCAAGATAAATCAATCATAACCATCTAATGACATGATTCTATTTCTTCACAAAATTAAATTCATAATACATCTCAATATTTATCTCTACAATCATATACCAAGTCCTAAGGCAACATCCACCATAATAATTACATGAACTATACATCAAGAGCATAGCTCTCCTAATACATAATTCCACCTATATCATTTACATGATAAATTCATTACAAATGTCATAATATCAATTACATCCATCTGCTACAATGATCATCCATAAGCCGCAATAAAGAAGAGTCCACATCCACACATGAAAGAACCGACGAAGACATCCCAATGAAAGAAGGAATCAACCACTCGACCATGTGGAACTGAAGGAACCAACCCCCATTCTAGGAGATGACACAAGGTCCCAACACACACTCTAGACCTAAGATGACACCTAACTACCAAAGAGACTCAACAACTCAAGCACTACCACAATACATAAACATATACCAATCACAAGGCAATCACAAATATAAACTCCCAAAGGCATACCAACCAATCAAGATAGAAGCACAAATTAGACAAAGGAAACATCTAGGAATGGAGTGTCATCACATGCTATCCTCCAAAACATAAAAGAACTTCCCTGAAAGGCATTATCCTGATAGACATGTGGAGCCATCTCAACCTATGAGAGAATTGTTGGCCCTTTTCTATCAAAGAAGTTGTAGATCCAATCTGAGAAAATTCTAATTGTTTTTCATAACTTGCACGTTATGCACATCTAGATAACTTGCGTGTTATGTGCATTTTTATTGGCAACAAGTAGTTTGGAGTCTTTCCATCTATTCGGGCTCCAAAATTCTATTTTTGAGTTGACGGGTTTGATCGGTCAACTCATTTAAGTTCTACTGGTGGGAGGGTTCCTTGTCATTCGTGGGCCAGTTCCCCTTTATTTCCTCTTACCGACTGATGACGGTTTTCTCTCTAATTAGGGACCCCGCTACTCTATAGGATTTTTTAAGGCCAACAAATGATGTTGTGGGATAGTGGGATGATGATCCGACTTATGATTTCAGCCACCTCACACAGGCAAAATAGAAGGGCAAAGTTGCACGTGGGATAGAGGGGGAACACTGAAGCGGTCTCTTCCCCGCTACCCCGTGAGGAAGGATAAAGCACGTAGAGGGCTCTGTGGGGTGATGCTATGAGAAAATAAAGTCTTCCCTGCCACCCCGCAAGCATTTCAATGTGCCTCGAGGTGGCTTGTGGGGTAAGAAAACAAAGAGAAGCAAATGGCTTCCCTGCCACCCCACAAGGATTTTTCAAGGGTCCAAGGGAGCTCGTAGGGAAATAATGATGACATTGGTGGGTCTAGCCCATAGCGTGGCTCATCTGGGCCTGTTAATTCTCACTTGATGGGCGATCAGGTAGTTGCATTTTAATCTCCAATTGGGCTTTTGAGAGCTTATGTGGTGAGATATCGTGCATCCATCTCCACGCGAGATCTCTTGATTGATGATGGACATTTGAAATGCAGTGACCATTATAATTTTAAAGCTCTGCAGGTGAGCGATTGTTGACTTGGTAGTCAAAACGTTTTTTATGCTCAGTCGGCGCCTGATCTTAGATTTGATTTTCATCTAGCTGTCGGATTTTCTCGCCATTACTATAGGCACAACTCTGTAGGTAGATTTCAGATGCAACCCATGCCTCTTCAATGCAGATTGAAGACTTTTTTGTGCCTGCAGACGCCATCTAGTACATCGGTGTAGAGTTTTCCCCTTCTTTGCAAGGATTTTGTTTCTTTAGAGGTAGAGGACGCCTTCAAAGGCTGTTCCAAGATGCCATCAGATCAACTTGTCGATCTGATATCCTCCCTCTAGTAGATATTTAATATCCTAACCCTTGGAGGGTTAGGGTTTCTATCTTTAGTTCGATCTGAGTTATGCCTCAACTATAAAGGCAATTTTTGTAGTTTTCTCATCATCTTCTACTCTTTTTCTCTTACAACAATCTATGACTTCTATGACTATAAAAATTACCTTGCCGCTGCATTAATAAGATTTTTCTTGCCTTACCTAGTTTTAGTTTATACAAATTTGTGTATTTCTCTTACCTGTTTGTGTGAATGCATCTTTTTCTATTTTCTGAGCATCTGTGATAGTGTTGACTCCTCTTAAAGTGGCATCTGAGAACATTGTTTGTTCCTCTGCCATTGTTAATAATTCCAACCTTGACTCGGTCTTAGAAATCTAGACTTAGATTGTAATTAGTGTATCTTTTGGGAAGTTTTATTGATGTTCTATGCAATTACAAGTGGGGGTAGATCAGCTTTCAGTCTAGGTGCAAACCTTTTTTCCCTTCTTTCATGCAACCCTTCTCTTTCTCTCCATTTTTTTGTCAAAGCATAGGTTAGTTTTGCCAGTGTTGGGTTGGTCCAACACATGCACTCAGATTGAAAATAAAGTTGGCCTTCTCTGGAGATTCAACCTCACAACAACACAAGGTCCCACACTTAAGAGGTTGATTCAATGTTTCACAAGGTTGATGATCAAGGTTTCTTGGGTCATCAAGGGTGCAAAATTTTATGACAACAAGAATCAAGGGAGATTGACTTGCCATTGCAATGGCCTTCCCAAGATTATCCTAAAACATCCTCGATAGGATCAAGTCTTGGGGCTCACAACTATTAATTATCTTGATTAGGTGAGTCCTAATTACCCAACCCAACTAATTAATTATTAATGTTATCACTTGTTAACAATAAGGAAAACTTCCAATGTGCCTTGGCAGTCTATACTCTAATAATACTTACAAGGAACCTCTTAGTAGTCTATCTCTCATGACCCCGATGATCACATGAAAGCCCACTCCCCCTAACATGTTCCCAAAACAACAATAACAACAAGGAGGCTCAAACAACGTTCGAAGGAATCCATAACAACACATAGGAAGACATAGCCATCAATATCAATCAAGAGCCTCAATGCAAGATGATGAATCAAAGCCATCTCATGGGCAATCAAAATCTGCCATAACATGAAATAATCCTCTACAACAAGACTTATCAACTCATTGAAGCAAAAGCAATAAAATAAATCTCACAACAGAGCTTATCAACATGTTGGGGAAGCATAAAACCTCTACGACAAGTCATATCAACTCACTGGAGCAGAAAACCACAATTAAAAATCAAATCAGAAAACCTCAACATAAGCCTCTGGTACAAGACAGAACGGAAAATTCATCACAGATAAGAAAACTGAGAAAAATACCAAAACTACACAGACTAGCGCATATGACTAACTTTGCAGTGCTTATACAAATTCCTATAGTGCATATGAAACATCATCCAATGCATATAATGAACACAAAAACACATATGATAAACATAAAAGCACATATGAAATGTATAGTGGCGCATATGACAAAAACTTTAGCACATATAAGGTTTTAGCGTCTTTGTAGAAATCAACTCTTGAACTTAGAAAATTTACGACATAAAAATAAAATCCAACAGTCCTCGAAAACTCATGAATAAGGCCTCAATGGAGATGCCCAGGCGAAATAAAGAGTTTGATATGAACAAGATAAAAAAATATGGACTTTAATAAAAGATATATCAAAACATACTTCCCAGCTATTGGGTCGAAACTCCTATAGAGAGACTTGCAGAGAGCCCCATTTGGCTTGACAACATATCCAATCTGGTCACATACTCAATAAAGATTAAGGAAATAAAAATCTATGCATAAACAAGCATGAAAACCAACAATGGATACTCTGTGACATCTCTCTTACGACAATGGCAGACTGAGAGATTCACAGAGAAAACCAAATACACTCCCAATCCTCAAAATCACAATAAGGCTCTCAAAATCCAAACTCAAAACACAAGCTAAGAATAGGAATCAACACAGATAAATTCACAGAGTCGTGCGCTCACGACAACAATAATCTCAGAGTAATAATATTTCTTCCCCAACTATAGTACTAACTTTATAATACAAATTTACCCATGAAATATTTCATTCTTTAACTATATAATCTATACAAATATTTTTCCCATTTTGCGAAAAACAATCTTTTCTCCGCAGACACGGAGAAGACAAGAAATAAAAATAAAATTCAAAGAGAGAACCTCCAACCTGGAATTAGAAGTGGCAGAAAAAGAAATCTGAAGAAGCGCAACAATCCAAAGCCAAAATCCAAGCTCAAGCCTTCAACCAAAATTATCAGCAAGCCAAGCAAATTCTCCAGATGGTAACCTAACAAAATGCACAGGCTACTGAATAAAAAGAATTACATTCAAAACCAAGCCTCAAAACCGACCAATGAAAATAATCCAAAAACCAATAAATCTTACCTACCCATCCTCATATAATATTTTATTTTTCCAATACATATTTAACCAATAACAATTAACAGTGGGTAGGAAATATAATAAAGCTTATTTACCAAGTAACAAGAGAATATTAATAAAATAATATAAAGTTTTATTCACCATATGAATAAATAATAACCATGCCCAATTAAATAAACAAGGGCTATTAATTAAAATAAACCCAATTAAACAAACAAATAATTAAATACAAATAACCAAAGTATAAGTAAATAAATAAATAAAAACCATTAATAAAATATTAATCAACACTAAAATATAAAAGCAACATTAAACAATTAATAAATGAATAAATAATATTTAAATAATAAATACCAAATAAACAATAAATCAATAATTAATAAATAAACACTAAATCTCAAATAAATAAATAATCAAATTAAACTATAATAATCCAACAATTAATTAATTAAATAAATAAACAACTACATACTCACAAAACAACAAGAACCACACCTCACTGACTAACACGGTGAATCATGCCAAGACAATTGACAACCCAAGGTAGACATCTTAAGCCTAGAGTGTGTGAAGGGAACTCATGCCATCTCTGACAACTGCTATTGGGATTTAAATACACGCTCAAACATGTGAAGCTAGGTGGAGTCGATGGCTGGTACCAACAAATCCTGCATCTACAAGACACAATACAACATATACAAATATGTCATAGACAAGCAAGTGATAGAGATTCACAATGCCACCTCATTCTTGCAATGAGTTATGTGACATCATCCCTATCATGAAGACAGTTATAGAACACACATACACATCATAATGCCAATCATCACATACAATCATGAAATAGGGTTAGTATAACCAAAATGTCATCAAATCCATAAGAAATATAATCCATCCAACATAGAAAAACATATAGGATCCACCAACATATGTCCATCATATTGTATGATCATGAATAGCAAATATCATCAAACACATAGGTCATGAAGTAGCATATGTCCATATAGTGTCTAGCATCATCACAAACATTTGAAATATAAAGTAGAGTCATAGCCCTAATCCAAAACATCATAAATGAGTCTAGAGAAGTCTATCATGCATGAAACAAAAGACAAGTCAAGGAGGGACCTACATTTTGCATTTTTCTTATGTGAATTCCTTATGTTCAAATTTCCTTACGATGAGTAATTTAAGACTTGTTTCCCTCTAATGCTCACTATTGTATGATATTCATCTTTACATGAGTATTGTATGACAGTGGTTAATTGATAGTTGATTGATATAGATGGAGAATGATGATTGAACCGGTATAAAACTGTTTGAGATGACATTGTGATGAAGAGATTGAGATTTCATGATGGATGACTTTGATCAGTTATTTGTGTTGTCATTGATGGAAAATAATGTTTACTCATGTCTACTGATGTTTACTTATGTTGTATTGTGTCATAAATCTTTTGGTCTACCAGAGAGAGCTTACCGGTAAAGAATCAAGAAATTGAGAATTAGGACCTTAATCGGTAAACAAGGAAATATTTTGAATGTATCTGATGATTGGTGATGGTTGAGGCTTTGTGGTTTTGAATGTGATTTTTTAACATTGTAACATGTATCTAACCAAAACCGCATCATGTTGTGACAACCGAAAGTTATGTTTATAATTTTTGTTTAGTTTTTGCCAAGGTTTAAGAAGGGTTTAAGGACCGGTAAAGAAATCTCTTGACCGGTAATGATTTTTGGTTTGGTAGTGATCTACATCAAGTTCACATGTTGATGATAACACGACATAAACCGCGTGAAGTGTTTGAAATATGTTTTGGCACGTTTGGAGAGAGAATTTATTGGGAATGTGCAAAGTGTTTAGCAAAATGAGCTAAGGGTTTGACTAAGTTGTATCATATTGACTTGTTGTGATGACTTATGATCATTAAATGATTGACATTGATTTGTAATTGATTGTAATGATCCATATGATGATCTGTAATGAGTTGTAAAGATTTGTGATGATCTATGTTGTAAGTCTTAGGGTTTTGATGTTGACCTAGTTGTAAAGGTCATTTATGTCGGTATAGTTGATGTTTGTTGTGTTGGTTGTTTTTGAGAGGTGTGTGAAGCCAAACCAAGGTGTGAGAAGATTTGCCAGAGTGTTGCAGACTTAGAGCTTAATTGGATCTGATCAAGCAAGTAGTTGAGTGCTATATACAGATCGTTCACTGTTGTTCTGTAACAATTACAACAGCTAAAATCCCTTAACTGAGTAGGTCCTAACAAACCTCACATTGTAAAATCCCCTAGTAGGGTGACTTTATATATGATTTCTAAATACTCTTACAAGGTTTATCCTAACAGATCAAAGCTCCTAATAGGGCTAAGGTAAATCCCTTAACCAAGTGACTTCTAACAGGGCATCATTGTAAGCTTCTAATTGGGCTTGGCTCCTAATAGGGTAAATTTCAAAAATTTGTGGGTAAAAATTCCCATCGTCGTTTTTCCCTATTTGGGTTTCTATGTGAAAATCATGGTGTTCATATGGTGAATGTTTTTGATGTGATGTTATGCTTTACTTTCAGTTTATGCATGGTTAATGAACACTTAATGTGAAACATTGATATATCAGTTTACCAGATGTTTATCAGCAGATGTCGGTACTGGTAAATGACTCTAGTGTTGGTCTATGTTTGATTTGGTGAAATTTTAATGAGTCTAAGATTCTGCTTTCAAATTATTGTTAATACTGATTCACCCCCCTTCTTAGTATTAACCAAATCATCTAAGATTAACAAAGATATGTCTTCTCCATGATTGAATATTTTATGAGGGAATGGGAGAAATAATGTAGAAAATGGAATGTTGTATAATTATGCTATATAGATTAAGGATTAAATTGAATATGTTTCATTTGTTTTTATTTTTTTATTTATCTACTTGGTAATTTGTCGTGAATGGCTCTACAATTATTCTATGAATGCTTTGGTTTGTTGTGAATTCTCATCTTGTCCTAGGAAGAGTGAATTTGTTTGCCATTCTTTTATGTGTGTTTGGAATGAATGTTTTCCTTGTTCATAGCCTTTATTTAGTTACCTAGGTGTTGATAATAAATCTTATATCCGTACTTTGGCTGATTGTTGAGATTTTTATTTGTTCCTTGCAATATATTTGTTATTGTGTCTCTCCTAGATTGGTTTTGAGTCATAATTTATGCCTTAGTGAATCTTCTGAGCCAATTGTGAGTCTTTATTTCTGTTTTTTTGAGTTCTTAGTCCCTGCGTATATGCGCTACAAAATTGGTTGTGTGTGTTAAAATATATATTGTATGCGTTGTTTAATCTACTATATCTACCACTCTAAAAGGTAAATGCATTGTTACATTAGGCTAATGCACCACTATGATCAACATATGTACCATTATGTTCTATGAATACGCTACTATGTTATGCATATGCGGTGTTCTGATTGGTGGATGCACTAAACTGCTCTATATATGTGTCTTTGATCATTTGTCAGTCTATGATGCATTTTTGGATTTTGGCTTGTACCTTGTGATTGTCTTGAGTTTTCTCTAAGATGTTTATGGTTCAGTATAATCCATTTTTTTGTTGATTTGTGTTTTGTCAAGATGGTTTGTGCATATGTTGATTAGCTCCAGCAAGAAGGAGAATGCCTTGCTGTTGAGATTGATTATATATGAGCTCCAATGGGATGGATGTGCCTCACTGTTGAGGAATGTATTTGCATATTGTTAAGTGAGATGGTGTATGCCTTACTCTTGCTTATTATTTTACTATTGATGGTGAAGGCTCTTGCTTTATATGTTGTCTTTATGGTTCAAATTATGCTTCAGTTGTGTTAGAGATGTTATGCTTATGGATTATTTAATTGTTGAGCCTTCAAGATGTTATTGTGATGTCATCATGTTTATATTTCACCATAAGGTCTTGGGTCCATGGTTAGGGGGAGTGGGCTCTTGCATGTGTGGATTGGGGTCATGAGCAATAAACTGCTAAGAGGTTCCTTGTAAGGATGCTTAGAGTTCAGACCAGCCTAGGAACCACATGAAGAATTTTCCATTTTAATTGAAAGTGATAACCTTAATAATTTATTAGTGGGTTTGGGTAATTAGTAATTCACTTAATCAAGATAAGAAATTGGTTTTTTTGTGCCCCATCTCATATCCTTGGAGTGTTGACTCGAGATGAGCTTAGGAAGATTGTAAGAACAGTAACCGAACTCCCTTGATCGAATCCAAGGTTGGGACGGCTCCACATGTCTATCAAGGTGTGGCTTGACCCCTTCTATATTCCTTACATGTGTCCATGATCATTATGCCATGATTGTTTGGTATGCCTCTGGGAGTTTAATGCATTTTGATTTAGCCTTGTGTTGTGTTTTGGTGTAATCTTATATGGTTTCTTTTTTATGATTGTGAGTTCTTGTCCTTTGGATGTTAGGTGTCAGCCTAGGTCTAGAGTGTTAGTTGGAATCTTGTGTCATCTCCTAGCATGGGGGGTAGTTCCTTATTGGTTCCACATGGTCAGGTGGTTTGATGCCTTCTTCCTTTGGAATGTTCTTCATTGGAAGCTAGCATGTGTGGATGTGGATTCTTATCTTCTCTTCATGTGGATGGATTCTTGGAGCTTATTCTATGTAATTGAGATTGTAATTATGTATCTTATGGTGAGGAAAGATGTAACTATAAAGAGACTATGTATCATGTTTATGGATCTTGTAATCATATGTGATAGGAAGTGTAGTAGGTTGTGATCAAGATGTAATGTAGTAGGTTATGATTGGTGTAATCATTGTAAAACTTATGTTATAATTAAATATTCATTATGTATGTAGTTTGGGATTGGAAAGAAACAATTGAGTGAATGAGTAACATTATTAGATTATATTATGTGTATCTATAGATGTAAAGAGAATGTTAAATGAACATATTAGAATTATGGTATATGTGCATAGTTGAAATGATGATATTCTATATTATTGGTTTCCTCTCGACTATGAATATGAATGAGTGGTTTGTAGTAATTCATGGTTAACTTAAAGGAAAAGAATTAGGTTAACTTTATATGATGTTTGCATGGAATAGATGATATCATGTTAGATGGTTTTGAAAAGGGAAATAGGAACATTTGGTTTGGTGCTTTAAAATGAATTCAATAGTTAATGGGAATATGTAGGATTTGCATTGATAGTTCATAATACTCATGCTAGGAAGAAAGTAATTGATTAGGAACAAAATGTAATGGATATTAATTGTATCATGATTATGGATGTGCTTATGTGTTATTGTTAGTTAAGTAATGGTGTTGAGGTACCCTAGGGATGGATAGTTGTTGTGTTCTCATTTCCGCTTGCGTATTATGTTGTTAAGAATATGATTATGTTTAAGATGTTTATGCATTCATTTAATGTTATGCCTAATTCATACGAGTACTTGTAGCATTATGTGTGGCATTAGTGAATGTTTTAAAAATAATTATCTCTATTTGTTAGTTAGACTAGTTATTTTCTCTAGGGTATTTTGGTGGGCATTATAGGATTTATAGATAGAAATAAATAAACATTTCTTTAATTCATATGCATTATTGGAAAATTAATACAATAACCTTTACATTTTTTTGAACAAATAAAAATATGAAAAATAATTTAAATAAACTATAGAAATCTATTTAATTATACAAGAAATATTTGCTAACTAAATAATTATATAATTAAATAATTATCTAATTATTGTTGTTAAAAGTTGAATCATCTATATTATAAATGTTGACACTCTTGAGAAATACTTAAGCATATAAATATTTATTAGATTATTGATTTTGAAAATAAGTGCTTGTTAAAACTAACTAAATTGAGTTGGTGTAAGTCTCTTGAACTTAAGAAATCCTAATTTAGGTGGATTAAATTTATTAAAAAGTTGGCTATTGGTTCTATTGTTTCTTTAGATCCACTATTTTCTAAAATATTTAATGTGCCTAAAAGATTTGATCATCTCTTTTTAATTGCTTTTCCACTAAAACTATTTAAAATTTATTTATAGACAATTTTTTTGGTGGGTTCTAATATGAAGAACTTCATTTGGTAAGATTTTTTTGTTGATGTTGATGCTTTAATTTTTAAACTTAATTTAATTTTGTTTCTACTTTCATATGATATTTAATAGTTTGAATTAAAAACGAGAAATGAGGAAATATTTTTGGATAAAAAAAATCCATACATTTTTTTTCAATAGAATACATTGTATTATAGGTTATAATGACTATGGAGCTATCAACATTTTTTTTTTGGATAAAAGATAAACTAGCATTTATAAACTTAATATTGAATATGTTGATTTTTTGTTGGATGGTTAGAAAAAATTAGAAGAAATTTCTTAAAGAATAATTTCAATTCAAAGAGTAATACTATTAAAATCATATTTATATCATACGCAACAATGATGATGCTATGGAATGTGATCTTACTAAATTGAAATTTTGAAATAGTGGTAGAAAGGATCTTATCTCCACTCAAATTGAAAAATTTGAGATAGTTGCATTCATGGAGACACAAATAGAAAATACTACTAGGAATGATAGTGTTTTTTTTAAACTATCTTTCATGTTATTTTTGTTATCTATACTATTACATTACTTTAATATATATGCGATTTGATCTCATGATGTAATCATAAAAATAATTAGTATATTTTAATTAATTATTTATGGGGATTGGAAAACTGTATTATTATTATTATATCTAGGGTATGAATGGATGTGGTCATTATGACGTATTTAAATAGTATTATAGGTTTTTCTTTTAGTGGTAGACTATCAATTTGAAAAAAACTCAAATTTTAAATAAATTTAAGGTATTTCTAAATATAATTAATCTAAATTACAAATAAAGTTTAAATAAATTAGTGAGCATGGGAAGCATAATTATAAATATTACAAAGGATTCTAAGACATGTCTATAAGTACCAAAATGATATTATCTATGAACCCAAGTTGCCATAGTGTAGACCAACAATTTGAATATTGAGGGAATAGTATAGACTATGATCTCATGTTTGAGTCTAAAAAATTAAAAATTATACAATACATACTATTTCTTCTTCAAACATAAAATTAAATTCTTTAATTTTTTATATAATTATATTTTATACAATGTACATGACATTATAATTTCTAAAATTTGAGTAGGTTTTTATCCTAATGGAATTCGACAATATCTTCATTATATTTTTATTTGATATGGGTGGATTCGGTCCTTATGATACATTTATACTATAATATCCCCTTTTATTGGAATATTTGAGATAAATATATTTGTGTACAATACCAATAGAAAAAAATTCTATTACTTGACTCATATATATGTGATTTGATCTCATGAATGTACTAAAAAATAGAGTAATTTTAAGTTGCTATTCTAAATAGATTGATATAAATTTAGTGATTGAGGAAGTATAATTTTAGATTTTTTTTTATGGATTTTATGATAGATATAAATGCAGATTAAATAATTTATTTATAAACTTACCTTGTCATTATATAGATAAACTATTCAAATCATAGACATAAAATGGATTAGGATCTCTTATTTGTAATTCTAGATCCTTTAGAAATCAATATTATATATAAATATTTCTTGAAAAAAATTATTCTTGTTGCTTTTACATTGTATACAATTTGCATAATTTAATACTTTAATTTCAAGTATTTATTATCCATAACTATAAACTATTAATCTAAATAACTTACACTTATGTATTAAATTAAGATAAATCAAATTTAATGAAATATATTTATAAGATTTAATATTGGAGAAATGATTTTAATGTATTTGGATGATATTTAACATAAGTTATATGGTTACATCTTACTTACATTATTGAACATTTCAATTTTGTACCTAAAAAAAATTAGTTAATAATGATGAGATGGAATAACTAATAAGTTGACTTCAAAAGAATCTAAGACATAATGATATGATATACAATTAAAACAAATAAAGAAATTTAATATTTTTAATGACATTTTCAAAGTGAAGTTGAACAAAATATATATGTCAATAAATAAATATGAGTTAAAAATTACATATTTTAAAAACATTAAAAAACAAATAACATCACATTTAATGTGATAAATCGTTTTAGATTTATTTGGTACAAAAGAAAATTTACATTATATTTATAATATAAAATTCTATATAGATATTGATTTATGTAATAACTTATAAAGAAAAATTTATAGATATTGTGAATCCTTACAAATATAATTTAATTAAAAGGTATGCTTATATATTTTTTATACTATTCATTTATTAACAAGTTAAAATATAATATAAAATTAAAAACAAAGCATCCAATAATTAGCTAGCTAAATTTTAATAATATATAATAGATATTAGTCAAAATAATATGGAAATTAAAAATTGTCATATAATTTATTTATTTATTTTTGATTAGGTAGATAATACATTGTTAAGAAATTAAATTATAAATGCTCCAGGAATATTTCAAAGTGGACAAGATTGTATGTTATTATTTTAATTTTTTAATTTATTAAATTATTTTATAATATTATATTAGAAATATATTATTTTTTATATTTTTGAAAAAGTTGTTTCTAATTTTTTTTAATAATTTTTTTTATTAATTTTTTATTGTAAATATACTTATTATGTTTAATGATTATTTTCAACTCTCTTAAAGTAATCGAGGAATACCGGTTAACTGGAGTGATCTTTCTTATATAGATTACTGTTATTTTTATTCATAATCTTCTTTCGTACAAGATTATTTTGGAGGCCTCTTAATTTTAGAGAATAACATGAAGATAGTTACAAAGACATCCTAGATGTCATTTTATAGTGTGTGTATTCAGCACAAATTTATTTTATATCTAAGATATTGACTCTAAAATTACATCAATCAAGACTTAGCTTTTTTCAAAAATGTGATAGAGACATTATCCTTTTGAAAAATATTTAAATATAACTATGTAATGGACATAGGGTTCCCCTTGTGCAAATCATAATTGAGTCTAGTAATCAATTGACAATTGAGACAAATCACTAGACATAAGAAAGGAAACAAATTTATCTACTTCACTTTTAAGTAGTGGATGTTAAGAATCATTCTATTGTAGACTTACAATTTTCATGAGATACATATATAGGAGGTAGAATATAAGAATTATTTCATTTTAGAAGCACAATTTTTAAAGGATTGAAGATTATAATGTATTTTTAGGGATGGGAAATTCATAGAAACTTTCTTTCAATATCAATATTAGAGGTCGTTAGTGTTATATAATGGAGAATCTTGTATGCTTAGACACCATCACTTGAGTAAGGGAAAACAAAAAGAATTCTTTTGTAAATATTGAACTTATCATCTTCTTTCTTCAAGCCAATAATTTTAGTGGCTTGAAATAGGTATTTGATAGTTCTCTACATGTACTAGACCTAGCTTAAAAATAAGACTTTCAAACAATGGTAATTGCAAGAATACTTGATTTCAAAAGTAAAAGGTAAATACCAACATATATGTCTTGATATAAAAACATATATTACATTTTTTTTTGTGACAAATGACTAGATTTTATATATTTCAATATTAACTTTAATTACTTAATTGGAACCCTCCCAACCCACCCGACACTAGTTAGTTTAACTTAACTTTTGATGGCCCATCTAAAGGAAATCCAAGTTAGGTAGGAGAGGGAGGTATCCTTAGGGATGCCAAAGGTAGGTTAATTTTTGCTTACATGGTCAACCTGGGGGTCCTAACCTCAAACTTTGTTGAGGTGGCAACTACGTACCATGACATTTCGCTGGCAAAGGGAAAAGAGGTTGATAAAATCATCATTAAAGGGGACTCGAGAAACATGAACATGATACTTAATCAAAATGCATCCCCTAGCTGGCTTGTGGGAGATCTTATTGCTGATTCTCATCACAATCTTGGTACTCTCACCCAATATAGACTCTAACATACATTCCATGAAGGAAACACATATGTTGATACAACTGTCTAGAATAGATCATTTTCTTCACAATTTGAAGGTGTGGACATCTATGGAAGACCTCTCTATTGATGTGGGCACCATGATCTCAAATGGTCAAAGATCAAATAGAATTAATATATGGGTCACCTTTTTTCTAAGTTTCATTTCACTTGTCGTTATCATTATTATCCTATGTGGGTGATGTATTTCCCTTATTTGGATGGGATGTCTTTTTTACATTTAATAAAAGTCTTCTAGTTGTCTCTAAATTTCCTAATTTGTATGTTATGAGAAAAGATGCTTTCACTATTGTTCACTGGCCTACCATGGGTGGAGATCTGATGCAAGTGGATCCCAATGGTTGTGAGTCTTTGAAGAAAAACAATGTTTTATGGTTGATATTCGAGAAGGGGAACTTCTTCTATATTGAAGTGATGACTAATCATGACCTCATTCCGTCTACAAAATTTTCTAGCTCTTGGGTCAATAACAAGGTTAATATCAGAGGGTTGTTGTTTGTTGTGACAGTTGATTCAATTTTAGCGGCTACTAGCCTCCCTATTGATGGGGTTTATTTTTCTAAAATACCCAAAGAAGGAGGATTTCATGAATTTCCTATTGGAGGGTGAGAGAATCACTTAGCTTTAGAACAAATTTAATAGAGATGACCTACCAATATAATAGAAGGAGGTGGTAGAGGTTTTGATGAGATATGTCACGCTAGATGACCACTTCAAAAGGTTTCACTCAGAACTCTTTCCCATATTAAATCACTTTAGACATGGCATTAGGATGAATTTCCCGTTTTGAATTCATCTCTCTTTGTCTTAGTTAGTTATAATAGCTTAGTATAAGTCGAATGCCTTACCCTTTCATCAAGGTTTTATATTTAGACTACACAATTTTAATTTGAGTCTCTCTCTAGCTATCAATCCCCTATCCTATAGTATAACCCTTCTTTGGTTGTAGATTTGAATCAATCCATGATTCCCAATATCTTGAGAGCCTCTTCCTCAGCTTTCGTGAAAACCCCACCCCCTCGAAACATGCCAACCCTTAGTGGTTTTCTAGAAAGAAAACCTTTCAAACCTTGACTGAGTCTTAGAAATGAAAATATGTTGCTCTCATTAATCCCCCAGAAGATATTTCTAATGACTCGTCCTAATGGTCCACGTCCTCTAATTGGTCCCCTAAAAATTCTCATCATCACATTTTGAGGTCTAAACCTAAGAATAGGGGTTCTTCTACTCATTCCCTTGTGTTACCCTCTTGATTGCACTAGTTGCACAAATGTTTGTGTCAAGATTAGTGAGTTGAGAAGGGCCTACAATTAGGAGAACAAAACTATTAAATGGTTTTAGATGTAGTTAAATATTGTGAAGGGTAAGGTCACTTGGTTAGAGGCCCTAGTTGCAACGGATGTGAAGGATAGGGATTGGTCCTTTGAGGCTAAAGATGAAGTGGTGAGGGCTTCTATGAAGGTCTAGCTGAGAGATTGGATAAGTGGGACACCCTATCCAAGAGGAAGTAAATGCATTAAAATCTCACATGGTCTTGGAGGAGGAAAGGAAGACCATAGAGTCGACAATTCCTAATAAAATCAAGGATAAACAAAAAAAAAATGATGAAAAATGTGGATGAATATTTTTTCTTTCAATAGAGAGATGGTCAACAAGATTGCGGTCTCTTTGCAAGTCCTTAGAAGGAGCTAGAAAGAAAACATGCCAAATGGAAGAGCTCTAGGCAAGACGAGGCTTCTATTGGTTCTCAAGCCCATTAGGCTAAGAATGGTCATGTCATTATATCCACAAATGCTACCCCCTCAAAGAAAATTTCTTTTTATAGGGGTTTGTCTTTTTTGGAGGAGCTGAGCATTCTCAATCAAAAGTGTCAGGTCGTGAAGGGCCGTAGTCCTTAGGAATCTATGTTTTGATTTCTGTAGTCCTTTTAGAGTTATTACCCGATCCTTGTTTGTTTCTGTTCGATTGCTAGTTTTTTGGCTATATTTGATCCTTTGTGTTTGATCGTCTCATTATTCGTGGGACACCTCTTATCTACCTAAAGGCTGCTATGTAAAAAGTTTGGACATTAATCGGAACATTAATTCCTTAACTTTTAATACATATTTCTTATTTTCATATTTAAAAAAATATTATTTTAGACACACTCTCTGAAACCTATTATACTAGTATCCCATTATCCTACAAAATTAGTGATAAACGTTACACCCACAAATTATAAACCTAGTATGAAAACTAAACTTACGAGTCAATTTCTGATAGATTCTTTGTGAGCCATTAGAAAAGCACAAGTCTAATAAACTTTCATGTGGAATAACTGTAATAGGACATCCCAATGTGTAAGGCAACTATCTATAGTTACCAATATCTGGGATCGCACAATTGTCCATATATATAGTAAATATAAAACAGAGGTTAACATGCATACGAAATTCGGTATCACCCACCATTAATGTAACAATGTCTGTTTTGAAGGGCAGTGTTTAGAGCCATACTATTTAGAAGTGTTAGAATTTCGGGATTAATTTCCATTCAGATCAGTCAATAACTCAATTCCGCTCTAAAATCTAAGTGAAATTCAGTGTGCTTTCAAGATAAATAAGTTGTACAGCGTTTCTGTACATTTCTGATAGTATTTCTTGAGGTTCATGTATATCACAAAGACGTGTTTTTTTCATAGAATCGCCTCAAGTGGTTCAAATAACTCCTGTAAATGCACTCCAATTTCTCGAGAATACACTCCAAGCCCTTACAAATAAATCTACACCTTACAATGTTCAGTTTGATCTTCAACTACTGAATGAATTTTTTTGTTTGCGATTCAATTTCATTCTATAGTAAGAAGAGTGTGCGCTGTATGTTTAAAATAACGTCTGTGCCAAGCAGAAATAATACTTCGTAACATTACAGATTTATATCACCAAGAGTTTCTGGCAATACTTGTAAGATAGATGAAATCCCATTTTTTGGAGCTGAACAAAATGCATGGAAATGGTCTATCAAAGTTGTCCTATTTCTATATAATATGGCTTGAATCCTCAAGTTTATACAAATACATTGCTTTCAAAATGAAATTTAGAATAGTAAAATCAATCTTAAGTCATATAGTAACACGAGCAGTTTCTGCAGAGAACACTGCTTGTCTGACTATATACCTATGCGATCATGATTTTACCAAGGATATAAGCTATTCGGTTAGCCATCCATAGAAACATCTTGGCACGAGAAAACATAAGTGCAAAATGTTTATGGAATGCATAAAAAAGAACAAAGAAAAAAACATTCACTCATTTGTGTCTTACCAAGTGCTCATTCCAATGGCCGAAGCGACATGGTCAGATCTAAAACAGGAATGTCATCTGCCGGTTGCTGCTGCAAACCTTGTCTTAACTCATTTCGATATTCTTCTTTCCTCAGAAACTTGGGTCCTTCCTTTACTTCATATTTCGAGAACAATGAAAGGTTTAAGCTACTGTCTACTTCCTCCGCCGAACAGGTTTCCTCATGATCAGTATGAGATTCCCTCAATTTCCTTTTTGTTACAGCTTCATTATGTGATTGACCTGGAAGTCCCGGAATACTTATTACTTCTTTCGATTGCTGGGGCTCCTGCCCTCGCTGTAGCTGCCAAGTTAAGCAAAAATATTAGGGATCCATGAGTCATATGAGATTTCTGCTCTTAAATCATGGAAAATCACACCAGACGTTTTGTGTATAACCTGGTGGCAACCTACATAACTTAATGATAAGTTTTCAAAATTTGTAATGCTGTTTGTTATTTTGGATTAAATTGTGTTAGAATTTTTTCATTAAGGTTGTTTATATTCGATGATCTATTATTAGGATAATAGAGAGTTAGAGGAGAAGAAATGTGATCATGGAATATGATTTAAAATGTTGATGTTCTATAATTCATCTTCAGGATAATAGAAAACTAGAAAAGAAGAAATGTAATCATGGTTTGAAAAAATAGAGAGTTAGAAAAATGTGATCATAAAATGTGACTCAAAAATATTGATGATCCCACTCCATGATCCATGATCCATCCTTCCCATGATAAAAAAGTTAGAGGAAATATGATTATGGAGTATATCCCAAATATTCCCAAATATTGATGAAAAAGTCCAAAATAACAAGAAACAACCTACTGAACATTTCAAATCAAATCAATAAACTGAGCTGTACAATACAAAGGAGTCGTGAAGGTACCTGAAGTTTCAAACATGGCTGCTCCTGCTCCAAAGCAATTCGAGGCTGTATTTTGGCTGTAACTGGCGCTTGGCCAAAGGTTGTATTTGTATTTTTGTTGATGCCCGTAACGTGTGAAGTCGTGGGCATTCTAACAAAGCCTATATTAGCTAAATCCACAGTGGGAGTCTGACAAATTCTATTTCTGTGAAAACAATCAAACTCAATTTGGTCTTTACTTGTGCTTTTGATGACATGGCCGGTTACACCAGGCATAAAACAATCTCCTCTAGGTATTTCGCGTAATTTCTTAGCTTCTATTTCCTCCTGTCTTGTACCCCATTGTAGTGAAGAAGCAGGAGGGTCTGCAGTAAGTGGGAGCTGTGGCTTAGCTTCTTTGAGAGCAACGTCAAACAAATGCTGTTCCTTCCTACTACTGCAATCCAGACGCTTCATACTGTTCCACTCATATAATTGTCTTGAATTATCATGATGTGTAAAATGATTTGTGTATGACCTCAAAAGCCAGTCCTGACGCCTCTCCCAAGGAATCTGGTTATATCTGCAGTGTGCCCACGACATTATAATCATTATTGCCCTTTCTTATAAATTACACCATTCTTGAGGCTGCTTTTATGTATGTTGTCTACCAAATTAATTGTAAATCTATGTTAGGATCCCTATCAACCATAGATATAATAGGATAGGATAACCCACTGTCAAAATACCATTAGCATACCTATTTGAGGGGCTTGGATCAAACCGCTGTAAAGCGGGTCGATGCAGAAGGTTGTAATAATGGGAAGAATCATAATTTTCGTTGACCGAAAATCTCTCATTTTCATACCGCTGTATGCCGGCTGTTTTAATTGATCTAGAAAGAGAGAAGCAGTCTGTAATATGCTCTTGTCCTCCTTCCATGAACCTCTGCGTCTGCCCTATTTCTGCAAAAGTCCAAAGCCAAGAAAGATTTAAGTAAAAAGACAAGGGTCCTAACTCGAGTTTATTATCACAAGCTCTCTATCTGTCTGGAATTTTATAGACAAAGGAGTTTAACAACCTTCAATAGTAATATAGAAAAAGGGCGGGTCATTGATATTACTAGTCATAACCCTAAGAAGAAAGGTATTCCACTGCAAAGAGGGGCATTTTTGTTCATAGGCTATAATTATAAACACTCGAGAAAAACCATAAAGATTCGGAAGCATATTGTTGTGGGAATTTCAGAGTAAATTTTCATCCTCGGTATGATCCATTCCACACAATGAAAGTAAGGTTTAAACCTTTAGATTTAATAATCTTGGGTTTTATCGAAGTATCTTAATTCATTTTTTTTTTTTTTTTCATTTTGATAATAGATCATAGAATGTGATAAATCACAAGAACTTCGAATTTTAGACCTTAAATAATTGGTAATTTGAAGTCACCTACCTTGACAATTCTCATCATTTTTCATGCTTCTGTACATCTGCACAAAGAGAAACAAAATTTAACTCTCGAAACAGTAGCAACCAAATCCTCAATTAGCACATGTACAAAGACCTACAGTGACACAGAGAGAAACAATACCTGCAGGTGGCTCTTAACGTGGGCAATAGTCAATCCCTTCACGTCCATAAGCTGTAGTACTAACTTAGGTGTCGCTCCTGAAAAGTTAATCATATCAGAGGGGACAAAAGGCTAGCATTCAAACGATCCTGATTAATTTTGTTTCCATTCATAAATCATTCCTACCATGGTTGAAACAAAATCTACATAACAAACTCCATTGCAATAGAAGAGCAGAAATTAAACTTACTGGCTTGGCCACCTAGACGCTCAACGGCATGCAAAAAAGAATGATGCAGATCTGGAGTCCAACGAAGGCGAGGCATTTTGGAACGAACATACTGTCTTACTCTTCCCTCAACATTACCAGTGCTGGAACTCCTCTGCATGCCTACTCTATTAGACTCATCAACAAAATCATTACGCTCATCTCCACTTGAGGCAGACCTTTTGCGCGAGTTAAAACCAGTATTCCATGAAATGGGCCCATTACTACTACAACTTTGCTCTTCCTCCACCTCTCTATTTTCCCCTATCTCCCCCTCCTCTTCAACAATTTCAGGCTTCTTCACAGAAATCTCCATCTCGAGTGCAATCTCGGGAGCTTCCGTAGTTTATATCTTTTCTCCAGCAGTTCTAGACTTATTGCTACGAAGTAAATCCATCAGCAAACAAAACTACATGTTATGAAGCATTAAATTCAATAACTTCCCATGTCAAAAAATACTTATTCTAGCACAGAAATTGCGCTCTGATTCCCTTGCAATCCATAGATCTCATGATTAGCACAGAAAAAGAGGCAGACCATATTCTATGCTAAAATTCAAAGGACTGGGCTATCAGACAAGAGGTTCAAGGGGCCTTAAAATCCTAAAACTGGGTATCTAGATGGGAAAAAAAAAGAAAAGAAAACCCAGATGAAAACCCAGGTCAAGCGTCACCAGAATTTTCATTCTCACGAAAAAAAACCCATCAAAAGTCCTAGCCAAATATCATATTTTTCTCTTTCAGAAACATGAAAACCATGCCTTTTTTCCAGGGATTGCAAATTGTTTACATGCTACACGCACTCCGAGGCTAAGCCACATGGATTGATGCCAAAATTTTCTTTACAGCACAATATTTAAGATTGCAGAAGGGAAAAATCAGATTTATGGAAACAAGGAAAGTGAAACTGGAGAAAGATTCTGTCTCACAGAAAAATGTTATACCCAAGAAATGTGTGGAGGGACAATTGGTGCTCCTGAAGTTGACTTGGTCTAATTACAAATCTTCATTTCGTCTGAGTCATATAAACTATATGTAGTTTAGGGTTACGTGACTTTAAATCATTTGAATTTCTTTTCCTTCTGACATTGGATTGAAACTTGTCAATAATAATTCGGAGGGAGTACGTCAACAATGCAATTGTTTCACGTTGAAGGGGAATTCTCTACAGCTTTATTTATTTCCATCATAACATCATGCAAGCTCATCTTGACGTCACCCCAGCGGTGCCCACCTGCCCTTTCATCTTTGTCTCTCAATCTACGTGAATGAAATGCCAGGTTAAATTCCGTGATCCACTTTCATGGTCGGTTTATTTACTCCAAGCACATGAGCTTGAAAGGGAATTTACCTTTTACAAAGCGAGCTTCAGAGCATTAATTGGTATAAACTCTAGGCTTTCTTACCCTTTTTCCTACCTCCAACCATACATTTGACATGGCTAAATAGTAGAAATCTGCTTAAAAAGTTGACTTTGAAGAATACTCGCTGCCAGGGTACAAAATTTGGATAGGAGAGTTTACCATAGAAAAATATCCAAATTTAGATTTCCTTGAGGACATTTCCGTTTGGAGAATGGTTTTGGGTATTTTATTGGTTACATGAGATTATAGGGAAATAATATTATTGTTTTTTTATTAGGGTAGAATGATGGGTTTTTAAAAAAGTCTATTTTTTTTTAGAAAATCAATTTAATGTTAAAAACATTTAGTTTTATGGGATATGAGATATGACAAAGTAAAACAATTAGAAATGAGATAGTTGATCATCACTAAAATAATCACAAGTCAAGTCACTTAGGTCATGGAGGGACCTTGACCCTCAATATAATCATGATATCTATATGATGTGAGACCTTGATCTAGCTATCCACATACCCATTAAACAAGCATGGGACTTAGAAACTTTGTTTGGGAAGACTTCCCTTCCTTTCTTGAAATACATCATTACCAAATCTTCATATTAAGTGGAAAGAGAGGGGCTCAACTCTTCAAAACAACACCATCTAAAGAGAAGTTGACACATTAAATGAGGTCATGCATCTACAACAAGGTCCACATTCAAAGGTAATTAAAGAGAACCACCATCCTTAGAGTAAAAAAAATCTCTCCTTTGAGTTTTTAGAAAAGGAATTTTTCCACTAGGTAGTTTCACCCACCCTTAATTGGTGGTGGCACAGGCAATTTAAAGTGAGGTGCCTAGTAGCATAAAATCTTCTACATTAGAAGGGAAAGCTTCAATGATTGATTGGTTGGGTCTCAAGCCTACTTTTCATGTCTTTGGGATAGTATCAACAAGAAGAGCCTTTGAGACATCGACATTGACCAAAATTTAGGTATATAATTTAGTCATTTTATAATCTAAATTTAAATTTAGTTGGAAGTCAACCCCTCTTTGGTAGAAAGTTTAAAGCAAAGTGACACTTTGAGCTAACTTATTAACATAAGTACACGAGCATTTTTAATTAGATGTCAAATTTAGTTAAATATGTTGTCTAATTGGATTCAGTATAGCTAAGTTATACATGTATAACAAATTTTCCAACTAGAAGGGTCCATTAAATATATATGTACCATCACTCTGAAAAAATATTACTAAAAAACAAAAATTATATAAATTTTTTGATATTTTCACTATTCATGTAAATAATTTTTTTAAAATCTAAAAATATAATTTTGTATTTCTTTAAATGCATTTTTTTTAAATATAAACATTTTAATAGTTTAACTATTGTTTATATTTTATTTTTTATTTTTACTAAAATTGGTTATCAAGATCAAAATATAAAAATTAATTGCCTTGTCATAAAAATTACTAAAGTTTAAAAAAATGTGAAGCACTAGTGAAGAGATTCCCTATTAAGATCATGTAACTTTCTATTTTGGATAAAATTAAGCAAAAATGTAAGATTCCTTTGAAACAATTATATATATATATATATAAAAGTGGATAAACCATTGAATCATATTAATATTTTTTGTCTTTTATAGGTTGTCTGGTTCAAAGAGCACTGAAGGGAAAGAACCAATAAGAAAACCCTTCAGTATTGCTCAAATAACACAAGCCTATCTACCCATTACAAGAAGCCCATGGGCACAATCCACCCAAAAAACCTTCCCAGTTACATAACAAGTTTCATTAGATATAAAGGAAGCTACCAGAAGACGCATACAAGAGAAAATTGTGAAAGTGAAACACCAGGAAGAAGTGCATCCGTCTAAAAAACCAAAAGATCAGCCAATAAGATTCGAAGCTGGGCCACCCCTGTCTATGAAGCATAGTTCTCCAATCCACTGATTAGTATGATACCAAAAACCAGAAGAGAAATTATTATAAGAGATCCTGCCATGACAAACATCGTGAGAAAACATAATATAATCCAAAGAAGGAGAAGGGGAGGATGCTGAAGACCCCAAGGAACCAGAATAAGACCAAGCCACAGAAGCAACCAAGAAAATAGTAGCAAGATGAGAAACCATCTCGTATACCAAACTATTTGCAAGTTCCAAGCTCTCAAAGACAACCACCATCCTCCAAACCTAACCAAGAACTTCCAAATAAAATAGAGCATCTTACCTTATGAGAAGCGACACCACAAAAGGAATAAACATGAGAAGGCCAATGACAGAGCCCAAATATAAACCAATCCAACAGAGGGGTCATTATGAAAACAACCAAAACCAAGCATGAAGCCTCACCGAATGAGAAGAAACCAACTCCATACTATGATAAGAAAGCAACGTGCAAGAGGAGTGAACATAACACGATCAACATAATCATAAGCACAAAAGGAAAAACCAAGCTAGAAAAATGAAGACACCCAGCAATGATGAGCCAAAGCCATTCTACAGAAGCTCATCCCCCACTTATTACCCAATCAAAGACAATCAATAGAGAAGACTCTGCCATCTCAAAGAAACCATAATTACACAATCCTGCAAGTGAATGGTAAACTATGAAGGCAACAAAGCAATGATAACCAAGTCATCCAACACAAACTTACCACAACATGATTACCAATTGAAGTCGCCAACCTAAAAACTATAATGATAAGAGTATTGCCCAATCAAAACAACAGGCACACAAGTAATGAGCACGAGTAAATGATCCCAAGCAATGAGCATATCGAGCCCAAACATTCATGCTACCACCTCACTCAGAAAAGAAGAATAATATCATGAGAAATAGGAGACATCAATCCTACGAAAGATCAAAATCAACACAACCAACCAAGTAATCTAGTAAGCCAAATCAAATACAAGGCCAATTCAACAGGATGGGTACAGGTCAAGTGAATGCAGCCTCCACATCCTCCTTGTTCCATGAGGAGATACTTACCGAGTATGCCATCAACAAAGTTGTTGCCATAAGGCTAGACAACACCCTCCCTGATGTCATATGCGAAAGAAAAACCACACCCAGCAAGGAGTGTGATGAAGGCTACAAACCATGACCAATCAACTGTTAAAGAAGAATACTAATACAAGAAGTGGGGATATCCCGAGGGGGAACGTCCAAGTACTCAGCACATTCAACAACAACCCTATTAGCCAAGTAGTCTGCAATAACATTTATCTCCCTATAATAGTGAGATATAGTAAAGGTAGAAAAACACTTATACTGTGCAAGGATGTGCTCTAACAAGTACTATAGATGCCAGGAAACACATTTCTTAGCAGAGACCGACTGAAAGACCAACATTGAGTCCCCTTCAATGATGATATCCTTAATTTCCAAATAAATGGCAAGATCAAGACCAAAAGATAACGCCTGAAATTCAGCAACATTATTAGAGCCGACACCAATACATTTATTGACTACTTTAACAATCTTAGAATTATGATCAAAGATGGCCACCCCAATCTCTGACTTCCCCGGATTACCCTTAGCAGCCCCATCAAAATTTAATTTGAAGGAGAATAGGGGGGGAGGCATCCATTTAGCCATCCTACATTTGGCAAGTGAGGATAATCCAACAGTTAAAGCCCCATGGGAAGGAATGACTCGAAGTGAACTCCATTTCCATGTTACCCAATTATCCCAATGACAAAAGGACCTCAGATGTTCCAAGTTTTTGTAAATGTAAGAAAGCACCACCTTAGAAATGGAGGATAGAATCTTGTCAAGAACCTCCTTTAATGAAGCTGATTTATGCCTAAAAATCCTAGAGTTCCTCTCTAGCCAAATGTTCCAAATAACAATAGAAGGTGCCACTATCCAAAGAGAGGAATAAAAAGAGGATGAATACAGCAAAGGCCAAGCCATGAAATGCGACAATAAATTAGGACTAATAGCAGAAGACCAACCAAGCATTCCAAACAACCAGTACCAACAATCCAGAGCAAACAGACAATGCAAGAACACATGATCCATGGTTTCCATACAATTTCCACAAAACACACAAGGGAAAATCGCAGTAATCCCAAGCCTATCCAATCTCATCCCGGTGAGAACTCTATCTTGAACTGCCAACCAAGCAAAAGACCCAGCTTTAGGAAGACAAGTCGAATGCCAGAAAAGCTGAGAAGGCCAAGGGGAGGAAGAAGAGGTCAATATATGCAAGTTTTAAAATTTATTCAGATGATATCAGAGTGGGGTTTAAATTAATCCATACACTAAAATTTCATTTTTTAAAATACATAAAATTAAAAAAAAAAAAATTAATATATAACGAGTAATGTCTGATTGAACTCACTTTTCAAATTGTATCACCAACTAAATTATATTGTTAATATTTAAAAAATAACATTCAAATAAAATTATAGTGTTTATATAATATATAAACATTAAATAGGGTAAAAATATATACATTTCATTAGATTAGATCATTTCATTTATTTTGAAACATATATGAAAATTTCAAGTTATTGAAGTTTAAAAAAAGAATGTCGATCATTTCCTTTATAAAAGTGTTGCATAACTTTGAACTTTCACAATGTTTCATTTAAACTCTTTAGTATATTCAAGGGCTAATATAAAATCATTTTTACATAACAATACTTTTGGACATTCATTTGTACATCATAACAATATGCATTTTCATTCAAGGAACATTCATTTCACACCAATTGCTTCCATTATCGGCTAGACATCCTTTCATAATTACTTATCATTTTGGATAATTTCCAAAAACAATTACATTAATATTCTAGGGGTTTTAAAAAAGGGAAAGTCGCCATTCTTAACAAAATCCTCAAACATGTTCTTAAACACCTTGAGTGAACTATTAAATTTCATAAAAATTAAGATGAATAGATCATGGACCATCTAAATCCACAATCTAGATTTTAGATCCATAGGTCAATATTAGATTTCTAATCATGAATATGATTTCCATGGTCATTAGAAGTGAACTAAATAAATAAGAAATCTTCTTCTTAATTCGAACATATTCATTTGATAGGTCCTTATATTTTTGTGTATTAATGATTCTTTCAACTAAAAATAATGATTTTATCATTTGAATTATTTATTTTTTTACATTTATTCTAGATAGTTATACTCCTAAGTCTATAATTTATGATGATTATTTTCTCATATTTTGGTTCTTTAAATTATTTGAGATTATTTATGTATGATGTTATCTTCTCATACATAAATTGGTTAACTTGTCCATTATTACAACTCCTCAAGATTTATTTTCTAATTTCCAATTTTTATTTTAAAAAAGAAGTATTGTTTTATGAATTAGCCCCTTTACCCTTGGTTTCTCACTTTTTATCCTTTAGGATTAGGTATGTTTTGTTTATGCAAAATTCTCTTCATTATTATAATTCATCTCTTTCAAAGTAAGTTTTTTTTCTTTTAATTCCTATCATGACTTCTCATTAAATTAGGTAGGAGATTATAATAGTTTACATAGATACTAATTGTAATAGAAATATATTTGTGATAGTGAGGCATATGTGAATAATAAATTTATTTCTATGAATAATAACAATCAATGTTTAAACATATATACATATAATCTATGTTTCCTACATAGTTGATGAGAATCTCCATAATTTTTATTAGAGCAAAATTTTATCATGAGATTATTTAGGGTATTGATTCCTAAACCACTTCTAGTTCATTGCATAGTTTATCAACCCCGTCTCACCTTTAATGTTCCTCATGTTCCTTCCTTTTCTTTTATATTTGTCACTTGTTTAGTCACATTCCATCCCATTCCTTGAATGATACTATCATCTTGTCTCGTGATCTTATTAGTGGATCCTATCAAATTTTTCATTCCTTCCTCCTTTCCTATTATTGATCCATTTCCCTCTTTATCTTATAATGTTTCTCTACTCCTTATAGTTTTGTATCCTTATCCTTGATTCTACATATTATTTACAAACCACCCCTTATGTATCATCTTCCTACAAATACTATACCTACGTCCACCTTGAGGATGAATTTTTATAAAATCTAGATAGATTCATGTGTGAATTGGATGCTATTCCTAGTGGAAAAGATATGTCTTGATCAATCACCATGGTCCGACTGACTTTTTTCCAAATTGTTAGGGATGCAAGGTTTCATGATTACAAAGCTAATCCTATCTTAGTGTGACAATCCAAGGTCTTTAGATATGTGAAATGAGCCTTGAAGGTCAAAATAGGACTTTATTAAGACAATTGAGTAATTAATTAAGTAAGATAAAATAAAAAGGGGCACACTTAGGGTTAAGGGCCTAACTTTATAATGTGTAGAATGATGAGAGAGGAATTTAGATTTAATTAAATTAATAATTAAATTCTTAAAGGAATCTTGAAAATGCAAAATGCAACACACTAAGATGGGTGCTAACCTAAGTGTAAAATTGTACAACCCTAATTAAGGGTGTACAATTTACGGCGCTACAGGATCATGTATATCTACTCTTCTATTTTTATAAAAATAGGTTCTAGATTATATTTTCCATGTAGGATATGTTTAAAGGGCTCATTCCATAATAGTTAGGTTATCAATATTGTCTAGCCTTTGCAGGTAGCTCCCGTGGGAAGATTTGAAGGTTATGTTCTATGTCCGAGTCACTTTGCACATTTCATTCTCTTCTTGCACCAAAGGTTTGCAATGTATTATGCCTAATCCATGAAATAGGTGTAGACACTGAAAAAATTTCTTACATCTTTCACGACACTTTTCACTAACCTTTTTCGTCTAAACTAATTAAATAATTTTAATTATTTAATTAGTACTAATATTCTTCTTCTAATTTCCTATAATTAAATAATTCTTAATTATTTAATTATTCTTCTTCTAATTCATTAATTAAATAATCTTCATTATTTAATTAATATTCATCATTATCTCTTTGCAATCAATTAATCTTGATCTTAGTCAACTAGTCATGACTATTCCTCTTCGATTAAATAATTCACTTAATCATTTAATCCCTTTATTCTAAGCTAATTATTCTTCTCTGATTAAATAGGTATTTTAATTATTTAATCCCCTTCTCCAAATTATTCTAATTAAATAAATTTTGTAATTTATTTAATTATCATGTGTGCATGAAATCTATTTATTTATGACCCCAGTAACTCTTCCACTTTCCAATTTTTATTCCCAATTATCTCTTCAAACTTTCTATTTCACCACTAGTCTTTTCCCCCACTTTCATTTTGGCATATTTTAGTGAAAATAGATGTTTCCAATATTCATTTTCACTTAACTCTTTTCATTTCTATTTCTTCCTCAACATTGGAAATGGAATTTCTTTTTTATCCTCACTTAACAAGTCCTCTCATTTAATCTTGTCCATTGATTACTTTCACTCCCAAATCAATCTTAGCCATCCAATCAATCTCAATTTCTCTTTAAATTGAGCACCTTTCTCATCATTAAAAATTCATACACATTTTGAGTAACTATATGCTATCAAATTAACTTAATATCTTCAAATCTTCTCACCCTTGATTTTAAAACATTTACAATTTGAGTCTGAGAGCCACATACCATTTGATTAGAGAAGCAAGAAGGACGAAGGAGGGGATAATTTTGAGCATATGAAATATGGTTTGCATTTTCTTATCTTATATCCTTGTTTATGTTTATTTTTGTACCTTCATTTATGTGGGATTTATGGATTTCATTAAATACCTAACTTTTCCTCTCACAATAGGTAACCCGTATAGCACACCACTCAGAGAGAATTTAGAATGCCTGATAATCTTTACATACATTAAAGTTTTATCTCATTTCCTCAAGGTCTATTTATTTGGATGTTATTTATCCTTTCCCCTTTCCATCCCCTCTAAAATTTGAAGAGACAACTTCTAAAATCTCGGAGGTTGTTTCATAGGGTGCATTAGGTCCCACACTTGTGAAGCTTCTTGACTAGCCCTTATTTAAGTAGAGGCCTTTATTAAGGATCAACATTCCCTATTTGTGTTTTTCATGTAAATATGGTGTTCTCTTGTGCATTATGTTCATTATTCTATATTTCATTATTGCTAATAAGACTAAGGTAAAGTTGGTATTGGATTATGGTATAGAGTTCAAGTGTTTGATCAAAGACTGATTCACCCTCTCCCGCTCAAACTTGGGGTGTGTTTAACAATATTTCCTACATAATTCTCTAGATGGACCTAATTGATCCATGAGAGGAAAAGTAGTCACATTAGCATAAAGTAAAGTTTTAGGATTAATATATCATGTCTTACTCAACTCTGTCAACTGTATAGCAATTTAAGGCTTTATATAAATAACATTTAAATCAATAGCCTATAAAACACCCAATAAGACTGAGAGGGGGGTGAATCAGTCTCAAAATCATTAATATCAACACTTTAATCATCAGCACATCAAGCAAAAATGCATAAACACATGAACACCAAATTTACGTAGAAAACCAAAAGAGGGAAAAACCATGGTGAGAATATCTCACAATATAAATAAAAATGTTTACAACATTTTAGGCTTGTAGCCAAGGAGAACGAACACTTGAAAGACTTGTAGAATTAAGGTGCACTACCATAGGCAAGATACAAAAAGGACTTGTACAGCTGAAGAACACTTCTTTAGGACAAGATACAAACTGATGTTGAAGAACTCACTATTAATCAACAACAAATGAAATAATTGAACTAAAATTGAGAAGGATTCTCTTGATCATGAAATTTTCCTTGAAAAATAATCAAGGAACCAATAACATGGCAAACATCTTTGATAATCACCACTACCACAACACTCTATCTTGTAGAATATTTCAGCTTCAAAGCTCTTATCAAACTGGCATTCACATCACTACACACTCAAATCTATTTGCAAATCATTTGCATAAAATTCTCACACAATTCACTTCTCATCCATGTTCAATTCATCTATCTACACATCCCATATTTGAGATGCAAAATTGAAATCCTAATAAAAGGTCGACTAAAATAAAATAAGCAATAGTACACAAAATAAGCCACTCTAACCTAATATACTCAGATTGGTCCACTCTAGGAGAAAGAGGGAACCAAAAAATATTATAATACATCATCACATGAATGATTTGATAATTTTCACATGCTAACACATATTCTAAAAGACATTACAAAGCATAAAATGTAGATATAATCAACTAGTTAGCCATTTAACCACTTCCAATGCAAAATACTACAAGCATATCTCCACAAACCAAAGTGAGTCCCAAATAAACATCTCAACACATCTTCCAACACATATTTAGACCAAAATAACATGATCCACTTAACTGCAATGCAATTAACAATATATCTAGAGGGCACCAAAAGCATTCTAAACCACCCTAAATACAAGATGAAACAACCAACACTAAAAGAGTATCCAGACCAAACTCCATCCAGATAACCAAGGTCAGACAAAGCATATCTAAACCAATATCCATTTGGTTAACTAGGTTTGACATTAATGGCAACCATACAAGCTGATGCTAACATCAATCTCCAACAATCTCCTACTTTGTCATTGATGGCAACACCAATAAACCAATAACTAGCAACATCAATGAAAAACTGATAATCTCACAACATCTCTCTCTAGTAATATCATGCCAACTCTCTCTCCCTTTGAAAACTAATTTAGAGAAAATCTAATTACCTTATAACTAACTCAAACAAGCCTTCAAAACTGGACTTGGGCATGTATCAAAGGTATTTGCTTCACAATTAGGCCTACTGTCTAGTAGCCCTTCAAAAGGGTCTGACAGAGCATAAATTTCTTTGCACACCTCATATGCACAAAACAAAAAAATAAAATCAAATACCCATTTGGCCATTTCACAACATATTCAATTTTCAAGGGGGCTTATTTTGGAATGGAACCCTAAAACGTTGACTGCTATTTCTACAACTAGGGCTAATTAGGCTTGTTTTACAAAGAAACTATGTGATTGCCTCCTCCCAAACTTATAAACTCCACTCCTGAGCCTTTATAATGTCACATGGGGTCTGCAATCACCAATTTCACCATTTGGAACCAACACCAATTCACCAATTTGTAAAACCCTATGTCTACCTAGTCTTTCTAAACCTAAAACATAGAGATATTAGGCTAGGGATGCCTCAAACTTGATCCAAACACCATGATATTCTCTTGAAACCACCAAAATTTTAAAGTACACCCTAAATACCTCCTTTCCACTGAGTTTTAGAATTTTCCAATGGTGGAAACAAAAGTTATGGACTTTTTTCAAAAATTGGAAACCTTAGTTTTTTAACACGACTATTACGAAGATTGGCTTATTAGACCAATCAGCTAACCTTTCCTTTAGGACTGGTAAGAATGAAAAAACATCTAAAATTAAATTATATTTCTACTCATATAAGTTTCAGACCCGTACCATTCCGTACAAGGTTGTACAAGTTTATGCAACAACAAAAACCATAGGAAAAAATACAGAAAATAGAATATGATTGATATTGTTTCATGACCAAAACATCAACAACCTTGTCCATGATCCTTACAAGGAATATTTAAGCCTATTCCCACCAAAAATCATCAATTGCAACTAACTTTTGAATGACTTGATGGTTCACCTTCCACATACAACAAGAGTGCAAAGTTGCATGACAATATTTGAGAAACATGAAAACTTTTTACAATATTTGCCATATGGCCCAAAAATGACCTCCTAAGACTCAAACCTGATACAAATAAGTTTAAAATGGTCTAAAATACCTTACTACATGATCAAACCACAATATTATATAAAATTTGACAAAATCGCCTCATGGAGGCATAAACCCAACTAGGTGCTCCTGCACCATACTCCCAAACAAAATTGACTCAAGTCCCCTTGAGGACAATGCTGCAAGGTAGGTTCATGTTTGACCATGTGATTTTCTAATGTCCAAGTATTTTGTCCATCTAGTAAACCCTTCCAATGGACCAAAAACTAAAAATATGCATCATTCCTTATCTTGTTTAACTCTTCAGCATCTTGGTGATGCTTCATCTGCAAAGACCTACTTGATGGATAACCTTTAACATGTGCTTCATCTAAGAATGTTGTTAAGTATACATCATCACCTACAACCATATCTCCTCCTACCTTGGAATGAACCTCCTTCCTCTTTAGCTTTGGTTCTTTCTTGAACTTGCTCACTTTTCCTTACAACTTATCTTTGATGTCTTCACCTTTTCTTCCCACCTCTTCTATCTAATGGTCTACCCCTATGACTGATGCTTGATCATGCATACTAACCTCTAAATTGAAATAAATATAATTACCAACATCCCCTTTTGAAATAAATGAATGTAACACTCCCCCTATCCTCATAGCCACATACTTCTTAAGCCAATCTTGGATCTGCACAATCAAATCATTCTTTATCTCTACTATCATAATATTCCTAGGTTTAGGAGTGGCTGCAAGATTTATGTGCTTCTCTTCTTCTACCTTTATGAACTCCTTCAAAACTACCATCATCATATTATCTTTCTTGGTTTTTCCTTTATCCTCTTCTTTCAAGGGTGTCAAGGTATTAGATATTCCATCCTTTTCTATCTCATATGTATTCATCCTTCCATCATACATAGCATGCCTATCAAATTTCCAAGGCCTCCCTAGCCACAAATGGCATACATCCTATTGAAGGTGTTCAAAATTTTTCCCTTGTCCATGTTTTTACTTAAATGGCTTTGACAAGTAGAGTTTTAGTAGGGTTTGAGCCTACTGGCTATATTTTTTTCAAAAACCTTGGCTTCATTATATGCTTCAATTGACTAGTGATAGCAGGTTTGTCCCTTTTAAGTTGTCACTAGGAGTATCCTCAATCGTGCGGTTACAGGCCCCTTATATCATGCCTAGCGGGTTTGGTTAGTCATGTCAAATAAAAATCTTTTAGGCTTTATGCTACCTGTAGTTAAAAATTCCTATGTCTATATGTCCTAGTGTGTGCCCTGACCATGGCCCCCTTACCCTTCGTAAGTCTCCACATGCAAAATAATTCTACTTAATTGAGGGCCCCAACATCTATCTATGTGGGTTGACGTGTTCTTCTTTCAAGTGTTGAGATGGATTACCCTGCAGGGGTCACATATCACAATTTCTACTCATCTGGGATAGTGGGGAGTGTTAATGCTAAAGAAAGGAATTACCTCACGCAACCTTCACACTTGAAAAGTTGCTCGTGCAATCTAAGAGATCACTTTGAATGAAGAAAGTAGAAAGATAAAGGTACCCTGCATGACAACGAGAACTAAAGAATTGTGTTGAGGGGTTCACCCCGCAAGAGTCATAAGTTGTATCCTTGGGTGTTGTGGGATAAGCAACTCAAGGGGATTAAGAGGTCCCTGTTATCCCCCGGGACCATCAACTGTTTCTTTGTCTAGGTGAAGGAGAGGATACAAGAGACTCTTGTGGGGTAGTAGGAAGAGTGAAGCATTAGTAAAGTTCTTACCCGGCAAGGATGAAGAATGCTAGTTGAGAGTGATGTGGGGAGAAAAATGCTTGATAAATTTGTTTTCTTGTCATCCTGCAACGATGTAGAAATAAATCAATGAAGGAGTATTTTGTGTTGCAAAAGATGAAAGGTGATGCATGTGTGGGCTAGCGGGAACAATGATGACCAAAAGAAATTCATACCCCACAAGGTTCTAATACATAGAAAGAAAATGGTATAGGGAGAAAGGGAGTAAGGAGTTTAGTACTCCCCGCCACCCCGCATCTAGCAAGAGATGAAGGATCCAAAGAAGAGAAAGGATGAAGTGTGCAAAGCTAGAAAGAACTATGCTGGATAGCGAGAACCCTTAGAAAATGAGTTTAGGCTTACCCAACAGGGGTAACATCAGAATGCAAAGGGCGATGTAGGGTAAAAAGAAGGAAGAGAGATAGTTATCCCCACTATCTCGCAACAATAGAAGTAAAAATAAAATAGGAAGATTACTCCTTTCAATGAGGAAAAGCAATACCCTACGGGGCAGCAAGATGTATTAAGATGCAAAAAGGGACCTTCCCCGCATGATGATGAGTGAAACCTAGAAAGTTATGCAGGGTAATGAAACCTATGAGAGAAGAAAGTCTCCCCGCTATCCCGTAGGGGCAAAATCTGAAGGATGACAAGGTTGTCAAAATCAAAGGCAATGAAGGGTGGCTTACTAGGCACCATGTCAGTAGTCAAAGACCATCAAAGGGAAATCTTAACCATTCAGTTTTTGATCAATGACTGAATTTGAATTTCTAAGTCACCAACCCAATATGCCATACATGTAGGAATTAATGACGACTAGCATGTGCACCATAAAAGAAAAATTTGAGGGCATTCTCACGCACCCTACATTCAAAGAGTGACCAGAGAGATTTAAGAGCGAACCAGAGCATCCAGAATAACTGAATTGTATCCTTAAAAAAATAGTAAGTCATTTCTAAGCCATTAATTTATGTTTTTCAGGGTGTTTTTAGCTATTTGGGTAGAGTTTTCATAGGAAAGGCTTTATTTCTTGCCCTACTCATGGGAGGGTTTTATTTTTCAAAATTGTGTCTTTTTCTTTGTTAACAAGTGTTACAATGGCCTCCTCCTTTGAGAATACTCCCTCCTCATCCACTGCAAAGACCTTTGAAGCGGAAACATGATCCTCCATGCCTGAAATTACTCACACCATCCCATTAAATATAGTCCACCCCATGCCAGATATTGCTAATGCACCTTTTGTAGTGTCCACCCTTGTAGCCATACTTCATGCTTCTCATGACCCAAAGCCAAGTGCTCCACCAAAAGAAAATCCTCCTCAACCCAAAAGAAAGAGGGCATCCAGGAAAGTAACTGTCGTATCAATAGATGATGAATCATCTGATGACCCTAGCACTCCCCCAAAGGCTAGGAATCCAACTCAAAAGAGGAAGGGAGATAGTGCTAAGCCCTCTATCAAAAAAATATCTAAAAAGGCTTTCCCCATAGAGGATCCACAAGTTGAGGGCTCATGCCCACATGAGGAGTCCTCAGAGTCCAAAAGGAAAAGGAACCCTGCCAAGAAGGCAACCCCTAGGACTACTAAGAAGACCAAGAAGACTCGTGCAGAAGAGGAGTCAACTCCCACCTAGTCCGATTAGCCTGCAGAAGCCTCAACTTCACTTGCCCCATCTAAGACAATAAAATAAATTGCTAAGGAGGTGGAGGGAAAATTAGAAGAGATGGATCAGAGGAATAAAAATGAAGGAAGGAGTCTCCACCAAGATCTCCTTGAACTATTTCAAGGTTTAACCATGCAGGAGAATATAAAGACTGCATTTAATGATCATGAGTCAGGATACAGAGATGGGTATACCAATGACTGGGAATGTGACGTATTTTACTACTTCTATGGAAACAGAGACAAATTTGTCATCGTGTTAAACCCATGGAGAATCAATTTGGGAAAATTAGTAGTCTCAAATGTATTTGTGGAACCAATGCTGATTAGGGAGCTTGGTAAAATGTATCATCCCCAGAGCATGACTGTTAAAACAACCAGTGGTCATGTTCTGGTGGATATAACCAAAGAGGCTATAATTGAATGTTTTGATCTAGATAGAAGTTCTCTTAGAAGCATTAATAAATATAGGCTGATGAGGGAGTATTATGCTAAGAAATATTTTTATAGGAAGAAGATACTACCGCCTTTTTTGAAGAAATTGTATAAAGGAGGAAAGGGTTACCTTTTGGAATCAGAGAGGGAGATCCTAAGTTTGACCCTCTTTAAGGATAACTTCTCAAAACCTTATTATGCTCTATGCCAAGTTTTGGGGGAAGATTGTGGATTAACAGTGATGCCTGTGGACTTCATGATGATGGCCATGAAGATCCAACATTTAGATACCAATGAATTATATTATTTCGCCACAATCATTCAGGAGAAGTTGCACAAGGGGTTGATAAAGGAAAATAACCCCAAAGAGGGATTGGATTTTAAACACTATTCTTTGCTCTGCCATTTTATTCTTTTTCAAAATAAAATCAGATGGGAGGAATCCTTGAAGGTAAACATTTTTTCTTTGAGGACCAATGCAAGGTGGCCAACATGGCTAGTACAAAGATGGACCCAGGTATGGACAAAGGATCCAAATACTTTTATTATAGGGAATTGTTGTCACAAAAGTTTGCACCCTTGATGACCCAAGAAACCTTGATCATCAACCTTGTGAAACATTGAGTCAACCTCTCAATTGTGGGACCTTGCGATATTGTGAGGTTGAATCTCCGAAGAAGGCCGACTTCCTCTTCAATCTAAAATGCAGAGTGTTGGACCAACCCAACACTTGGTCAAACTAATTTATTGATTCTCAGGAAAAGGGAGAGAGAGAGAAGGGAATGCATGAAAGAAGGGAAAAAGGGTTTGCACCCAGACTAAAATGATGATCTCCCCTTCCTATGCCTATACAAAACATCAATAAAACTACCCTAGGTATGCAATGATTCCTATCCTAATTGATCACCTAAATGTGAGCGAAGGTTGGAATTTGAAAAATGGCAAGAGGAACTGAAACCAGTTCATAGGTGCCACCCAAAGAGGAACCAACACTACACCTACAGCTTGGTAAAACCAAAAAGAATGCATTCAAACAAATAGGTAAGGAATTACACAAATTGAGTGAAACAAAATGAGGCAAATAGACTAATTTTATTCATGAGAAGGAAAGGCAATTTTTTACAAGTGTAGGGAAGCATGAAGAGCTCTATAGAAGAAAAACAAAGAGTAGAAGATTGTGAAAAAAAAACAAAAAAATGCCTTTATAGTTGAGGCATAACTTAGATTGAACTGAAGATAGAAAGTCTAAACCTCCTTAGGTTAGGTTACAAAATATCTGCAAGAGCGAGGAGATCGGATCGACAAGTTGATCTGATGGTGTGTTGGAACAATCTATGAAGGTGTCCTCTGCCTCTGAAGAAACAAAATTCTTGCATGGAAGGAGGGAAATCTTTGCGTAGATGCACTAGATGGCGTCTATAGGCACAAAAGTATTCAAAATACATTGAAGACACATGCATGGTATCAAAATGGCCTGCAAAAGTCACCCCTGGAATTATGGAGTTTAAATGCAGTGGTTACGCTGAAATCGGGTCTAAAATGGGGTGCTGATTGGGTCCAAAAAATGTCCTCGACCATTGGGTCAACAACCACCCTACAAAGGCGTCCTCTGCCTCTGAAGAAACAAAATCCCTGCATGGAAGGAGGGAAATCTTTGCACAGATGCACTAGATGGTGTCTGTAGGCACAAAAGTATTCAAAATACATTAAAGATGCATGCATGGTATCAAAATGGCCTACAAAAGTCACCCCTAGAATTATGGAGTTTAAATGCAGTGGTTACACTCAAATTGGGTCTGAAATGGGGCACCGATTGGGTCCAAAAAATTTCCTCGACCATCAGGTCAACAACCACCCTACAAAGGGCATTGAAAACTCAACGACCACCACAAAATCAAACATCCACTATCGATCTGAGAGATTCAGGCGAAGATGGGTGTGCGAGATCTCTCCACATAGGCATCTAATGGGCCCAACAAAAGATTAATGTTAGGGTTCCCATAGATACTGAGAGGGAGGGTGAATCAATATCTAACTAGTAGTTAGAATTTCTTGACTTAAAACACGCAGAACATAATATAACAATGTACCGATATGCAAGAAATAAAGAAATAAATAGAATCAAGAACATCCACATGAAAAGCACACCATAACATAGGATTTTAACGAGGAAACCCGGTGTGGGAAAAACCTCGGTGGGATTTGTGACCCACAATATTCACTCACTTGCCAATAAGAGAATATTACTTACAATAGGGGCTTGCACATGCAGGAAGGCCAACTGCCTAGAGCTCACTACTCAATGGGAAGTCACATTGACTTACAATAAGGATTATACAAATCCAATATCTTGTTCTGCTTTACAATAGCATCTTCAATGCCAGATTCAGTACTTATTCCTGCTTTGTTCTTTACATATACCTCATAACCTATATTTCACACATTAGGTCTGCCTAATATTTTCCTTAATACTTCTACTACCCTTTTTTTAAAATGTCTATAATGATCTCTTTTATATATAAGAGTCATTTTATAAATTGCTAAGTCGGCTTATACATTTTTACAATAATAAACAAAATATAATATACCAAAATCCTCTTGGCCTTTGTGCCAGTATACTTTCTTTCTTCTATGCTGGTGCCGGTGTCCTAAGTGTGATCTGCTAATGTCGGTGCACTAAATTGCCTGTGTAATGCTTTGCCGGTATAATGTCTTACCAGTGCCATAGGATTGCAAGGTTGCCATCAATGACAAAACCTTCAATCACATACAATGTCTCATTGGAGTGTGCATATGCCAACAATCTCCCCCTTTGGCATTGATGGCAACACTCATGAGAAATTTCAAAAAGTATCCAAAAATGTGTAGTCCAAAAAAATTACCAAAAATGTGAGAGCTCCCCCTGAGCATATGATTTCTGTCCTGTCCTGTGATTTGAATTTTCTCATCCCACTACTCCCCCTTTGGCATCAATGACAAAGGTTGTCAAGATGCTAGTAGAGTTTGTGGTTTCAACCTTGTAGTTGGATAGTTATAATTTGAAAAAGATCTCCTAAAATCAAGTTTATACTATCCATAAACTTCTTGCTATCTTTTATTGCTATCTCTGTTCTCTTCACTGTACTGGTGAGATGCTGCAAGTGCTCTGTTGGTGTTTTACTTCCCTGTACTAGTGCCTTAGAAATTTCCTTCCCCAGAGATGCTAGATAGTCCAATCTTGGACTTAGTTTAGATCTCAAATGTTTTGCCTTATTTATTATCCTTTCTTTCTCTCTTTCCAATTTAATTAGTTCTTCCTCAAAATTTGTTATCTTTTCCTCAAAAATTGATAGTGTATCAGGTGAGTTGACAAAACTATCTGCAAGTTTATTGATCTCATCTTGTACCTTGCTCATTTTCTTGTCAATATCTACAGTCAAAAAGTTTGTTTTACAGGTATCCTTATACAGATTTTTGTACTCTTTCAACAAATTGCATAATTCCGGTAGAAGTGTGTCAAAATCTTTATTACACTTCTTTATTTCCTCATCAAAGAATTTTTGTTTTTCAACTTCTACTTTATCCTTCACTGAATCTTCCTTTATTTTCTTAATGTTTTCTAAAATATATTTACACAGTGTATCCAATTGTCCTAAAGAATCTTTGTTATCTATATTACAGTTAGGAGCAATTACCTTCAAAATTGGTAAGGTATCATCAATTGCTTTGTAAGCCTATGAGCTGCAGTTAGTTATTTTCTTGATAGAATCAAGTAGTACCTCAGTCACATTGGTTGCTTTGTATGCTGATGATGATCCAATAATCTGAGTACTGGTGGAAGTAACCAAGCTTGTTTTGACCTCTGGTAGGTTTGTTTGTGTCTGCATTTCTTTAAGCACTGGTTTTCCTTCTTCACTAGTTGCTGGTGGCACTATTTCCTTATGTACCTATTCCTGTTGCTGTTTCAGAGCCTTCTGCTCTGTTTGTTTCTTTGTATGTTTCATTGCCTCATTCTATGTCTCAGTCTCTACCTTTTGTTCTTTATCTTCTTTCAGTTTCTCCTATGAGTTATCAGTTTCCTCAGCTACTCGAGGCTCACTAGCCATATCTGTCTTATCTATTGTATCTTTATCTACCACTATGTTGATCTTCTGAGTATCAATATTCATAGTATATAGGACTTCAAGATTAGGATTATTATTCTCTACATCCATACTCTCAGCTGCCGATTGATCTTTAGTAGTTGTTGATTTTACTAGTGGAGTATTTAAAGGAGGTGGGGGTAAGTTGTCTCTAACTTTGATACTTGGTGGTCCACCAACTTTACCTTTCCCCTTGTCTCTATCTTTCGGATATACCTTTATAGGTTTGGGGTTCCTGAAATCTTCTCGTTTTTCTTTCTCAACCAGGAATATATCCCATCCATCTTCTATTTCCTCGGTCACTTCATTAACTCTTCCTGCCATTAGTGAAATATGCTGGTGTGCAGTAGAGAATACTGACCGGTTGGCTTGAGCAATTAAATCATCAATTTCTTGTGGGGAGTTTACCGGATATACAGCAAGTAGCTTCTCAATTTTTATTTTCTTATCCAATTCTATCACTGCTTGTCTTCTTGCCTCTAGTCTTTGGAATAATTCATCTGGTATTTCATTGACTACTTCCATCAAATACTTCTTGTACATATCTATATGTAATATAACACTATTTTCTACTTGTTCTTTCTCATCAGCTGTTAGAGTGTCATATATTTTCTCTATGTTCTTCAATTTACCTTCCTCTTTGATTTCATTCAATAGTATATCAAGAGGGGCCAAGTTTTTGTTTGACCTTTTCTTCTTCTTGGGGGTCAGTTTCTTCTTTGGTGTGGCCTTTCTTACCAAAGATCTCACTACTTGTTGCTTTTGCCTTGTCCTCCTAGGAGAGGGTGTGGTTGCCAGTGAGGGGTCTCTTTTTCTTACAAATCTGTTGAAAGTTGTTGGCATGTCACCTTTTGAAGAAGAACCTACCGATGATAGGTGAGTTTCAGGTTGTGGAGCTACCAACTCATCCTCCGTTATACCGGTTTTCTTCAATACATCTTCTTTGATGGCTTTTGCTTGTCTGGAACCTTTTCTTACAAATGCCTCAACCTTCTTTACTCTTTTCTTTGATTGTACTTGGCTTTCTATAGTCTCAGCACTACCAAATACTTCTTCCTTAGGTTCATTGGGGGCTTCCGGAAGTGCTTTAGCATATGTTTAAACTATGTGATCATCTGTCTCATAGCCCATCTCGGTTACCCAAATTGTCCTTGGGATGACAACTTCCATCCAGATTTCATCTTTCTTAAGGACAAAGCATATTTCATCTTTGTATTTGTCTACAATCTTCTGAGATAACCTTACTCTTTTCTTCATTTTGGTCTTTAATTCTTGGAAAAAGTCATGAATATTGTTTTCCTTGTTCTCACCCATGTTTTTGAATAGTTCAGTCAATTGTTTGCCTACCAGTATGTCATATCCAAGTTCTTTGTAACCTATACTGAGAACCTATTTTGTTATGTGTAGCATCAGACACACAAACAGATTTCCAAATCTGAAAGTTCCTTTCTTGTCCTTCTTGATCTTTCCAAGGTTGTCAATTAATTCATCCTTTAGCCACTCACATATGTCAATTTTTGCATTATCTGTGACCATGTCATAAGAACTCTTAATGCATAAACTTGAAACTGAATTAAGTCTATTAGCATGAGTAGCTTTATAACCTTATATCATACTGATGAATCTCACATTGATATCTTTTACATCATTAACCCTTAGAGACCTCTTGTCGAATGTTGCACCAGTTAGGTCTATAACTAGGTCATTGGAAACCTTCTTGTTTTTATCTGGTCTCTTACCGGTGGTCGGTAACCCTGTGACAACTTTCACAGCTTCCTTGGTGATCTTATGGATTGCATCTAACCAGAAAAATTCTCCATGTACCTTGCTTAAGAGTATCCTAATCACATCCTTTGGAAATTTAGGAATGCTAAGGATCTCTATAAATCCTAGGGTTTCAATGATCTTGTGTTCATTTTTTACATTGCTAGTTTTATCACATATCATAGTTTTATACATGGTTTTAATTTCTTCATCTCCTAACTCTTCAATGTTGTAGTGGATGTACATTTTGGGGTTTTTAGCATATACAACTCCCTTAGGAATTTGAGAAAAAGCACCTAAGGTATCATCCTTCTTTGCTATCTCAGGAACTAACTAAAATATGGCCCTAGGTCTTTTTATCACTTCAACAATAGTAGGATTTTCTATGTATTCAATTGCAAAGGAGGATGCCATGATTAAATACCTTTTACTCCCTTTAGGATGGATGATTTCTTGGAGTGTACTTGCTTCTTGCTCGAAATTCCTTAGCTCGGAGTCTTTGCGCTCTTCGTAAATTTGAAATCTTGGTGAAGTGAAATGGAGCCAAAACCTTAATTTTATAGTGTATTTTTGCCATCTACCACATTAATTGCATGTCGGTTAAGTATTCACTTAACATTGTTTGCTAGTAATAAGTAATTTTCAACTTCTTATCTCTAACCGAGGGAATAATAGCACATGTATCAATAGATTGCCAAACCGTCAAGGAAATTTTCTTCAATTAGATGAAGAACTCCCTGCCGGTGGAGCACTGCTCAGGTCCTTCCGGTGAAGCATCATTCTGTCCTGCTGGTGAAGCATTGACTAGTTCTACTGGTGGAGGAGTATTCCCAATATTTAGATCAGCTTTTCTAATCCATTGTTTTGAGAATTCTTGCTTAACCTCTTCAACCTTTTCTTTACCTTTCAAGCTAGAACTTTTGTTGTCTACTGGTGTTCCTTTACTTCTATAGAATCTAGCAATATGCCCAATTTTGTTACATGCATAACAAGTTACATTATTCTTCTGAATAGCTTTCCCATAACCTATGCTAGTTTGTGTTCTGCATTGATTAGATAAATGTCCAAATCTTCCACAAACATAACATCTCACATTCATTCTGTAGTTTTCAGAGTTGTGACCTACTTTGTTGCATTTAGAACATTGACTAGTGGGTGTGTTGATATTCTGATAATTTCTAGATCTACATTCATTTTCTCTATGACCATACTTATTACAGTTAAAGCATTTTCCATTGAATTTATAAGCATTAGGTTGTCTTACCGGTTTGTTGTGATCTTGAGTATTTGCAGTACCAGAGCTTTCACCAACTTCAAAGCCAATTCCAGATGTGTCACCTTTAGGTTTTTTATTCTTCAGCAAGGTGCCAAGTTCCTCTGAGCTTTTCTTGAATTTTTCTTTATGTTGATTTGCAGTTTCTAGTTCTCTTTCTAAAACTTCTTTTTGTTTCATCTGTTCATTTGAGTCATTCTGAGTATGCATAAGATCTGTCTTCAACATGTCATTTTCATAGCTAAGTCTTGTGTTCTCATTTGCTGCATCACTTAGTCTTCTAGTCAATTCTTCTTCATTCTTTTTCCTATCCTCAATCTCTTTGCAAAATCTCATAGTCATATCCTGCATTTCATTTTTTTTTTCATGTTCTCTTGTTTCAACTTTCTTATCTGAAAATTAAGTGATTCCTTTTCATCATTCTCATTTTGCAATTTTTCACAAAGTTCTCTTCTCTTATTTCTTGCAACAATAATATTTTCTTGAAGTGCCTGAATGATATCTTGAGCTACTCTTAAATCATCTTCTAATTTGATATTTTTCAACTTTTTTGCATCATAGTCTGTAAGAGCTCCTTCGAATTGCTTCATCAGATTTTTAATCTTTACCGGTGTCAAGATCTTCCTCAAGCTGTTAGGCTTTTGAAAATAGAGGACCAAGTTTTGATACAAATTGTTAGGGTTCCCACAGATACTGAGAGGGGGGGTGAATCAGTATCTAACCGGTAGTTAGAATTTCTTGACTTAAAACATGCAGAACATAATATAACAGTGTACTGGTATGCAAGAAATAAAGCAATAAATAGAATCAAGAACATCCACATGAAAAACACACCATAACAAAAGATTTTAACAAGGAAACTCAGTGTGGGAAAAACCTCGATGGGATTTGTGACCCACAATATTCACTCACTGACCAATAAGAGAATATTACTTACAATAGAGGCCTGCACATGCAAGAAGGCCAATTGCCTAGAGCTCACTACTCAATGGGAAGTCACACTGACTTACAATAAGGATTATACAAATCCAATATCTTGTACTGCTTTACAATAGCTTCTTCAATGCCAGATTCAATACTGGTTCTTGCTTTGTTCTTTACATATACCTCATAACCTATATTTCGCACATTAGGTCTGTATACACCTTAAAATTGGCTATGAGCAATTAAATAAATATTTTATATTTATTAAATATTTATTCTTCTATTAAATAGTTAATTCAAAAATATTAATTAATTTAATTCATTTTCATGACTTTCTATTAATTAATATTTTATTAATTAATTCATCTATCTTATTCCTCTAATTAATTAAATATCTAATATTTAATTATTCCTCTAACCAAGTTAATTAAATATCTAATATTTAATTATCTCCTCCAATCAATTAAATATCCAATATTTAATAGTTATTCTCCTATCCTATAGTCTCAAATATTAAATAATTCTTAAATTATTTAATATCCCTTTTCCAACTCACCCTCCATCTCCACTTCATCTTCCCTTTGCCAACTCATCCAACATGTGGCTAAAGAAATTAACATTCCTTAAATATTAATTCATGATTTATCTTCAACCTCTAAATTTAATGAAAATTGTGTACGTACACATATTTCATAACCATTTCCTATATTCTCTCCAACACCCCCTACATCTTGGGAAGGACTTGAGTCCACTTGTCCTACCATGCCTAAATTTCCTCCAACCATCCCTAGATTCTCTCAGTCAACAACCCAGTCAAGGTGAGATGAGTGACACTTGTCTTCGCCTTCCCCCTTTCTCTCAACCTTCACCTTTGCTCACAGCCATTCAAATTTGCAGATCTCATCATGACCGTTGATCTGAGTCACATCATCTTATCCTCTTAAAGTCTATAAAATCAAGAGCTTCAGTTGAGAGAGTTAATCTTCAAGAGAGACTTCAAGAGACTGCAAGTGCATTTTGCAAGCTAATCTTATGCATCCATGAGTTTTTGAAGCAAATAGCAAATATCATTTTAGCAATATAATCATATAAGTATCATTTAGCATAATCATGTAGCTTTGCATATCATACTATCAGTTAACTACAAGTTATCAGTCCATTCTTCATATGCCATCTTGGAAGCCAATAGTGCATTGTCTGAGAGCACACCATCTACAACCAGGAACAGTGGAGTTAGGACACAATGAGACATAAGCCATGAAGGTGAAATAGAGTTTTTTTAATGTAGCATCGTAAATTGTACGCACTTGCTAGGGTGGTACAATTTCACACCTAGTTTAGCACCCGCCTTGGCGCATTTTGTATTTTGCATTGCATTTCCCCTTTAGCACTTAATTAATCAAATTAATTAGGTCTAAGGTCCTATTTCATCATCCTTTGCATCATAAAATTGGGCCCTTTCGCTAAAGCATGCCCTTTGCATTTTATTCCTCCAATACACCACTTAATCAAAAACCCTAATTAAGTCCTATTTCGAACTTGGGGGCTTGATTTCGGGGGTCAAAACATCTCAAAATCAGCTGTAACTTCGGGATTCTCTCTAAAATCATCATATCCGATGGCCCTAAAAAATTGGTGAAAAGTTGTCGGGACCATGGCGCCCGGCGTGCACATGGTCCTGGACATTTTTCCCAAAATTTTAGGAGCGCGATCCAATCATAAAATAAAGCTTAACCCCAAGAAATTGGCGGGATATTCAATCTCTAGGTCGGCCAAAAGTTGGAATTAAGACCTAGGGTTTCATATATAAGAGCTCTCTTTCTTCATTTGAAAGGATCAAAATTTTGGGCTTTCGAGGACCTTCTATGCAGCGAAAGAGCAGATCTTTGAAGACTACAATAACATTCAACATCCTTCTATCAAGCATTTATCAATTTCATTCATCCATTTAGGGCTTGGAAGACATTGAAGAACAATAGGAGATTACCGACTGAAGATTGGCTTGTACTCCTCCCTTGAGGGTTGGGTATGATTTCATGTTGTTTTCATGTCTTTGCATAAGCTTCAACATATCCTTTATTCATGTTTTAGATCACTTTGCATCTTGATTTAGAGCATTTACATTATCATTTATGAGCAATTAGGTTTTACTTTCTAGGTTGCTCTAGTTTGCTTACTTACATCTTAGGACCTTGCACACACACTAGGTCTGCACACACAATACATTTTACAATACAAATTGGCTATTCATGGAGGTGGAAATCACCAAAGCGGGGGTTTGACTAAGGCAAAACCCTATATAGCCGCCCATACCCTTTACAGATATAAGTGCAGGTTTCGGGACTCGGACGACGCCGCAGGTGACAGATCCGGGAAAAGCAGGTCAAGATAGCACTCCACACCAAATTGCAGAGCAAAAGACCAGGACAGGGGCGTGGGGCACCCTGGTCCTGCCAGGACAGGGGCGCTGGGCGCCCTGGTCCTCCTGACAGACAACATTTCCGACAGTTTTCCAGAGTGCAAAACAGCAGTTTCGGGTGCAGTTTCAGGTGCAAAATCAGGACAGTGGCGCCCGCGCCCCCGTCCCGAACATTTCCACTCAGATTTTGACTTTGGGTACACATTTGCATTCTCTCCTTGTCCTTGTGTTTATAGCTTTCCATTATTTAAGTTCAATTCTGCAAATCTTGTCATTAGTTCATACTTGCATTTTGGGGTTAGGAATTGAACTTGCATCATTCTATCTTTCAATTACAACAAAGGAATAGAAACCCTAATAGGTAACTCGTGGCTCTCTCTTCCACAAAAAGAAGTAGCCAATTGTGTGATACCTCTAGGCTCTTTCGTATTCCACAAGATCCAATCCCACACAATGCAAAATTGGATGCTAAATGTGTTTCAAGAGTTAAGAAAGCAAGGCTACCCTCTTATGTAAAGAATGTTGATAGAAGAATTAAGCTAGGAATGCATAGAAAGTGACAAAGATTCGCTTATAAACTGAGATAGGGATATAGGATGAAGCTGCAGACCTGGAATTAGCAGTAAAATGTCGATACGACACTGTCCTGCAAATTTGAGCAAAAGTTGTCGGGACGATGGCGCCCGAGTGCCACGGTCCTCTGAAAAATCCGCGAAACGAAGGGGGATCTGTTCGTCTCTGCACAAGGATTCCAGATCTTCAATTTCAGCCACGTACCTGCAACCTACACACAGAAAAGTGAAGACGATTGGGGGGTTAGGGATTAGGGGTTTGCCTTTAGGTCAAACCCCAGTTTTGGAATTAACCAAGAAATGAGCAATGCTGTAAATGTAAATGTCTGTAATGTAAAACAAGTACTAATACCTTGTTGTAAGGATGTTTGTATCCTTATGTGCGAAGGTATAGATGTTGTTGTTTGTTGTATGTTGTATGTTGTAGCATGTAATGTGTTGTAAGTGATCTCCTCTTCAATGGTTGAATCCTTGTCTTCAATGCAACACTTAGCCTTGAATGGAGACTTGAAATGATCAATTGCTTGAAGGAATGCTTGAATGCTTGAATGCTTGAGTATAATTTCCATGCTTGTATACATATGTCCTTCTTACCCAAATGGGAGAGGCAAATGTAGTTTATATACTTGTCATTTAGGGCTGATAGACTGATTTTCCCAACCTTAGGTCGACCAGGAAAGTTAATTTCCAATTTGCAAACAAAAAGACCCGAAGTCCAAAAGAGACCGGGCCCAAAATAGGACCCAGGGACCAGGGCACTGGGCGCCCTGGTCCTGAAGGACCAGGGTGCTGGGTGCTCTGGTCCCACCTCCCGGGACAGCAGGGTGCAAAGGAGGTCCAGGCCAGGGTGCAAGAAAATGCAGTTTTCAGTGTCATAATCAGGTTTCGGGGTCTCCATTCAGGTTCCGTGTTGCGTCGCTATCGTGAAGACCGAAATGCAGTCGAAATTGCAAGTGTCGCAATTTTAGGACGCTACATTTAGCCCCCACTTTAGCGGGAGTATGTATGCTCATACTTCTGGTAAAGTACAAGGAAACAATATTGAAAGACTTTCACCACGTCAAGGAGGCAAGATACACCAAGCCCCCAGTGGACTAAGGATCTTACGGCTTCGATTGACAAAGTAAAAGGGAAGATCACGAGGGAGAACCATGACTATCAGTAGTAAGGTTCCCTCACTATGAGTCATGCAAGAAAGATATCAAAAATTTTCAAGGCAAGGCTAAATTTGCCAAGAAATTTTCAAGTATCTTGAAAAGATATGAACGGGATGTATGCCCCCCTACGTTAAAGCGATCGCACACGCCTCACCGGGGGTGATTGTTTTAACGTAGTGATACACATAAGAAATGAGAAAGGAAAGGAGCACGTTATCACAAGGATTTATCCCCCACGTGTGAGATAAACCCAAGGATAATAGACACAAAACACAAAGCACAAGGTGACTTCGCTTTCCTCGGGGTCAGTATGCTGTATGATAATTCATGTGTATCATATGTATGTATGCATAATTGTTCTTCATTCCCCAATCAAGGAAGGTCACCTAGAAGAAGGGAACACATGTGTCTTTTGAGTCAACATGAGAGAGATCAAGAGATCTCAATGCTTTGCATCGTCCTCAAGTAGACAACACTAAGGACAACAAATAGAAGAATGAGAATAACATATAGAAGAAGTAACAAAAGAGAGGAGGAGAGAATCTGCTATGCTAATGAAACTAGTCTAGCACGTCATCTACCCCCTGATCATGCTGATCAATGTTTCGGGAAGGTAGGGAACACGCTAGAGGAGGAACATCCAACATAGCAGATGGAGCTATCACAAGATCCAAACAAGGGCTATGTTCATATCCCAAGCCACGGTGTTCTTGTCTAGGAGCTAGGATAAGTGCTTTAGAAAATTTATTAGATAAATGGTTATCAATATCAACAAGTTCATACTTACTATCAGAAGCAAGAGAAGTAACATTTTCATCATGAATAACATTTTCATCTATAGCATCATCAAGATTTATAAAAATAGGGTCTTTAATTCGCACAGGATCAAGACCATCATGCATCTTATGTTTTGGAGATTTTGGAGAAAATGGAATAATGCTTGTTGAAGGTGTTTTTGGAGATTGCAAAGTTTGAGAAGCCGCTGCTTGAGCTCTAAGATGACGCTTTCATCGGCGTTCACGTGTAGAATGATTTCATCTAGTCTTAGTAGGAAGTTGCGAAGATTGAGGAGGAGGAATGTTCTCATCCTTATCACTTGGGTGTTTAGGTTGTGGTCTCTTAGGCTGGATAATAGGAGAAGAAGAAGGTCTCTTCTCTCTATAAAAAGAAGGAGGAGGAACTGCTCCATATAAAGGAGGAATTTTTGGTTTAGGAAGAAGACCAAGTCCATCATGACGAGGAGGTATAGGTCTACTCTTAGAAGGTTTATTAGGCATAGACGTAATCACATCCATGGGAACGGGTTGGGAATCTTCTTGAGGAAAGACATTAGTTTTATCTTTCAAAGGAAGAACTTCCTTCTCAAGAATGATAGGAATGTCAAGTTTAGGTGTTCTAGGTTCACTTAAAGATAGGATCATATCTGTTTTCCATTTTTGATAAGATTTGAAAAGATGATCACTTCGCGGAGGAAGAGATTGGAATTGTTTAGGCCAAAAGTAATCAATAGGAACGCTAGAAGTTCTTTCAGCTAGTTTAAAGAGACTATGATTGACAGTAACAACTTCACCATGATGGGGAAATTTCAAACACTTATGAATAGGAGAAGCAATAGCTTTCATGGAAGATAGCCAAGGATAGCCAAGCTTCACATGAAATTGTTCGGAAGATGGAATAATAGCAAAGTTCACATCAAGGGATTTGTTATGGACCTCAATAGGTAAAGTAATAGAACCAATTGCAGGAGAAGAAAATGCATCAAATAGTTTCACAATCACATCTGTTTTGTCATATATCACTTGATTCAATTGCAAAGTAAAAAGAAATTCTTCAGTAATAACATTAATCATATAAGAAGGATCAATAAGCACTCCACGGCAAGGTGTGTTCTTGACTTTTGCAACTATATATAAAGGACCATCAGGTGCCCTAATGGTTTCACTGGAATCAAATGTGATGGAAGGTTCTTTAGGGTTTTCTTGCTGTTGTACAAAGTTAATCACATTCGGAGTCATAGACACAAGACCATCAGATGAGAGAGAGGAATCATTAGCCTCAATTGCATTAGAGGTATGAGAAGGTAATGGATCAGTGAAAATCTAAAGATTTTGATTAGGAGGAGCTGCAGATGTATTGCCTTTATCATTCACTCCAGAAACAGAAATAGTATTATTATCAATCAAATCTTGAATTTTACCCTTTAAAGAAAAACATTTTTCAGTATCATGCCCAGGCTGACGATGAAATTGACAAAAGGCTTTGTTATAAAAATAAGGTGAAGTAATCGTTGCAGGATCAATTTGCCTTATAGGAGGAAGAGTAAGCACATTTTGTTCCAATAACTTATTCATAATACTATGCAATGATTCATTCAAAGGAGTATACTTTCTTTCTTTCTTGAAAAACTTAGAAATAGGAGGTACACCTGATGCTGCATTCACATTGTTGTTGATGATGTTTTCATTGAATTTGATGGAATCTCTGTTCGATTTAATCTTTCCAAATGGTTGTTGACTGCTATCACCCTTATCACTCAGAGCCATAGGATGTGATTGTTCCATTTGACTCACAGTCAGTTGATAATTGTGAAGAGTTGCACACAACTGTTGGAAAGAAGTAAACTCAGAAAACAGAAGTTTGTCTCAAATATCTTTTTGTAAATTAGAAATAAAGATTCTTTGAATATCATTGTCAAGCACTGGAAAAGAAATTTGAGCATACAAATGCTTATATCTACCAATGAAATCAGTCACTTTTTCTTTAACACCTTGTTTACAATGCATTAAATCAATCAAAGTAACTTTAGCACTTATATTGTTTTGAAATTGTTAAATGAAAGCATTTGCAAGTTGTTCGAAAGAAGTAATAGAATAGGAAGGCAATGAGCAATACCATTGTAGGGCTTTGTCTCGTAATGTTCTAGTAAACAATTTTGCAAGCAACCTTTGGTCATAAGCAAAATCAGTACATATTGTTTGAAAAGTCTTAACATGTGTTAGAGGATCACCTTTACCATTATAAAGCTCCAAATGCAGAATTTCAACATGTTTAGGAGGGATAGCTCGAACAATGTCAAGAGAAAGTGGGCTCGGAACATCAAATGTGGGCACACTAAACTTAGATTGATTCATGGAGGCAATTTGTTGCTGTAAAGAAGAGATAGTTTGCGCAAGATTGTTAATGGTCGCTTCAGTCGAAGAATTCATATTAGATGTGTTAGATTGAGATGGAGGTGTTATGTTATTGAAAGAAGGTAAAGAGTAAGGTGGTGGGACTCTATGATAGTTAGTCATAGGAGATGATTGGATAGGAGGAACACTACAAGGAGGAATGGAATGGTTAAACGAATTGCCCCCTTGCGTCATGTTCATTTGTGGAGATATAATAGGGACACTCATTGAAGGAATGAATGAAGAAGTCAGATTAAATGAAGGAAGAGGGTTAATTGAAGAAGAAGGGTTGCCCCCGTGACTGGTGATCACAGGAGGAATGTCTTGTGTAGAAGTAGCCATTATGTTTGATGTAAAGGTAGGTACGCTAGCAATAGAAGTCATCAAAGGAATAGAATGATTGATTTGAGTAGGAGGTTGTGTATAACCTAAGGTTTCGGCACAACTCTTCATAGGCATCACATTTGAATCCACAATGTGTGCAATACCACGCAAAATATCAATTCCATTCTTATCACTTTGAAGCATACGTTTTAGACCCTCAATTAAAGGAAGAGCTTGACTATCAGGGTACTCTTGAGACATCCATTGTCGAAAATCGTCAAATTGGTTATCCAATTTTGAAAGTTGTTCTTTAGAAACCTCATGGAGAGCTTCTTCATCATTAGGAGGATTAGAGGAATTACCCATGTCCTCGTTAAAAAGGCTATTCAAATTAGGTTCCATCTCCTCAGTAGTTAAACCTCGGAAAGACTTAATTCTATGGCTTCGTCTAACGGGAATAGTGTAAGTAGGGCTTATTGTTGTAAAACTCATTCACTAGAGAGAGAGAGAAAGTTTTGAATTTAAAGGTAGCAATTTTCAGTAAAATCAGCCAATCTTCTGGATTTAAGCTGTTAAATATAATCAGGACAATCTCCCGAAATTTCAGAAAAAATGTCAGGGACCGTGGCGCTTCGGAGTGCACACGGTCCCGGCAACTTTTTTCGAAATTTGCAGGGATGAAAGTTATGATGATTTTAAAGCTAATCTGAAAAAATTGAGTGATTTTACGATCTGTAGATAGGCCAAATTAAAGTTGCAATCTCGAAATTGAACCCTACCAAGATTGTCGAAAAATGCAAAAATTTGAATTTTGAAAAAGAGAGGGAAACTGAAATTTTGAATTTTATGATTTTAGAGGGAATGTCAAGAGCAATGCAAGTTTTGAAATTTAAAAATTGACTCAATTTCATGCAAAATTCAATTTTGAAAGCGGAAATTAAAGTTGTTGTAATTAAGCACTTAATTTCAAAAGTCACAAATTGTAAGAATTTGAATAAAGCACTGAAATTTTTAATGAATGCAAACACACTTTTCAGATTTAGGACAGTAAGAACACAATTTTGACACAAAATTTCAATTTCAATGATTTTTGAATGTTTAGAAGCCTTAATCCAGGCAATCACAAGACCAACTTTGACTGTAATTTTGAAAGTGTTAGATTTGATAAAATCAGCCAAAATTCTGGATTTTAGCAGGAAAATACAGTAAGATCTCGCTCCCGAAATTTGGGAAAAAATGTCGGGTACGATGGTGCTCGGAGTGCACATGGTCCTCGCAACTTTTTTCCAAATTTTTCAGGGATGAAAGATATTGTGATTTTATTGCGGAATCCAAAGTTACAGTTGATTTGGAGATGTTTTGATCAGTGAAATTGTCGGACAAAGGTTGAATCAAGAGGGTTTCAAAAATTAGGGTTTTGACACTTAACCACTTAATTTTCAAAATTAAAGCACAAATATGAATTGATAATTTGTAATAGAAGGGCAGATCTGAAACAAGCATTAATAATTAAACATTTCACAAGTTTAATTACTTAAAAAGGAAATTTAGGGTTTTTATGCAATTAACCTCTAAAATTTTGCCAAAGATCAAACATGGAAATGTAATCAAGGAATCCAATTTTCAGATCTAACTATGAATAATCAGAAAGGATGTTCACGTCAGGTTCACCAAAATGTGTGGTGGAAAAAAGCGAGACTAGGTTAATCATACCCTAATCCTACCTTTTGACACACATTACGGAATACGAAAGAGCCTAGAGATATCGCACAGTTGGCTACTTCTTTTTGTGAAAGAGAGAGCCACGAGATATCTATTAGGATTTCTATTCCCTTGTTGAAATTGTAAGATCAAGTAATGCAAGTTCAAACCCTAATCCCAAAATGCAAGTATGAACTAATAACAAGATTGCAGAATTGAGATTAAACAATGAACAACTGTAAGTACAAGGATGAAATAAGAATGCAGATGTGTACCCGGAGTCAAAATCAGACTGAAAATGTTCGGGACGGGGGTGCGGGCACCACTGTCCTGAAAACTGCACCAGAAACTGCTGTTCTGCACTCTGAAACACTATCGGGAAGCTGTCTGAAAGCTGTCTGTCCGGAGGACCAGGGCGCCCAGCACCTCTGTCCTAGGGACCAGGGTGCCCAGCGCCCCTGTCCTGGCAGGACCAGGGCGCTCAACGCCCCTATCCCAGTCTTCTGCTCTACAATTTGATACAGAGTGCTGTATCCCGCGGCATCGTCTGAATCCCGAAACCTGCAATGATATCTGAAAAAAAGGGTGTATGGGTGGCTATATAGGGTTTTACCTTAGTCAAACCCCCACTTCGGTGATTTCCACCTCCATGAATAGCCAAGTTGTTTTGTAAAATGTATTGTGTGTGCAGACCTAGTGTGTGTGCAAGGTCCTAAAATGCAAGAAAGCAAACTAGAGCAACCTAGAAAGTAAACCCTAATTGCTTGTAAATGATAACGTAAATGCTTTAAATCAAGATGCAAAGTGATCTAAAGCATGAATAAATGATGTATTGAAGCTTATGTAAAGACATGAAAACAACATGAAATCATACCCAACCCTCAAGGGAGGAGTACAAGCCAATCTTCAGTCGGTAATCTCCTATTGTTCTTCAATGTCTTCCAAGCCCTAAGTGGATGAATGAATTTGATAGATGCTTGATAGAAGGATGTTGTAAGATGTTGAAGTCTTCAAAGATCTTCTCTTTCGCTACATATGAAGTTCCTGAAAAACAAAATTCGGATCCTTTCAAATGAAGAAAGAGAGCTCTTATGTATGAAACCCTAGATCGTAAATTCGTATTTTGGCCGACCTAGAGATTGAATATCCCGCCAATTTCTTGGGGTTAAGCTTTATTTTATGATTGGATCGCGCTCCTAAAATTTTGGGAAAAATGTCCAGGACCATGTTGCACTCCGAGCGCCATGGTCCCGACAACTTTTCACCAAATTTTCAGGGTCGTCAGATATGATGATTTTAGAGAGAATCCCGAAGTTGCTGGGACCATGTGCACTCCGAAGTGCCACGGTCCTTGACATTTTTTCTAAAATTTCGGGAGATTGTCCTGATTGTATTTAACAGCTTAAATCCAGAAGATTGGCTGATTTTACTGAAAATTGCTACCTCTAAATTCAAAACTTTCTCTCTCTCTCTAGTGCATGAGTTTTACAACAATAAGCCCTACTTACACTATTCCCATTAGACGAAGCCATAGAATTAAGTCTTTCCGAGGTTTAACTACTAAGGAGATGGAACCTAATTTGAATAGCCTTTTTAACGAGGACATGGGTAATTCCTCTAATCCTCCTAATGATGAAGAAGCTCTCCATGAGGTTTCTGAAGAACAATTTTCGAAATTGGATAACCAATTTGACGATTTACGACAATGGATGTCTCAAGAGTACCCTGATAGTCAAGCTCTTCCTTTAATTGAGGGTCTAAAATGTATGCTTCAAAGTGATAAGAATGGAATTGATATTTTGCGTGGTATTGCACACATTGTGGATTCAAATGTCATGCCTATGAAGAGTTGTGCCGAAACCTTAGGTTATACACAACCTCCTACTCAAGTCAATCATTCTATTCCTTTGATGACTTCTATTGCTAGCGTACCTACCTTTACATCAAACATAATGGCTACTTCTACACAAGACATTCCTCCTGTGATCACCAGTCATGGGGGCAACCCTTCTTCTTCAATTAACCCTCTTCCTTCATTTAATCCGACTTCTTCATTCATTCCTTCAATGAGTGTCCCTATTATATCTCCACAAATGAACATGACGCAAGGGGGCAATTCATTTAACTATTCCATTCCTCCTTGTAGTGTTCCTCCTATCCAATCATCTCCTATGACTAACTATCATAGTGTCCCACCACCTTACTCTTTACCTTCTTTCAATAACATAACACCTCCATCTCAATCTAACACATCTAATATGAATTCTTTGACTGAAGCGACCATTAACAATCTTGCACAAACTGTCTCTTCTTTACAACAACAAATTGCCTCCATGAATCATTCTAAGTTTAGTGTGCCCACATTTGATGTTGTGAGCCCACTTTCTCTTGACATTGTTCGAGCTATCCCTCCTAAACATGTTGAAATTCCGCATTTGGAGCTTGATAATGGTAAAGGTGATCCTCTAACACATGTTAAGACTTTTCAAACAATATGTACTGGTTTTGCTTATGACCAAAGGTTGCTGGCAAAATTGTTTACTAGAACATTAAGAGACAAAGCCCTACAATGGTATTGCTCGTTGCCTTCTTATTCTATTACTTCTTTTGAACAACTTGCAAATGCTTTCATTCAACAATTTCAAAACAATATAAGTCCTAAAGTTACTTTGATTGATTTAATGCATTGTAAACAAGGTGTTAAAGAGAAAGTGACTGATTTCATTGGTAGATATAAGCATTTGTATGCTCAAATTTCTTTTCCAGTGCCTGACAATGATATTAAAAGAATCTTTATTTCTAATTTACAAAAAGATATTCGAGACAAACTTCTGTTTTCTGAGTTTACTTCTTTCCAACAGTTGTGTGCAACTCTCCACAATTATCAACTGACTGTGAGTCAAATGGAACAATCACATCCTATGGCTCTGAGTGATAAGGGTGATAGCAGTCAACAACCATTTGGAAAGATTAAACCGAATAGAGATTCCATCAAATTCAATGAAAACATCATCAACAACAATGTGAATGAAACATCAGGTGTACCTCCTATTTCTAAGTTTTTCAAGAAAGAAAGAAAGTATACTCCTTTGAATGAATCATTGCATAGTATTATGAATAAGTTATTGGAAGAAAATGTGCTTACTCTTCCTCCTATAAGACAAATTGATCCTGCAAAGATTACTTCACCTTATTTTGATAACAAAGCCTTTTGTCAATTTCATCGTCAGCCTGGGCATGATACTGAAAAATGTTTTTCTTTAAAGGGTAAAATTCAAGATTTGATTGATAATAATACTATTTCTGTTTCTGGAGTGAATGATAAAGGCAATACATCTATAGCTCCTCCTAATCAAAATCTTCAGATTTTCACCGATCCATTACCTTCTCATACCTCTAATGCAATTGAGGCTAATGATTCCTCTCTCTCATCTGATGGTCTTGTGTCTATGACTCCGAATGTGATTAACTTTGTAGAGCAGCAAGAAAAACCTAAAGAACCTTCCATCACATTTGATTCTAGTGAAACCATTAGGGCACCTGATGGTCCTTTATATATAGTTGCAAAAGTCAAGAACACACCTTGCCGTGGAGTGCTTATTGATCCTTCTTGTATGATTAATGTTATTACTGAAGAATTTCTTTTTACTTTGCAATTGAATCAAGTGATATATGACAAAACAAATGTGATTGTGAAACTATTTGATGCATTTTCTTCTCCTGCAATTGGTTCTATTACTTTACTTATTGAGGTCCATAACAAATCCCTTGATGTGAACTTTGCTATTATTCCATCTTCCGAACAATTTCATGTGAAGCTTGGCTATCCTTGGCTATCTTCTAGGAAAGCTATTGCTTCTCCTATTCATAAGTGTTTGAAATTTCCCCATAATGGTGAAGTTGTTACTGTCAATCATAGTCTCTTTAAATCAGCTGAAAGAACTTCTAGCGTTCCTATTGATTACTTTTGGCCTAAACAATTCCAATCTCTTCCTCCGCGAAGTGATCATCTTTTCAAATCTTATCAAAAATGGAAAACAGATATGATCCTATCTTTAAGTGAACCTAGAACACCTAAACTTGACATTCCTATCATTCTTGAGAAGGAAGTTCTTCCTTTGAAAGATAAAACTAATGTCTTTCCTCAAGAAGATTCCCAACCCGTTCCCATGGATGTGATTACATCTATGCCTAATAAACCTTCTAAGAGTAGACCTATACCTCCTTGTCATGATGGACTTGGTCTTCTTCCTAAACCAAAAATTCCTCCTTTATATGGAAGAGTTCCTCCTCCTTCTTTTTATAGAGAGAAGAGACCTTCCTCTTCTCCTATTATCCAGCCTAAGAGACCACAACCTAAACACCCAAGTGATAAGGATGAGAACATTCCTCCTCCTCAATCTTCTCCACTTCCTACTAAGACTAGACGAAATCGTTCTGCACGTGAACGCCGACGAAAGCGTCGTCTTAGAGCTCAAGCAGCTGCTTCTCAAACTTTGCAATCTCCAAAAACACCTTCAACAAGCATTATTCCATTTTCTCCAAAATCTCCAAAACATAAGATGCATGATGGTCTTGATCCTGTGCGAATTAAAGACCCTATTTTTATAAATCTTGATGATGCTATATATGAAAATGTTATTCATGATGAAAATGTTACTTCTCTTGCTTTTGATAGTGAATATGAACTTGTTGATATTGATAACCATTTATCTAATAAATTTTCTAAAGCACTTATCCTAGCTCCTAGACAAGAACACCGTGGCTTGGGATATGAACATAGCCCTTGTTTGGATCTTGTGATAGCTCCATCTGCTATGTTGGATGTTCCTCCTCTAGCGTGTTCCCTACCTTCCCGAAACATTGATCAGCAAGATCAGGGGGTAGATGACGTGCTAGACTAGTTTCATTAGCATAGCAGATTCTCTCCTCCTCTCTTTTGTTACTTCTTCTATATGTTATTCTCATTCTTCTATTTGTTGTCCTTAGTGTTGTCTACTTGAGGAAGATGCAAAGCATTTAGATCTCTCGATCTCTCTCATGTTGACTCAAAAGACACATGTGTTCCCTTCTTCTAGGTGACCTTCCTTGATTGGGGAATGAAGAACAATTATGCATACATACATATGATATACATGAATTATCATACAGCATACTGACCCCGAGGAAAGCGAAGTCACCTTGTGCTTTGTGTTTTGTGTCTATTATCCTTGGGTTTATCTCACACGTGGGGGCTAAATCCTTGTGATAACATGCTCCTTTCCTTTCTCATTTCTTATGTGTATCACTACGTTAAAACAATCACCCCCGGTGAGGCGTGTGTGATCGCTTTAACGTAGGGGGGCATACATCCCGTTCATATCTTTTCAAGATACTTGAAAATTTCTTGGCAAATTTAGCCTTGCCTTGAAAATTTTTGATATCTTTCTTGCATGACTCATAGTGAGGGAACCTTACTACTGACAGTCATGGTTCTCCCTCGTGATCTTCCCTTTTACTTTGTCAATCGAAGTCGTAAGATCCTTAGTCCACTGGGGGCTTGGTGTATCTTGCCTCCTTGACGTGGTGAAAGTCTTTCAATATTGTTTCCTTGTACTTTACCGGAAGTATGAGCATACATACTCCCGCTAAAGTGGGGGCTAAATGTAGCATCCTAAAGTTGAGACACTTGCAATTTCGACTGCATTTGGGTCTTCACGATGGCGACGCAATACGCAACCTGAATGGAAACCCCAAAACCTGATTATGACACCAAAAACTGCATTTTCTTGCACCCTGGCCTGAACCTCCTTCGCACCCTGTTGTCCCGGGAGGTGGGACTAGAGCGCCCAGCGCCCTGGTCCCTGGGTCCTATTTTGGGCCCGGTCTCTTTTGGACTTTGGGTCTTTATGTTTGCAAATTGGAAAATTATCTTTCCTGGTCAACCTAAGGTCGGGAAAATCAGTCTATCAGCCCTAATTGACAAGTATATAAACTACATTTTCCTCTCCCATTTGGGTAAGAAGGTGATATGTATACAAGCATGGAAATTATACTCAAGCATTGAAGCATTCCTTCAAGCAATTGATCATTTCAAGTCTCCATTCAAGGCTAAGTGTTGCATTCAAGACAAGGATTCAACCATTGAAGAGGAGATCACTTACAACACATTACATGCTACAACATACAACATACAACAAACAACAACATCTATACCTTCGCACATAAGGATACAAACATCCTTACAACAAGGTATTAGTACTTGTTTTACATTACAGACATTTACATTTACAACATTGCTCATTTCTTGGTTAATTCCAAAACCGGGGTTTGACCTAAAGGCAAACCCCTAATCCCTAACCCCCCAATTATCTTCACTTTTCTGTGTGTAGGTTGCAGGTACGTGGCTGAAATTGAAGATCTGGAATCCTTGTGCAGAGACGAACAGATCCCCCTTCGTTTCGCGGATTTTTCGGAGGACCGTGGTGCTCGGGCGCCATCGTCCTGACAACTTTTGCTCAAATTTGCAAGACAGCGCCGTATCGACATTTTACTACTAATTCCAGGTCCGCAGCTTCATCCTATATCCCTATCTCAGTTTATAAGCGAATCTTTCTCACTTTCTATGCATTCCTAGCTTAATTCTTCTATGCACATTCTTTACAAAAGAGGGTAGCCTTGCTTTCTTAACCCTTGAAACACATTTAGCATCCAATCTTGCATTGTGTGGGATTGGATCTTGTGGGTTTCAACCCCTCTTTTGAATGTAAAGTATCTTTCCTAAGTGAAAACCATCAACCCTAGTGAATCTCCCTTCTCTCTCCTTGGAGTTGGAAGAGGGGAGAACAACTAGGGTTCAATCGTGATGTTACTTCACCTTCCCTCCATGATGCCTCTCTAAGTGAAAAGGTATTGATGGACATTGAATTATTTTCTCCTAAAGTTGGTCCTTCCAATGGGGGCATGTTGGTGCAACAAGAGGTTATGAACACTTCTTTCAAAGATCTTCTTCCTAAGCATGAATCTTTGGAGAAATATGTTCATGTTCCTCCTAAAAAACACTCCCTTCATGAGGATCCTTTTGTGCAAGAAGATGACATTATCCCTACATTTCCTAGTGATGGCATTTCCTTTTCCAACAAGATTCCCACTAGAGATGATGAATTAATGATAAATGCTTACCCTTCTCCTAAAGTCTGTCTTACACATAAGCATCCCTTAGAGAAAGAAGATGAAATAATAAGAAATTTCCTTAATTCTCTCTCCCCTAAAGATCATATTGAACATATTTTGAGGAAAGAGGACACGTTTAACACATCTATTGATGCTCTTCCTCCTAAGGATGAGGAATTAATAAACAATGTTATCTCCTCTCCCGAAATTGACAATACTTCAAACATTCCTTTCAACAACCACTTCACTATTTGGGATGAACCATTAGAAGAAGGTGTACATTATTCTCTCTCCCTTGATAATTTCTCACCTTCCTTGAATCTCAATTATTCTCCCTCTAAAAATAAAACATCTCCCTCTCCTCAACTTGGTTCTACTCATAAGGAAACCCTAGTTCAAAGCAAGACGGTTAACATCTCTTTCAAAGATCTCCCTCTCAAAAGTGAGAATTTAGAAGGTAATGTTGATCCTTATCCTAGAGAGTTTATTCCCCATGTAGATCCTTTGATGATAGAGGATGATATGACCTTTCCCAGTGTTACTCTTCCTACTAGAACATCAATGCCTATCCCTTGTCTCTCTCCTAAAATTGATTTGATCCGTGATAAGATTTTAGTGCAAGAGAAGACTATCAATAATTCTTTCAACACTTTTGTTCATTCCTCTAAACCATCCTCAATCAATTTGATACATGTGAATGAGACACCTAACAAACCTCTCTTCACTGTCCAAGGTGCTTGTCCTTCTCAAAATTCTCAACCTTTAAATAAGCCTATCTTAGTGGTTCAAGGTGGTTATGTTAATGATTCTTTTTGCACTCCTAAGAAACCTATTATTACTGTGCAAGGAGGTTATTCTTCTAAGAGCCCTTATGAGTATGCTAAACAACTGACTAGAGAGAGTTATCATGCGGTTGCCCATACCTATAACACAAGAAACAATACGCAACCTAATCCTCCTCCAGTTATCCCCACTTCGCTTCCTCCTTCCCAACCAATTCTTCCGCAAGCTCCACGTACTTCACAAGTTCTTGGTAAGGAATATGATCTCATAGAACAACTTAAAGCTACCCCTGCTAAGATATCCCTTTGGGATTTGATCCAAACTTCTTCTGCTCATCATGGAATGTTACAAGATGCCTTAAAAGATTTGAATGTGCCTCCACCTAATACATCTAGTAATATAGTGTCTTTGGTTAACTCTGTGATGAATCCTAAAGCTCAAATTGTGTTCACACAAGATGAGTTGCCTACTAGTGAAATTCAACATCAATATGATCCCTTGATGATTGTGGTTATCATAAATGACATGGCTATAAGACGAACACAGGTAGATAATGGCTCTGGCCTTAATGTGTGTAGCATTAATCTATTGCATAAGATGAATGTAGATACATCCCTTATTGAGCCTGACTCTCATCCCATTCGAGGCTTTGATAATGTGGCTAAGTCTTCATTAGGTATTATCACCTTACCCATCACAGTGGGACCTGTTACTTTGCCTACTCCTATCCATGTTATGTCGGGAAATCTAACATACAACTTGTTATTAGGGAGACCTTGGATTCACGGTATGCAAGTTGTCCCCTCTACATTGCATAGACAAGTTAAATTCATTTATAACAATAAGACATATACCTTGATAGGTGATACTAATTTTCAAGCTTGTTTGCAAACATCTAAGCCTTCCTCTTCTAGTAATGACTCTTTGAACAAGATACCTATGGATGAATCCTTACCCTCTGATAATCAAAATTCTTTGGATGAGTCTAAAGCTCCTGAAGAAGATCCTTCTCGACTTGAATATACGCATAAAAAGGCTTTTGATCCTGAGAAGGTTCTCGCAGAAGACAATTGGGGATCTCTTGACTTTAATCCCACCTTTGTAGGTGAGTATAGGGTTCCTCCTAGAGAGTTTAAAGTTAAAAAGAAGGAAGAAACTAAAAATCAATCAATCTTACCTGAACCTATGAGCAATAATTTTGTGGCCACTTCTCAAACTTCTTCTCCTCACACCTCTAATTATGAAGAGTTTGATTCTTTGTCTTATGAAAAACCACCTTCTCTTCCTGAAATGGCTGATCGTTATGGTCGTGGTTTTCACATTTTTGCTAAGCATGGGTATCATGGAAATGGTTGTGGTGCTCATGAACAAGGGATAAAAGTTCCTCTAGAGACTAATTTTCACAATTATGCCTTTGGACTTGGCTATAATCCCTGCAAGCCCACCAAAGCATCTAAAAGACCATCTCTCAATGTGAATGCTATATTTAGTAGTGATGATGATCTCACTTCAACTAAATCATCTTCTACTTCTATCAACTCTCATTCCCCTCATAAGGAAATCTTGGCGATGAACAAATCTCTTTATGACTCCCCTCAAATTTCTAAATCCACTTATGAATCTTTATCTCCTATTCATCATAAAGTCCTTTCCTCTAGGGATAAGGCTCTAATAAATTACACTCATCCCTCTTCTAATATTTCTTGTGACTTTTCTTCTTCAATTTTTATCACTTTATACATGTTTTTGATCTCACTTATAGTTGAGCATTTAACATGTCATATTCAAATACCTCATTTAGTCTATCATGTCTTTAAATAACATTAATGGCTATTATGTTGCTCATCATTATGTGACATTGGTAGCTCATTTACTAGGGGCTCATTGTCATTCATGATGGTACAATTTCAAGTGCAATCATATTTTTTGAAGCAACATAATAGCCTAATTTTCTATGTTATCTCTTGTTCCTATGAGGACAAGAGTGATTTCATACATCTCTTCTTTTGCTTATGTCCAAATCTCTCCCTAGAAGATTGTGTAAGTCCTTCTCATTGTCCTTATCCTTGGGAGGCAATGATCTTTCCTTATTTTTATCTAAGGATCCACTTTTTCCGATTCCGTGGATGGTGTGAACTTTATTATTTGATGTTATTCCTTGTATGCATTTGTTGTTGTTGGTTCAAGGATTCTCTCTTACAAGAGGTATAAGTCCTTGACTACAACCTCTTTTGCACTTGGTAAAATACATCCATAACGAATTCACTCTCCTAATTGGGTTAAAAAGAGCGTCATCCTTCATTAAGAATCACTTTCACCTCGCAAAAGAAGGAAGTATTGCATTCTTATTCTCTTCTTTGTCTTATTCTAGAAGATGTTATATTTGTCTAAGATAATTCCTCTCTAGGATAGTTGTCTTTTGTACAAAGATCTCTTCTCCTCTAAGGATCTCCTTTACACATACTACAAGATATCCCTTTTCAACTATCTTATCCTTGCTTAAAGAGTGCAAAACTCTCTTGCTTGGATCTATGACATTGTTGCATTTTTGGGGTATCTTCTTTTGTGATGAAGGTAGGTATCCTTGTTCTACTTTGCTTATGACATAAACATTACACTTTTTGAGCAATGGGTCATTCTCGGAACCAGAGCACAGACTCTTAGAGCGAGAGGTCTCCATTTTTCTTTTATGCAAGGTGATTATTCTCGGAACCAGAGCACAGACTCTTAGAGCGAGATGTCACGCTTTTGTACTATACATATACAGGTTGTAGCATACTCGGGCATAGACTCCTATGAGGTGCTTCTAACCTCCCTTACACACACATGCACGAGGTTGAGTGGAACTAGCGGCATAAGGCTAGACTTTCTCACTCTCCTCCCTTACATGGATCACCTAGACAGACTCTAGGGGCTAGTTTTCCATGTCCTTTTCCCATGGATCACCTAGACAAGATCTAGGGGCGAGAAGTCCATGTTTTTCTCTCTCATTATTCTTCTCATGGATCACCAATGTGTGTATTCATTCTTTTTCCTTTCTTTTCTTCTCTTTGCATTTTGTTTCTATTTACATCCTTCATCTTGTGTTAGAGAGCTCTCAAATCCTCGCACTCTTTGTTGTGTTGGAATTGAGGTTTAGTCCTCTTTCTTACCAAATGATTCTCCATTAGTTTTTTGATCTCATATCAAATCTTCTTGTGAGGATTTGTCATCAATATTCTTTAACAATTCGAAGTGGTAAACATGATACCCTGTTTCAACTCACTAAAATTAGCAAGCCGAAACAGGGGGGGGCATATAGCTACCCTCGAATTTTCATCACCTTCCTTAGTAAGCATTAGGTGATTTTGTGATCTAACGTGTGTTTTGTAGGGTGCGGTTCCTAACTGTGTACTACAGATGCCGCTGGGGGCTTCGTTCGACAGACTTATGGATATATCCTTTTTCAAATAATGTTTACTTTTCTGTACTTTAGCTTGCATATGCACGTAGTGTTCATATGACCGCTAAAGAGGGGGCTAAATGTAGCGTCGTAAATTGTACGCACTTGCTAGGGTGGTACAATTTCACACCTAGTTTAGCACCCGCCTTGGCGCATTTTGTATTTTGCATTACATTTCCCCTTTAGCACTTAATTAATCAAATTAATTAGGTCTAAGGTCCTATTTCATCATCCTTTGCATCATAAAATTGGGCCCTTTCGCTAAAGCATGCCCTTTGTATTTTATTCCTCCAATACACCACTTAATCAAAAACCCTAATTAAGTCCTATTTTGAACTTGGGGGCTTGATTTTGGGGGTCAAAACATCTCGAAATTAGCTGTAACTTCGGGATTCTCTCTAAAATCATCATATCTGACGGCCCTAAAAATTTGGTGAAAAGTTGTCGGGACCATGGCGCCCGGCGTGCACATGGTCCCGGATATTTTTCTCAAAATTTTAGGAGCGCGATCCAATCATAAAATAAAGCTTAACCCCAAGAAATTGGCGGGATATTCAATCTCTAGGTCGGCCAAAAGTTGGAATTAAGACCTAGGGTTTCATATATAAGAGCTCTCTTTCTTCATTTGAAAGGATCAAAATTTTGGGCTTTCGAGGACCTTCTATGCAGCGAAAGAGTAGATCTTTGAAGACTACAATAACATTCAACATCCTTCTATCAAGCATTTATCAATTTCATTCATCCATTTAGGGCTTGGAAGACATTGAAGAACAATAGGAGATTATCGACTGAAGATTGGCTTGTACTCCTCCCTTGAGGGTTGGGTATGATTTCATGTTGTTTTCATGTCTTTGCATAAGCTTCAACATATCCTTTATTCATGCTTTAGATCACTTTGCATCTTGATTTAGAGAATTTACATTATCATTTATGAGCAATTAGGGTTTACTTTCTAGGTTGCTCTAGTTTGCTTACTTGCATCTTAGGACCTTGCACACACACTAGGTCTGCACACACAATACATTTTACAATACAACTTGGCTATTCGTGGAGGTGAAAATCACCGAAGCGGGGGTTTGACTAAGGCAAAACCCTACATAGCTGCCCATACCCTTTTCAGATATAAGTGCAGGTTTCGGGACTCGGACGACGCCGCAGGTGACAGATCCGGGAAAAGCAGGTCAAGATAGCACTCCACACCAAATTGCAGAGCAAAAGACCAGGACAGGGGCGTGGGGCGCCCTGGTCCCTGGGACAGGGGCGCTGGGCGCCCTAGTCCTCCTGACAGACAACATTTCCAACAGTTTTCCAGAGTGCAAAACAGCAGTTTCAGGTGCAGTTTCAGGTGCAAAATTAGGACAGTGGCGCCCGCGCCCCCGTCCCGAACATTTCCACTTAGATTTTGACTCCGGGTACGCATTTGCATTCTCTCCTTGTCCTTGTGTTTACAGCTTTCCATTATTTAAGTTCAATTCTGCAAATCTTGTCATTAGTTCATACTTGCATTTTGGGGTTAGGAATTGAACTTGCATCATTCTATCTTTCAATTACAACAAAGGAATAGAAACCCTAATAGGTAGCCCGTGGCTCTCTCTTCCACAAAAAGAAGTAGCCAATTGTGTGATACCTCTAGGCTCTTTTGTATTCCACAAATGTGTGATTGAAGGTGAGATTAGGGCATGTTTGCTTAGTGTCACTTTTTCTCCCACACATTTAAATATGTATTTCATATAGTTTCATTGGTGGTTTTTGGATTTCTTGTATGCATTTCCATTGTATTTTGTGAAACTAACTTATTACAGGTAACATTCTAAGGATGAAATTCAAGTTCACACACTTTTGGCGCCCACCGTGGGGCTGGACCTCACATATACCTTTAAAAATATCGCAAAAAAATAAAATTAACATATTTTTAATGCAGATTCACGCATATGCCAATTTTGATAGTGCTTTTGCATTATAGGTTAATGCTTTTGCACAATAGGTTAGCGCATTCGTCATGCAAGTTAGCGCTTTTGTTGGAAAATCAGCGGTTTTGCACAATAGGTTAGCGCATATGTCATGCAGGTTAGCGCTTTTGTCAAAAAATCAGTGCTTTTGCACAATAGGTTAGTGGATATGTCATGCAGGTTAGCGCTTTTATCTAAAGATTAGTGCTTTTGTAACGTAGGTTTGCGCTTTTGTAATGAAGGTTAGTGCGTGTGTAACGCAGGTTAGCACTTTTGAATCATAGGATAACGCATTTGACAAAAAGCTTGTAATCGATTTGAAATTAGGGTTGTGGAAGCCCACCTAAGGGTTTTTTTTCACTAACTTTTTACTATATTGCTGGTTTTTAATAGTTTTCTGCAGGTTTGGAGAAGTTAATTTAGGATTTAGTGATTTCTTTCCTATCTTTTTTCAAAGTTGGTTAAAAAGAACTCATATTTTCTTTTGGGTAATAAGAACTTCATTTTTGAATTTGGTGTTCTAAAAAATACCTCACTTGTTTTTGGGCTCTAAAAATAATCACATTTGCAAGGTAAAAAGAACAACAAATCAAATATTTACTTTCTTGCAAAGTTAGGACATTCACACCTCAAATTTTGGGCTCTAAAAAGAACAACAATCTTTTATTTTCTTGCAAAGGGAAAAAGCACAATCAATCTTATATTTTGCAAGTTAAAAAGAACAATCAACTTGTCCATTCTTACAAAGCAAGTTACTTTTTGCAACGATTTTCATTTTGTTGACTAGGATTTCCAATTCCTAGTTTAGAAAATCATTTGCTATATAGGGCTAAAATAAACACCATGCTTGTTGGAGCAACATCTCCAAATATGACTTAGCCAACAAATTGCTTTGAAAAAGTTAAAAAGAACACTTGTATTCTGTGTCTTGAAAGTGGTAGGTATATGCTCTCCCCTTAACTGGGTGATCAAAAATCCAAACCCACTCTTTTATGCTTTCTTTACTTTCAAGCAATTAAACCTTTAGAGGGCCTGCCTTCCTGAACTGCCTTGAGGGGGCCAGTGAGAGGGGAACGACCTAAAGTGGAAATGGGCTAATACCGAGTCCGATGGAGGTGGTGGTGGTGGACCTAGATGGAGAGGACGTCAATTAAGAGTCCGTGGAGGACCATTTGGACCAGCTGGCAGGATTGATAGACCTCGTCCTATGGGTGGGAGACATGGTGGATGGATTGGGAGGGATACTGGTAGGGTAGGGATGAGATCACCTAGAGGGTTGGCAGTGACAGGGGGTAGGGTGACTGGACTAGATGGGGGTTGCAGGAGAGGTATTGATTTTGGACAGATTCAGCCAAATCCTAGAGTTATTGCAACTCATGGTGGTGATGATGAGGATCTTAAGGATCATATTCCCCTGATTAGATGACGAGTTTGGAGAGTTACTTAGACTGTGGTTCCAGCAGTTGGATAGGTGGGTGGTGATGGGATTGGGATTCATGAACTACAGCAGGATCTACCAGAGCAGGTTGCACTAGTGCAGGATATGCCAGATGTGGTTATACCAAAGCATGATGTGACAGGGCATGATACTATTGACAGTCTAAGAGCATAGATTGATCAGCTTTGAGCATAGATACAAACTCTTATGACTAAGAGAGACATAGCTATTAGGAGACAACAGGATACTCAGGGTCTTCTAGATCATATTCAGCAGGTTGGGATAGGTACTCTCTCAGCAGACATTGTTAGAGCATTATTTCGGGCTGGGAAGGAGACTTCCTACTTGCGACGATGATATGAGGAGGCAGTTGTAGAGAGATAGAGAGCAGGTAGTTATCAGACCACCATGTTGATGGATACTAGCAGTGGTGGGGTCATGGGACCTCCTCAGAGGAGTGGTGAGCATGGTAGACAGGCATCTGGAGGATCATCTCGCCCACAGCCACAGAGATGGACATAGTCAGGTGGTAGTGGTATAGGAGAGCCATGACTTTGATTTGAGGCACTTGTATTATTGTATTTGATATCATTGTATACTTGGACTTTTATTGTTTTATGATGATCTATATGCAGACATGATTTCTATATGATGATGCTTTTACTTATGCATGTTACTTTATTTGATGATGTTCTATATGCTTTTATTTTGATGGATGCAAATGAGTAGATGAATAATTATATGATGATAATGACTTACATGATGCAAATGATAGATTGTTTTTTATTTTTAATTTTGATGACCTTAGATGGAAATGCAAATGATTACTTAACTTAAATAATGTAAATGCAAATGATATATATGAAAATGCAAATGAATGCAGATAATAATGATACACTATATGAAATGCACTTAATTGAATGCAATTAACGCAATGATTTATATGGATTTACACATGAATGATTGATTTGTTTTTTATTTATATGTTATGCTTATAATGATTATGAATCTAAGTGAAAAAGATGCAACTAAATGATCTTTATGAAATGATAATGTAGATAATAATAATGATACGCTACATGAAATGCACTTAATTGAATGCAATTAATGTGATGATAAAATGCAATTGTTTTTGTTTGTCCAAGTATACTCAATCTTTATTTATGACCGTTGATCTGCTAACGAAATGATATGCTTATAATGCAACTGACAAATGAATGCTTATAATGTAGATGAATAATGAGCTAGTGAAATGATCTAACTAAAAAAATTGTACTGCCATTCTTCATATGTTATCGGGTAATAGTGCTTGTTTTCATCATTGAGCTTTAAATGTTGTAAGAAAATACAAGCAACTTGACATAATGATTCAAGATGACCTGAGTATTTCTTACATGGATTTTGATATAGCAAGTTAATACAAGCAACTTGATATAATGAGTCAAGTTGACCTGAGTTTTGCTTGCAGAATAGACAAGGAGTATCTCCTTTCATGCTTGACTTGGAACATCCTCCTTGATCTTTTGCCAATCATATCCTGAGACAAGTTCATACCGTAGTAAGAGATAAACCATAGATAGCAATCAAAGAAAATAATCATGCCTCATCATAGCTTCTCTAGTCATGGACATCCTTGAGTTGCATAGAATACATGATTAGCAATAAAATCAAGATATAAACACTGAATCTTGTATGTCATTCACATGTTCTTATGGTCATTAACTGATATTATCATTTTGATGAATGATCTTTGACAATCCTTTATAGCTTGTTGGTTGATTCTTCATTTTCTAAGTTTGACGATTTAGTTGTTGATGAGATGCCTTGATTTTCATTTCTTTGTTTCTCGTTATCTATTTCGAAATCCTGGATGTTTTTTGTTTTTCTAAATTTTTTCGAATGTTTTTGGACTTTCTAAATTTTTTCGAATGTTTTTGGATTTTCTAATTTTTCAAAAGATCACCTTAGAAAAAGGAGTTAGGATTTTGCCCCCAGTAGAAACAAAAATTTATTATGGATGTATGAAATGATCAAGATCCAAACCATGGCAAGATAGAAATGCAGATATGATTGATTTTGATAAAATCTAAGATAGTGACTATGACAAGTATGTCAAAGATTGATAATTGTTGGTAAGATGCATATTTCTACTGATGGTTCAGAGCAATGGATGCGAAGGATGGAATGGATAAGATAAGATAGATGGAATCGATAGATGCGATAGGATGGAGTGGATAGGTGTGCAAAGCAATCTCATAGATGAAAGAACATTTTGATTGCACATTTTTATTTTCTTTTCATGATTTTTGAGAGATGAGACATGTCCTGCCATCAATTGATAAAGATAAGACTACCCAAAACAAAATCCAGCAGTCATACTGATCTATGTCATTATTTTGCTTTGTTTGATGATTGATAAAAATGTCTGGTTTCAAAGAGTGAGTACCCCGTGTAAGACAAATATGTCTGGTTTTGAGTGTACCTATCCTTTTATAAGACATGTTGATGTTGATAGATGGATTGATTAACTAGACACATGATTAGTTTGATTGCAATATTTGATAAGTGCAAAAGCTAAAAATCACTTTGATGATTAGATTTAATGTGTTTGATGCACATGTATGATGAAATAAGGACTTGATTGATTGATTTGATTGATCGATTGATTGATCGATTGATTGATGTTGTTGGATAGATTGATTTGATTTCTTGATTGTGTGATTGGCTTGATTGCTCAATAGATTGCTTGATTATCTTGATTGCTTGATAGATTGCTTGATTAGCTTGATTGATTAGCTTGATTGCTTGATAGATTGCTTGATAGATTGCTTGATTAATGTTGAATTGATAGATTTGATTGCTTTGATTAGCTTGAGTAGCTCTGATTAGCTTTATTTGATAGATTTGATAGATTGGATAGATAGCTTTGATTAGCTTCAGTAGCTCTGAGAAACTGATTTAGTTTCTGATGTAAGAGCTAAGCAGAGTTTTGAGTAAACTCAGTGATTGATAAAAAAACATGATTGATAGTTTTAAAATGATTTGATAGATTAAGTTGCTTCAATTTGATTTGATAGATTTGATAATTGATGATTGATTTAGTTTGATTTGATAGATTTGATTGGCTCTAAGAAACCGATTTAGTTTCTAATGCAAGAGCTTAGCAGAGTTTGATTGAACTCAGTGATTGATAGAAAACCATGATTGATAGGTTTTAAAAAATGATTTGACAGCTTAAGTTGCTTCAATTTGATTTGATATATTTGATAATTGATGATTGATTTAGTTTGATTTGATAGAGTTGATTGGCTCTAAGAAACCGATTTAGTTTCTAATGCAAGAGCTTAGTAGAGTTTGATTGAACTCAGTGATTGATAGGTTTAAAAAAAATGATTTGATAGCTTAAGTTGCTTCAATTTGATTTGATAGATTTGATAATCGATGATTGATTCAGTTTGATTACAGACTTTGATAGTTTTCATATTGTTGATTTGATGGATGGGCCATGTGCTCATGCTTTGATTTTCCATTTTGTTCTTTCTTTTTTAGTTTTTGGATATTTTTTATTTTTTGAGCTTTTTGGATTAGAAGAAAGATGTATTTGGTTTCCCCAATGTATAGAAAGATAAGGAATGGATGAATTGTTGAGCTGAAGATGAATGGGTGAAAGATCGAGGTAGCTTATGAGGAGACATGTCAAGAGATTTTTTTGAAAGTAGGTTTTTGTCCTTAGTTTTGATCAAGATCAAGGATGTAAAAGGGGATATAGATGGAGATAGGACATGGATAGGATAAACAAGATCATAGATAGTGATAGATGATGGAAGAAATGAATAGTTAGGATAGATGGTATAGATTAGCATGAAGCAAGATCGTAGATAGCACTAGATGAATTTAGATAGGGTAATGGACACCAGAGGAAGGATAATGGGAGTTGTGGTATGAAGAATAGAGTGGATGAAACTTTGACCCCAAGTATAAAGGTCTCCATTTGTAAAGAGGTGATATGTAAGATTGTCATAGTATTTAGCACCACCCGAATAAATGTTCCTAAACTTTTCAAAGATAGAGACCCAACCCACACTTAGAACTTCTGATAAATTCAACCAAACATATCTAGAAACTAGGAAGTAGACTCAAAAGGGAAGAAGAATCCCAAATTGGATCAAGGTACTTAGTCTTTGATTACCCATGTGTGTGCAGTTGGGTTCATTCTAGATCATATGATCATTGTAATCTTCAGAATCCAACGTGGCTAGCTACATGAGTTACCCTGACTTCAAAAGCATCTTGGATAGAGCTTCACTGCCAGAAAGAACCCATAGCTCCAACGAGGTTATCGCTATAATATCACAAATATTTCTCCATTGCCAACCAGGCATCCATAGCCCCGATGGAGTTATTCGCATTTTCCCATAGCCAAGCATTTGATATTTTATTTCTTTTCTGGATATTTCTTTTCTTGATCATGTTTTGGATCTTTTGATATTGTCTTTTTATTTTCTTATTTTGATTGCATTGGCTTGTAAGTAATGAAACTTACATGGGTCTAATAATTATAGTGGTGCTAAAGGAAGATTTTAGATTTTTCATTAGCCATGTCTTCAACTAAGAGATCACAATGATTTAGAGCAATTGATTAAGTGTATGAGATGTAGTAATCAAAAGATGTCAGTACCAAGATACGATAAGTGGTTCTTTTCTGGATTGAGTGTGTATCCCAACCAAAAGATAATGTTGAAGAGGAATAAACTTGGATTTTGAATTGTATCATGAATAGATTTCTAGGAAAAGGACTGAACATGAGATTTGAGCATGGGCAAGCATGTGACAAAATGACACAAATGCCTATTTCACAGATGATGAATTTACACAAAGGATTGAATGAAAGGGATGGAAGGATAGAAAATATGTGTTGGATAATAGATAGAATGTTTGAAGATTTGTGCGAGGATAGATGGAAATGTATTCAAGATGTGTGTTGGTACACAACTTGAGAAGTGATGAAGATATGGAAGAAATTGAATTTTGGACATAAGAACCCAATATAGATAAAGAAAATGATGGAAGAATAGTTTTGAAAAGATGTTTAGATAGATTTTTGAAAGAAGTTCAAAGGTGCATTCCTTTGTTGATATTTTTTATGGATCATTTGAGGTGATGGAATGGTGGATGGATGGATGTAAGGACCCAAGATGGATGGAAGGGATAGAGAATTTGAATTTGGAATGGAAGGACCTAAAATGGATTTGGATGATGAAGAGTTTGACTTTGGAATGAAAGGACCTAAAATGGATTTGGAGGATGAAGAGTTTGACTTTGGAATGAAAGGACCTAAAATGGATTTGGAGGATGAAGAGTTTGACTTTGGAATGAAAGGACCAAAAATGGATTTGGAGGATGAAGAGTTTTCTTGATCTTGATCTTGACTTGGAGTAGGATCATTTGAGTTTGTGTTTTCCACTTTGAATTAGATTGGTGAAGAAGATGGAAGGGATATCATGCTCTTTCTTAGGAGGTGGATGTTGAATGAGACTTTGCTCTTGAGATAAAATGGGATCATTGTGGATGGAATACCAAAATTTTAGGGGATCATCATAAGATTCTTGATTGGTAGGATCTTGATCAAAAATAGGATTAGATTGGAGAGCCATGATATCTTGATCTTGATTTAGGCTAGGACTCATTTCCTTTGAATAAGATTTTTGTTTTTCAAGTGACAAGGGATGGTCACATGAGTGATCAAAGTTTCAGTTTAGATAGGTTGATGTTGTTTAATTGATAGATACTTCATTTTAGATATTCAAGCTCACTAAGTCAAATAGAGGGCTTGTTCAATAGGCCCCTATGACAAAGTATGTCAAATGATATGCATAAAGTCTCTTGATATGGAAAATTGACTTGACTAACTTGAATACCTATCTAGGTATTGTTGTCATTGAGATAGTTGGATGATATACTCTTGATCACTTGGTTTGATCTGGTGTTACAAATGTTGGAAAGCCTTTGTATTACCCTTTTGATCAAATTTTTTTCAGCAATTTGTTGGATTTTTGCTCACTCGTAGATGATAAACTTCTTCAATTTTTGACCATTTGGAACATGTTACAGACATAGAAGACACAATGTTTAATAAACAAAATGCACAAGCAAGTACAATTCCTATGGCAGGCTAAGACAATAGTTGTTGAATCTCACATGGGGTTTCCCCCGAGGCTACGCTATTCAAAGCGGATACTTAGATGCTTGACCCCACTGGCTCCACCCTTGGTACTCACTTCTTTGGGGCAGCCAAGCATCAGTTTCCATGAAAGCTGCCCATGACAAACTTTATATCTCTACTAGGAACCGTATGTGTGTGAGCCACTTCAGTGGTTCGACCTCCTACACCAACAACTAGAAGGATTTTGGCAACTAGTACAAGTGGTTTTTAGTAAAGGCTTCTGGTCATGTGGCCATACATGTGGCCCTTTCAACTCTGTAAATACAGAAGGTTCCTAGCCTATATAGGCTACGTTCTATAGGGTTTATGGGGAAACATAGTGTCGGTATGAACTTATCAGCACATGTTGTTTGAACTTTTGTCACAAACACGATTTATTTATAGTGGATTGGAAGGACTCAGTATTAGCCTGTTTCCACTTTAGGTTGTTCCCCTCTCACTAGCCCCCTCAAGGTAGCTTAGGAAGGTAGACCCTCTAAAGGATTTAATTGCTTGAAAGTAAAGAAAGCGTAAAAGAGTGGGTTTGGCTTTTTGATCACCCAATTAAGGGGAGAGCATATACCTACCACTTTCGAGACACGGAATACAATCGTTCTTTTTAACTTTTTCAAAGAAATTTGCTGGCTAAGTCCTATTTGGAGAGGTTGCTCCAACAAGCATAGTGTTTATTTTAGCCCCACATAGCAAATGATTTTCTAAACTAGGAATTGGAAATCTTGGTCAACAAAATAAAAATCGTTGCAAAAAGTAACTTGCTTTGTAAGAATGGACAAGTTGATTGTTCTTTTTAACTTGCAAAATATAAGATTGATTGTGCTTTTTACCTTTGCAAGAAAATAAAAGATTGTTGTTCATTTTAGAGCCCAAAATTTGAGGTGTGAATGTCCTAACTTTGCAAGAAAGTAAATATTTGATTTGTTGTTCTTTTTACCTTGCAAATGTGATTATTTTTAGAGCCCAAAAACAAGTGAGGTATTTTTTAGAACACCAAATTCAAAAATGAAGTTCTTATTACCCAAAAGAAAATATGAGTTCTTTTTAACCAACTTTGACAAAGCTAGAAAAGAAATCACTAAATCTTAACTTAACTCCTCCAAATCTGCAAGAAATTGTTAGAAACCTGCAATTAAAAAAAAGAAGTTAGTGAAAATCCAAAACCTTAGGTGGGCTTCCACAAGCCTAATTTAAAATCATGGTTACAATTATTTTTATTCCTGATTCTGAAATGCCCTGAAATTTGACTAATTCTAAAATTTGGAAGATCTTCCAAAAACTAGATTTTGCATTATAACTCCTAGAGGTTTGAAACCCCTCTCAAACATCCTGACAATATATATGGAATATAACTTAAAGTATAAGAAAGAGAAAAGAGACTTTATGCATATCATTTGACATACTTTGTCATAGGGGTCTATCGAATAAACCCTCTATTCGACTTAGTGAGCTTGAGTATCTAAAACAAAGTATCCATCAATTCAACAACATCAACCTATCTAAACTGAAACTTTGATCACTCATGTGACCATACCTTGTCGCTTGAAAAACAAAAAGCTCATTCAAAGGAAATGAGTCCTAGCCTAAATCAAGATCAAGATATCATGGCTCTCCAATCTAATCCCATTTTTGATCAAGATCCTACCAATCAAGAATCTTATGATGATCCCCTAAAATTTTGGTATTCCATCAACAATGATCCCATTTTATCTCAAGAGAAGAGTCTCATTCAACATCCACCTCCTAAGAAAGAGCATGATATCCCTTCCATCTTCTTCACAATCTAATTCAAAATCAAGTGGAAAAAACAAACTCAAATGATCCTACTCCAAGTCAAGATCAAGATCAAGAAAACTCTTCATCCTCCAAATCCATTTTAGGTCCTTTCATTCCAAAGTCAAACTCTTCATCCTCCAAATCCATTTTAGGTCCTTTCATTCCAAAGTCAAACTCTTCATCCTCCAAATCCATTTTAGGTCCTTTCATTCCAAAGTCAAACTCTTCATCCTCCAAATCCATTTTAGGTCCCTTTATTCCAAAGTTAAACTCTTCATCATCCAAATCCATTTTAGGTCCTTCCATTTCAAATTCAAATTCTCCATCCCTTCCATCCATCTTGGGTCCTTACTTCCCTCCATCCACCATTCCATCACCTCAAATGATCCATAAGAAATATCAACAAAGGAATGCATCTTTCAACTTGTTTCAAACATCTATCTAAACATCTTTCAAAACTATTCTTCCATCATTTCCTTTATCTATTTTGGGTTCTTGTGTCCCAAAATTCAATTTTCCTCCATCTATTCATCACTTCTTAAGTTGTGTACCAACACTCATCTTGAACACATTTCCATCTATCCTTGCACAAATATTCAAACATTCTATCTATTATCCAACACCTCTTTTCTATTCTTCCATCCCTTTCATTCATTCCTTTGCATAAATTCATCATCTGTGAAATAGGCATTTGTGTCATTTTGTCACATGCTTGCCCATGCTCGAATCTCATGTTTAGTCCTTTTCATAGATATCTATACATGATACACTTCAAAATCTGAGCTTGTTCCTCTTTAACATTATCTTTTGGTTGGGATACACACTCAATCCAGAAAAGAACCACTTATCGTATGTTGGTACTAACACCTTTTGATTACTACATCTCATACACTTAATCAATTTCTCTAAATCATTGTGATTTCTTAGTTGAAGACATGGCTAGTGAAAAATCTAAAATCTTACTTTAGCGCCACTGTAATTATCAGACCCATGTAAGTTTCACTACTTACAAGACAAATGCAATCAAAATAAGAAAAGAAAAAGACAATATCAAAAGATACAAAGCATGATCAAGAAAAGAAATATCCAGAAAAGAAAAGAAAAGAAATAAAATATCAAATGCTTGGCCATGGGAATATGCGAGTAACTCCATCGGGGCTATGGACACCTGGCTGGCAATGGAGCAATATTTGTGATATTACAACGATAACCTCATTGGAGCTATTGATTCTTTCTAAAAGGGAGGCTCTATCCAGGATGCTTTTGAAGTCAAGATAACTCATGTAGCTAGCCACGTTGGATTCTAAAGATTACAATGATCATATGAGCTAGAATGAACCCAATTGCACACACATGGGTAATCAAAGACTAAGTACCATGATCCAATTCAGGATTCTTCTACCCTTTTGAGTCTACTTCCTAGTTTCTAGATATGTTTGGTTGAATTTTCCAGAGGTTCTAAGTGTGGGTTGGGTCTCTATATTTGAAAAGTTCAGGAACACTTATTCAGGTAGTGCTAAATACTGTGACAATCTTACATATCACCTGTTTACAAATGGAGACTTCTATACTTGGGGTCAAAGTTTCATCTACTCTATTCTTCATACCACATCTCCCATTATCCTTCCTCCAGTATCCATTACTCTATCTAAATTCATCCAGTGCTATCTACAATCTTGCTTCATGCTAATCTATACCATCTATCCTAACTATTAATTTCTTCCATCATCTATCACTATATATGATCTTGTTTCTCTTATCCATATCCTATCTCCACCCATATCCCCTTTTCCATCCTTGATCTTGATCAAAACTAAGCACAAAACATGATTTCAAAAAAATCTCTTGATGTGTCTCCTCATAAGCCACCCATTCATCTTCCACTCAACAATTCATCCATTCCTTGTCTTGCTATACATTGGGGAAACCAAATACTTCTTTCTTTTAATCCAAAAAGCTCCAAAAAAAAATAAAAAAAAAATCACAAAATATCTCAAAAACTAAAAAAATCAAAAAAATCAAAAGAACAAAATTGAAAATCAAAGCATGAGTGCATGGCCCATCCATCAAATCAACGATATGAAAACTATCAAAGTTTGCAATCAAACTGAATCAATCATTGATTATCAACTCTATCAAATCAAATTGAAGCAACTTAAGCTATCAAATCATTTTAAAACTATCAATCATGGTTTTTTATCAATCACTGAGTTTACTCAAAACTCTGCTCAGCTCTTACATCAGAAACTAAATTGGTTTCTTAGAGCTACTGAAGCTAATCAAAGCTATCTATCCAATCTATCGAATCTATCAAATCAAGCTAATCAAAGCTACTCAAGCTAATCAAAGCAATCAAATATATCAAATCAACATCAATCAATCAATCAAATCAAGCAATTAATCAATCAAGCAATCTATCAATCAAGCTAATTAGAGCTACTCTATCAATCAAGTTGATCAAAGCTACTCTATCAATCAAGCTAATTAGGGCTACTCTATCAATCAAGATAATCAGGGCTACTCTATCAATCAAGATAATCAGGGCTACTCTATCAATCAAGCTAATCAAGCAATTTATCAAGCAATCAAGCTAATCAAGCAATCTATCAAGAAATCAAGCCAATCACGCAATCAAGCAATCAAATCAATCAATCAATTCAATCTATCCAACAACATCAATCAATCGATCAATCAAATCAATCAATCAAGTCTTTATTTCATCATACATGTGCATCAAACACATTAAATCTAATCATCGAAGTGATTTTTAGCTTTTGCACTTATCAAATACCACAATCAAACTGATCACATGTCTAGTTAATCAATCCATCTATCAACATCAACATGTCTTATACAAGGATAGGTACACTCGAAACCAAACATATCGGTCTTACACGGGGTACTCACTCTTTGAAACCAGACATTTTTATCAATCATCAAACAAAGCAAAACAATGACATAGATCAGTATGACTGCTGGATTTTGTTTTGGGTAGTTTTATCTTTATCAATTGATGGTAGGACATGTTTCATCTCTCAAAAATCAGGAAAAACAAATAAAAATGTGCAATCAAAATGTTCTTTCATCTATGAGATCGCTTTGCACACCTATCCACTCCATCCTATCGCATCTATCGATTCCATCTATCTTATCTTATCCATTCCATCTTTCATATCCATTGCTCTGAACCATTTAGCAAAAAATATGCATCTTACCAACAATTATTAATCTTTGACATACTTGTCGTAGTCACTGTCTTAGATTTTATCAGAATCTATTAATCTGCATTTGTATCCCACTATGGTTTGGATCTTGATCAATTCATATATCCATAATAAAATCTTTTTGTTTCTATTGGGGGCAAAATTACAAATTCCTTTTGCTAAGGTGGTCTTTTGAATCTTTGGAAATCCAAAAACACCTAGGATTTTGAAACAGATAACGAGCAACAAAGAAACAAAAATCAAGGCATTTCATCAACAACTAAATCATGAAACTCAGAAACCGAAGAATCAATCAGCAACTAATACGAGATTATCCAAGATCATTCATTAAAATGATTATATCAGTTAATGACCATAAGAACATGTGAATGACATACAAGATTCAGTGTTTATATCTTGATTTTATTGCTCATCATGTACTCTATGTGACTCAAGGATGTCCATGACTAGAGAAGCTATGATGGGGCATGATTATTTTCTTTGATTGTTGTCTGTGGTTTATCTCTTACTATGGTATGAACTTGTCTCAAGATATGATCGACAAAAGATCAAGGAGGACATTCCGAGTCATGCATGAAAAGAGATAATCCTTGTCTGTTCTGCAAGCAATACTCAGGTCAACTTGGTCCATTATATCAAGTTGCTTGTATTAACTTGCTATATCAAAATCCATGTAAGGAATACTCAGGTCATCTTGAATCATTATGTCAAGTTGCTTGTATTTTCTTACAACATTTTAAAGCTCAATGATGAAATCAAGCACTGTTACAAGATAGCATATGAAGAATGGTAGTGCAATTTTTAGTTAGATCATTTCATTAGCTCATTATTCATTTGTATTATAAGCATTCATTTGTTAGTTGCATTATAAGCATATCATTTCATTAATAGATCAACGGTTATAAATAAAGATTGAGTATACTTGGAAAAAAGAAGCAATTTACATTTAATCATTATAGGTGCATATCATTTTAATAATTATCCATCTCATTTAGTTGTATATAAATCATTGCATTTGCATTTGCATTTAGCTTGCATTTCATTCTTGAATGGGATCCTACAAGCTCATCTTATCCAAGGCTAAATCCATCACAAGAATCATTGAAGCATCATCATAAGTGTATATACAATCAAACTGATGACTCATCTCTCTCATGATATTGTCAACCCAACGCCAATCTTATATCACCCCCTCAACCGAATCACCATCAACATATCTACTGATCCTGCAACCTGATATCAAAAAACTATCAGATCTTTATCCAATCAATCTTAATCCATTCTATCAATTGATCACATCTGATCTATCATATCATGTCTTATACAGGATGTATCCTTCCTTGAACCAGACATTCTGATCATGTCTTATACAGGATATATCTTTCCTGAAACCAGAAGCTCTTGATCATTTTTGTCTTATATAGGAAGTGTCATTCCTAAAACTAGACTATATCTAGATCTTATCGATCTCATCTTATCAATAGAAAACTAAACCATTGTGATCAAAGAACTCGCACTTTCATCAATCAAAGTTGTAGAATTAAACCTTTTCTAATCGGGACATCAATCTTGTAATCATCCAACTGCTTCGCCAATCAGTTATCTCAATTGATCTCCCGAGGGGGCATCATCTACCGCAATTTATCAACCAAGGTCTGGGGCATCCTATCAAACCAATATCATCATCAAATGAAATTATTCTTTGAATCAATGTGTCATCACGCCTCACTTCAAAGAGGGGCAAAATGTATACACCTAAAAATTGGCTATGAGAAATTAAATAAATATTTTATATTTATTTAATATTTATTCTTCTATTAAATAGTTAATTCGAAAAGATTAATTAGTTTAATTCATTTTCTTGACTTTCTATTAATTAATATTTTATTAATTAATTCATCTATCTTATTCCTCTAATTAATTAAATATCTAATATTTAAGTATTCCTCTAACCAAGTTAATTAAATATCTAATATTTAATTATCTCCTCCAATCAATTAAATATCCAATATTTAATAGTTATTCTCCTATCCTATAGTCTCAAATATTAAATAATTCTTAAATTATTTAATATCCCTTTTCCAACTCACCCTCCATCTCCACTTCATCTTCCCTTTGCCAACTCATCCAACATGTGGCTAAAGAAATTAATATTCCTTAAATATTAATTCATGATTTATCTTCAGCCTCCAAACTTAATGAAAATTGTGTACATACACATATTTCATAACCATTTCCTATATTCTCTCCAACACCCCCTACATCTTGGGAAGGACTTGAGTCCACTTGTCCTACCATGCCTAAATTTCCTCCAACCATCCCTAGATTCTCTCAGTCAGCAACCCAATCAAGGTGAGATGAGTGACACTTGTCTTCTCCTTCCCCCTTTCTCTCAACCTTCACCTTTGCTCACAGCCATTCAAATTTGCAGATCTGATCATGACCGTTGATCTGAGCCACATCATCTTATCATCTCAAAGTCTATAAAATCAAGAGCTTCAGTCGAGAGAGTTAATCTTCAAGAGAGACTTCAAGAGACTGCAAGTGCATTTTGCAAGCTAATCTTATGCATCCGTGAGTTTTTGAAGCAAATAGAAAATATCATTTTAGCAATATAATCATATAAGTATCATTTAGCATAATCATGTAGCTTTGCATATCATAATATTAGTTAACTACAATTTATTAGTCCATTCTTCATATGCCATCTTGGAAGCCAATAGTGCATTGTCTGCGAGCACACCATCTGCAACCAGGAACAGTGGAGTTAGGACACAATGAGACATAAGCCATGAAGGTGAAATAGTGTTTTATTTTAATATGTATTTCATGTAGTTTCATTGGTGGATTTTGGATTTCCTGTATGCATTTCCATTGTATTTTGTGAAACTAACTTATTACAGGTAACATTCTAAGGATGAAATTCAAGTTCACACAAGGTCTGCCTAATATTTTCCTTAATACTTCTACTACCCTTTTTTTTAAATGTCTACAATGATCTCTTTTATATATAAGAGTCATTTTACAAATTGCCAAGTCGGCTTATACATTTTTACAATAATAAACAAAATATAATATACCAAAATCCTATCGGCCTCTATGTCGGTACACTTCCTTTCTTCTGTGCCTGTGCCGGTGTCCTAAGTGTGATCTGCTGATGCCGGTGCACTAACTTGCCTATGTAATGCTTTGCTAGTATAATGTCTTGTCGGTGCCATAGGATTGCAAGGTTTCCATCAATGACAAAACCTTCAATCACATACAATGTCTCATTGGAGTGTGCATATTCCAATAATTAAAACATGACCATTGTATCGGGCCTTTATGAAGATCCAACGACTGCAATTGGCTGACGTGGCACCCCAGGTTCATGCTCCCTAGAAGTGTTCGACTACTGTCTGACTGACTGTGTGGGATAGCGGAGACCACCCTCCCCCTGCAATCTCCTACCCCACAAGCCACTTTACCTCCCAATAAATCTTCTGTGGGATAGAGGAGACACTACCCTCTTATCACTCTTTATCCTTTGAGGCCCAAATGCATCCCGAAAAATCCTCGTGGGATAGCGGGGAAGCATATTTTATACTTTGTCTTTATTCCACAAGGTCATTGTGACCCCCTCGAATGGCATGTGGGATGGCGGGGAAGCCTTGTTCATTCTATTTATTTACCCCACACTACCCTTTTCTATTGTTATTTTCACAATGTAGTGGGGAGAGACCGAGTCTCTATGTACCCCCTCTATCCCATGTGCAACTTCTCCCTTCTCTTTTTCCTATGCAGGGTGGCAGGGATCATAAGCTGGATCACCATCCCACTATCTCACAGCAACATTTGTTGGCCTTATAAAATCCTAGAGGGTGGCAGGGCTCTTCGTAGTTGAGAGAAACCCGCCATCAGCCCAACCCACGAATGAAAGGGAACCCTCTAGCCGGTGAAAAATAATTGAGTTGACTGGCCAACCCGATCAACTCAGAAATAGAATTGGAGCCCAAAAAGGAAAAGAGCCCCACTACCTTTGACTTTTCTTATCCCGTATGACCTTTTTTCTTTGCTCCTTGTTAAGGTTGGCACAAAAAATGCCAACATTTCTAGCGACTCGAAGGGGATGGGAAGCCTACTTGGCAAATTGATCAATAGCTTTATGAAGTCCATTGGGCGCAGAGTCAAGGCCTGAAACAAAAATAAATAATCTTTTCCCCTGCAACCTGGATTACATCAAAATTTTCTACCGCACTGAAAGAGTAGTCTATGCTCAAGCACTTCTTGGAAGAAAAACTAAAAAAGAAATACAATGTGTCGAAGCACTTGGAGGAAAAGAAATCCTACACTACCCTACTCTAACCAATCAACTTTAAGGTGTTAAATAAAATTATTCATGGACTGGTTAAAATAGCTTCTCTCCCTAAACATGGAAGGGCGATTTACATGGCTTTGAAACAAAATATAGAGTTGGAGGAGTGAAGGCAGAACTGCTAAACATAGAGTACCACTGAGAGGGGGGCTAAATCAGTGATTCCTAATCTTTTTCACTTTCAAAGTAAACTTCAGAATGTCAGATATTCTCTTAACCACTAAACAATCATACCGGTAGAACAAGATAGAAATCCAAAGAGATCATTCACACAAATAAAACTCACAACACTAGGTTTACAGGGAAAACCCAATGTGGGAAAAACCCCGGTGAGAAAAGTTGTTGGAAACTAATGCCCTAATCCAGCCTCACAGGTAAAATATTGACTTACAAATATTTAGTGTACCAACCCAAGGAGCACCAACCCTTGCACTTTTAGGACACCAACCTAAGGAGCACCAACCCCTGCACCAAGCTTCAACTTGGCGATGTATATTGAAATATTGTTTGAATACGATTAAGGCTTCTTGTTGTAAATGAATTCTGCAACTCTTTGATCAAATAACTCAATGTCAGTTGATAGTCTTTTCTCCTCCACTAAATTTCACACTACCGGTTGTGAGATTACTGTCTCTGATTCTTGGTCTCTGTTATCTTTGTCTTCCTCTCTCACGGAGTCTCTCAACATAGCGTGTTACTCTTGGATGTTGCCTTCTCTTGCCACACCTTGCCGGTTAGGTTCAATTGCAAGATTGTGGTTATGTCATTAGAATCCTCTCACTGGTATGTCTGCTCACATACACTGCCACTTTCTTAGAATAATTTCTAAGGCAAGTAATTCTTCTCTTTACTAACTCTCTTTCTTCTCTTCTTCTTCTCTACAACATCAACACACTCTATTTCGAGCTCTCCACTTTTATCCCATGATTTCCCACCAGAAAGAAATTCAAACTTTGGAGTGGTTAGGGTTTCTTCTTCTCGACACAATCTTCACGAGATCCGATCCAGCCTATCTTGGATCGATCACCTGTCCTTCCAGAATGCATCTGTACACGTTTTCCATTATTCAATGCATATTTGCTGAAAATAGAAACCTCGAATAAGATCTCCTGCCTTGAAATTCGTCGACACATAAAAACACTTTAGCTGTTTCCTTTTCAAGGACTTCCTGAATCAGATTTCCTTTGCATTGATTCAGGCGCCAACTACTCCTTGATCTTTCTCTTTTATCCTTTCCTCCTCGAGCTACAATAGTCAGACACAATCTGGTGATTTGTGGCTATTTTATTAATGGCGATTATTTGTTTCAACAACCCTGTCGATGGGGCTTCACTAACCACAATATGTTTTCCACCTCTTCTCCACATGGCATCACATCGATCAAGACATGGCCCACCAACACATAGTCGGTCTAGCACACTCATACTTGTACATCCTTTTGTCGGTAGAACTTTGTTCTTCTATTAACCGGTAGAGGAAACTATACTAGTAACACATCTTCACCTCTAGTGGGTTGAGACAACTTTAACATTCTGCCTCTTCATTATAAACCAGTAGCCATCCTTCAGACTGGTTTATACCTTACTGGTAAGCCTTCATTCTTTCTGCTCACACTCTTGTGAATGTCCATCACACCGGTTGACATCAATGATGGATTAATGTCAAAATGCCAACAATCTCCCCCTTTGGCATTGATGTCAACTTCTCGCAAGACACACTATACCGGTACATTTCTCCCCCTTTGACACAATGAAAAAGAGTAATATGTTCTCCCAGTTTGATCCATACCAAGCTCCCCCTTTGACCACTATCAGCTGCCCCTAAGCCACGTAAGGCTTTCCTAGATAGATAACACAACTCCCAACTTCTGTCAGAGGTACACAAAAGTTCTTACCGGTAATGGTTTGGTGAAAATGTCTGCTACTTGGTCGCTAGTAGGAACATAATCCATCCTTACCTCCTGTCTTTTAACCTTTTCTTTGAGAAAGTGATACTTGATAGCAATGTGCTTTGTTCTAGAATGCATGACTGGATTCTTTGCTATGTTTATTGCACTCAAATTGTCACACTAGATGAGAATAGGATCAGTGATGTCCACCTGTATGTCTTTGAGATTCTTCTTCATCCAAAGCACTTGAGAGTAGCATGTAGTAGCAACAATGTATTGAGCTTCAGCAGTAGATAGAGAGACTAAGTCCTACTTCTTGCTATGCCATGAGACTAACCTTTCACCTAGAAAGAATGCACCACCACTTATGCTCTTTTGATCATCAATGCAACCTACCCAATCAACATCAGTGTATCTTCCAAGATAAAATCCCCTTGTTTAGGATACCACAAACCATAGCTGAGCATCCCTTGTAGGTACCTAAAAATTCTACTAACAACATTCATATGTGACTGCTTTGGTGTAGCTTGGAATCTGGCCACCATCCATACTGCTTGAACTATATCCGGTCTTGAAGCAGTTAGTTACACTAGATTTCCTATCATGGATCTGTACAGAGTTTGATCCACCACCGGTGATTCATCATTCTTGCTCAATTTGCTACCGGTTATCATAGGAGTACTTACTACTTTACAGTCTTCCAGTTGAAATTTCTTCAACATCTCCTTTGCATACTTGATTTGTGAGATGAAGATTCCTTTATCTTGCTGTAATATCTGCAACCCAGGAAGTATGTCAATTCACCAAGCTTTGACATCTCAAATTCTGACTGCATCTTATTAGCAAATTCTTTGCAGAGGGTGTCCTTGTTTCCTCCAAAGATAATGTCATCTACATATACAAACACAATGATCATGTGATTCCCATCTTTCTTTATGTACAAATTTCTATCTGCACTTCCCTTTTTGAATCCCTACTCCTTCGGGTACTGATCTAATCTTGAATACCATGCTCTAGGAGCTTGTTTTAGACCATACAAGGCCATCTTCAACCTACACACAAATGTATCATCATCATGTAGCAAAAACCCTTCCAGTTGCTCCATGTACACTTCTTCTTCCAAATTTCCATTTAGAAAAGAAGACTTTACATCCATTTGGTATACTTTATAGCCCTTTTAAGCAGAGTAGGCTAGAAGCATTCTAATTGATTCTAATCTAGCTACTAGTGCAAATGTTTCTTCAAAGTCAATCCCCTCTACTTGAGAGTATCCTTTGCACACTAGTCTCGCTTTGTGCCTAACAATATTACCTTCTTCATTCATCTTGTTCCGGTAGACCCATTTAGTGCCAATGATGTTCTTATCTTTTGGTCTAGGGACTAATTCCCAAGTATTGTTCTTCTCAATCTATTGCAGTTCTTCTTCCATGGCATCCATCCATTCTTTTCTTTTGTTGGCCTCATTGAATGCTTTAGGTTCCACTTCAATCATGAAGTATAGGTTGACTTTTTCATCATTCTAGGCAAGTCTTCTTCTAGTCTGCACAGCATCACTCTTATTTCCTAGAATTTGTTCTTCTGGGTGATTCAACTATACATACCGGTTGGGGGCCTTCTTGGATGCTACCTCTAGTTCAGTATCTGACTGAACTTCATCTTCTTCATCACCAGAGTTATTATATCGGTTAATCTGTGGTTGACTTTCCTTGTGCATATCTTCATCAACTTTTACATGCACACTCTCAATCACTTCTTAGTCTTTTATTGTAGCATTTGTAGGCCTTGTTGTTAGATGAGTAACCAAGGAAGATTCGTTCATTACTCCTGGAGTCAAAACTTCCTAGACCATCCATATCTTTCTTGATAAAACACTTACTTCCAAATACTTTGAAGTATTTGATTGATGGCTTCCAGTCATACCACAACTCATAAGGTGTCATTTTGTTGTTTTTTCTTAATTGAACCTGGTTCAAGGTATATGTAGCTGTATGAACAACTTATTTCCAATATGTGTCCAACAGACTGGCCTCATTTAACATGGTTCTGGCCATCTCCTTGACTATCCTGTTCTTCCTTTCTACGACACCATTTTGTTGTGGTGTCCTAGGAGTAGAGTATTGCCTTCTAATTCCATGTTTTTCACAATAATCTTCAAATTCATTTGAAGTAAACTCTCCACCCCTGTCTGATCTTAGGCACTTTAACCTGTACCCACTTTCCTTTTCAACCATCTTTTGAAAGATCTTGAATCTTTCAAATGCTTGTGATTTATCTTGCAGAAACGCGACCCATGTCATTCTTTATTAGTCATCAATGAAGAGCATAAAATATCTTTCACCTGCAAGTGCTCTTGTCCTAGTTGGACCACACAGATCTGTATGCATAATTTCAAGTGGTCTTGAGGCGTTGTGCTCTTTTTTCCTGAAGCTCACTTTAGTTTGCTTACCTTTTACACATTCATCACAAAATATGTTTACCGGTTTGATGATAGGTGGAATATTCCTCACACACCCCTTTTTGCTTACTAGAACTAGGTTATCAAAATTTATGTGTCCTAATCTTCGATGCCATAGCCAACTTTCATCTACTTGTCCTAACATACATTGGGACTCATAGCATTCCTTCAGATTATAAACATTTCCATTTGTTCTCTTTCCTTTTGCTACAAATTTCCCGGTATTGTCTTTCTTTATCTGGCAACCGGTTGAGTCAAAGGTGAATTTGTAACCTTTGGCATACATCTGACTCACACTCAATAGGTTGTGCTTTAGGCCTTCCACATAATATACATCATGTGCCTTCATTTTTCCATCAATGCTTAGAGTTCCTTTTTCCTTTATTTTAGTGGAAGAATTGTCTCTAAACCTTACTGATCCACCATTCCAGTCTTCAAGTTTAATGAATTTTTTTTTGTCACCAGTCATGTGGTTTGAATAGCCACTATCTACCACCCATAGGTTTTTCCTTTCAACATGTAAGGCAGTCTGTACTATGAGACTTGATTCTGCCTTTTCCTTTTCTTTATCATCCCAAACTAGTTTGGTCTCCTTCTTCTTGTCAGTTGCTATATTGAGCTTAGGTTCAGTTGTCAGCTCTTGATCTAGATTTGTCTTCTTCTGATTGATCTTCCAATTTTTACAAAATTTTGCTATGTGTCCAAACCCTTGACAGTTAAAGCATTTTATATTTTCATTTAAGGGAACATCCTTGAAATTATTGAAGGGTATTGGTTTATTCTTTCTATCAAAACTCTTATGACCATATTCATTGCACTGATAATAGATAGAATTCATATCCCAGAGTGAATTAAATGGATTTCTACTTTCATAACTCTTGGAGGGTTGGATTGATTAGTCGACAATCAGCTATTCTATGCCCAAATTTGTTACACCGGTGACAATAGCCATGAAAGTTTGGAACATACAGGTTAGGTTGTCTTGGTCCTAAATGGAGTTGCCTCATTGGGGGTCTTCCATTCATGTTGTTGAGTCTGGTGAATCCTTCATGGTCAATTCTTGCATTTCTCCTTGGATCTGCATGTTGTACAAGAAGTGTGACCTCTGGTTCATTGTTGTATATCGATTTGAGTGGCGGTTTCCAATAGCATCGGCATATGTCTTTTTGTTGGTATCCTTGCCTACAATGAATGTCTTCTTTTCTTCACCTTTGATTGAAGAGGTGAACAATATTTCTTTTCCGGATTTATCTTTGTGGGTTTAACTTTGACCTTCTTTAAATCCTAAGCCACCAGTGTCTTTGGATTGCTTATGTTTGCTCAACATCTTGTCTAAGGCCTCAGTGCTGCCTTCATACTTGCTCCTTATTTTTATTTCTTCCTTAATTTCTTCAAGCTCCTATTTTTGAGCTTTACTATTTCTGCTTCTAACTCTTGATGCTCTTTTCCCTTCTTTGTTGGATTAGAGGCAATGGCTTCACATATCCTTTTAGTTTCTTCCAGCTGAAATTTCAAGTTAGATATAACTTGACTGGACTCTTCCAAGGATTGCTTGAAGATATCTTGTTCATCTACTGCAACAAGCTTAACCCTCTTGAGTTCTCTTCTTGTTTTACTCAATTCTTCTAGAGCACTAATAAGTTCACCCTCCAAGTCTACTTTAGCTTCAAAATCCTCCTCTTCCTCATTTTCATCAACTGGTTCTCCAAGTGCCATGAAGAGATTGATTTTTCTACCATTCTCATGGTAATCATGTTCAGAATCATTTTCTTCATCTGTTGTGTCATTCTCAATAGTAAATAGGTTGTTCTGATTCAGGTAGCCTCTCCTTCCTTGCCGGTAGGTGTTTCTTTCTCTATCTTTGCCAGCAGATTTACTGAACTCTCTTGACTCATCTCCACTAGTTTCTTTGTGAGGGCATTTTGTAGCAAAGTGTCCGACCTTACCACAATTGAAACATTTAAGTGGTAGCTTTCCTTTATACCAGTTGGATCCTCTCTTGAGCTTCTTGGCAAAGTTTTCTACTTCAGCATCAGAGTCTTCACTGGATTCTTTGTGAGAAGTTGCTTCTTTGCCCTTTTTGGTGATGTTGAATGTTGCTTCTTTTCTTAAAGAGGTATCACCAGTTGTTCTCATCTCATAGGCTCTGAAAGAGCCAAATAACTCATCCATTGTAAAAGTATTTAGATCCTTGGCTTCTTCTATGGCAGACACCTTAGTATTGTACTTGGGTGTGAGAGATCTAAGTACCTTCTTGACAAGAATCTCATCTGCAATCTCTTCTCCAAGTCCTCTAATAGTATTCACAGTTTCATCAAATCTGTGAAGATAGTCTACAATCTTTTCATCATATTTCATTTTGATTCTTTCAAGTTGGCCCCTTAGTGTTTGCAGCTTGGCTTCTTTGACTTTTTCATCTCCTTCAAACAACCTTTGTAATTTGTCCCAAGTCTCTTTTTCTGAAACATAGTGCATGACTTTGACAAATTCATTATCAGACAGTCCACTCAAGATAGCATGTTTAGCCTTTGCATTATTCTCATACTCCTTTTTGGCATCCGAATCAGAGGGAGGAGCATTAGGAACAACATACCCACTCTTGACAGATATCCATACATCAAAACCTAGGAAGGAAATATAGGTCTCCATTCTTCTACTCCAGACCACATAGTTGGATCCATCAAACATGGGGGCTTTTGAGGAAGCAGACTCATTTCTTGCCATTGTGTTCAAATTCTAGAATCTACCCAAGGTTTAAAGATAACCAGGAACCTAGGCTCTGATACCAATTACTGAACACAAAGTACCACTGAGAGGGGGGGTGAATCAATGGTTCCTAATCTTTAACACTTTCAAAGTAAACTTTAGAATGTCAGATATTCTCTTTACCACTAAACAATCATACCTACAGAACAAGATAGAAATCCAAAGAGATCATTCACACAAATAAAACTCATAACACTATATTTATGAGGAAAACCCAATGTGGGAAAAACCTCAGTGAGAAAAACTGCTGGAAACTACTACCCCAATCTTACTAACTTACAAAGATTTAGGGTACCAACCCAAGGAGCACCAACCCCTGCAGCAAGCTTCAACTTGGCGATGTATATTGAAATACTGTTTGAATACAATTAAGGCTTCTTGTTGCAAATGAATTTTGCAACTCTTTGATCAAATAACTCACTGTCGGTTGATAGTCTTTTCTCCTCCACTGTATCTCACACTACTGGTTGTGATATTACTATCTCTAATTCTTGGTCTTTGTTATCTTTGTCTTCCTCTCTCAGAGAGTCTCTCAACACATTGTGTTACTCTTGGATGTTGCCTTCTCTTGCCACTCCTTGTCAGTTACGTTCAATTGCAAGACTGTGGTTATACCGATAGAATCCTCTCACGGGTATGTCTGCTCACATACACTGCCACTTTCTTAGAATAATTTCTAAGGAAAGTAATTCTTCTCTTTACTAACTCTCTTTCTTCTCTTCTTCTTCTCTACAACATCAACACACTCTATTTTGAGCTCTTCACTTTTATCGCATGATTTCCCGCTAGAAAGCAATTCAAACTTTGGAGCGGTTAGGGTTTCCTCTTCTCAACACAATCTTCATGAGATCCGATCTAGCCTATCTTGGATCAATCACCCATCCTTCTAGAATGCATTTGTACATGGTTTCCATTATTCAATGCATATTTGCTGAAAATAGAAATCTCAAATAAGATCTCCTGCCTTGAAATCCGTCGACACATAAAAACACTTCAGCTATTTCCTTTTCGAGGACTTCCTGAATCGGATTTCCTTTGCATTGATTTAGGCACCAACTACTCCTTGATCTTTCTCTAATATCCTTTCTTCCATGAGCTGCAACAGTCAAACACAATCCCATTATTTATGGTTGTTTCATTAATGGCGATTATCTGTTTCAACGACCCTATCGATGGGGCCTCATCGACCACAACATGTTTTCCACCTCTACTCCACATAACGTCGCATTGATCAAGATGTGGTCCACCAACACATAGTCTTTCTAGCATGCTCATACTGGTACATCCTTTTGCTAGTATAACTTTCTTCTTCTTTTAACCGGTAGAGCACACTATACTAGTAACACATCTTCACCTCCAGCAGGTTGAGACAACTTTAACATTCTTCCTCTTCGTCATAAACCAACAGCCATCCTTCAGACCGGTTTATGCCTTACCGGTAAGCCTTCATTCTTTTTGCTTAGACTCTTGTGAATTTTCATCATGTCGATTTACATCAATGACAACTTAATGCCAAAATGCCAACAAGAACCATGAGTATTTTCAAGAAACCCCGCAACTTAGAAATAAAAATGCATACCCCAATATGTTGATTAGACACATTTCTGGTCTGAGATACACTTGTGACCTGGGGGTATGTGGCTTTGCAACTTCTTGCTTAGCCTCAATCATGGAGAGATATCTGATTGGGAAGCCCCTTGATATGCCAGAGGTTGATCTTTCCTTGCTAGCCTGCTCTTTCTCAACCATTTCCATCATCAAAATTTGATCATGCTAACCAGATTGCCCCTCCCTTAAGGGGATGAACTCAACTTCATTGAGGTTGGCACAAAAAGTTTCAATTATATTTGATAATATGTAGAGATCAAGGTCAAGATCAAACTTGATATTTACCACATGTTCTACCTCAACCTCATCATCAAAATTAGAGAAAAAAAACTCTCTCTCAATCAGCTCTGATTTATGTTCTTGTTCACCTTGGGCATCCACCTCATGCAATTCATCTTCTTGAATTTCCAAAAGTTAAAAGTCCTCATTTGATTTCTCCTAGACCTGCATAGGACAAGGTAACAAAGTGTCCAAACCTAAACAAAAACCTTCCAAGTCATCCCAAAAAGAGTCCTCCTTCAACTCCTCCTTGCTCTTAAACCACAGGGGATTGATTTGGGCATTGTTGAGTTGATATACATGATGCATACTTCAATAAAAGAGCCAAAACATGATCATGATCCAAAGATAAATTCAAAAACATCCAAATCCTCTATAGTGAGGCAAATGTATCTCATTGGAGTCATGATATCAAACCTCAACAACAAGGAGTTTCACCCTCTTGCTAGAGCAATACAACACATAATAGAATCACCTCAATGGTAATGCTCAAACCCACTTACTAGAGCATAGAACATCATAATAACATCAAAATGATACCATACACATCATTGAGAACCTCAAATCAATCATGCAAAGCCTCTAGAAGGACCCCAAAATCAAATTGACGAAACCCAAATCTCAGAAACCCTAAAAACTACAAATTAGCATATGATTCATAGAATCATGCATATGACTCACAAAATTGCCTATATGACTCACATAATTGTGCATATGACTCACATAATTGAACATATGAAACACAAAATTATGCATATGATTCACAGAATTGCGCATATGACTCATATAATTGTGCATATTAAACACAGAATTGAGCATATGAAACACAAAATTGTGAATATGAAACAAAGAGTTGTGCATATGAAATAAAGAGTTGTGCATATGAAACACAAAATTGTACATATGAAACAAAGACCAAAACAAGCATAAAATAGACCCAAAACTTGACGAAAATGCCCAGTTTGGTTCCTAGGTTCACAAATTGACTGAGCTATGCTCCTAGAAGGTGTGGGAAATTGAAAACAACACTAAGAAAATATTCTAAACAAGAATCATAAGCATTCTAATAGAGATTGATAATGATTCACGTTCAGAACTACACACAGAAGTGCATAGAAACATACCCAGATCTCATAGAGTCTATGAGGGATACAATAATGAAATGAAAGGTACAAGGATATATAAATAAGGCTATCCAAGCCCCAAATAAGTTCCAAAACCATCACAATGAACACAATAAGATATTGAAAGTCACAGGTGAACCAAAACTAAACACCTGATAACCAGAGATCCCTCCACAATGACAAAATACAATCATTGAACCTGGAAGATGTAGAATGCAACTAGGGAAACACAAACATAGCTCAAATCTTAATGATTGCAATAAAAAAACAAGAATATAAGAACAAGATCAAAACAAGGAAAGATATAGGGATGCCATTCCCGACAATCACATCCAAAATTCCAAGAAAATCAAATCCAATGTCAAATCCCTTCCTCTAAATATTTCCAAACTTAAAAAATTAATTATTAAAATTAATTTTAAATCCCCCAAATAATATTTAATCAAAACCATAAGACCATCTCCTGCGTAAACACAATGTAGACAATATCTTTCTAGAAAACAAATTTGAGATCGATCAAGAAGCCAACCTGGAAATCGCAATCCAATAATGGTAAATTTGAGGAAGAGAAACAATCCAACACTTCTAGCAATCCAATCTTCAATCAAGCTCCAAACCAAATCAAAAATCCAAAATGCAAATTGAAATCTCCATGATGGTTACCCGACAGCATTCATAGAATGTTGAATAAATAAAAAATTAAAGACCAAACTATAGAAAAATTCTGACCAATCAGAAAATTTTGAGAAACAATATATTATACCTACCATACATAGTTTCGAGGAAAAATATTATTTACTTACCATTTGAAAATAACCAATCAAATGCAAGAGTAGGTCAACTTTATATTATTTTTGTTTATACAAACAATGCTAATGTAACAATACTAATACAAATGGGATAATAATAATAATAAATTAAAATCCCACTAACAATAAGTAAATAAATAAAAGGCTTCTACAAATAGAAATTAATTAATTAATAAATATCAAAGCATATCCACAATTAGACATGAATATTAAATAATTAATAAACTGATGAATAGATAATAAAATAATAAATAATTGATACAAATCAATTAATCATTAAATCAAATAAATTAATAATTAAATAAATCAATAATTGATAAATTAAATAAGCCAAATGAATCAAATAAATTAATTAAATAACCTCAATAATAAATAATTATCAATTAATAAAACAACCAAATAAATAAATAAGAATCATACTATAGGATGAATTAAATTAAACATTAATAAATTATATTATCCCATTAATTAATTAAATATTAATCATACACTCACATACTCAAGCAGCCTGATGAAAGGGAAATGTTGACTCAAGACTAGCCACCACTTATGCCACAACATGACCAACAAGGTGAACAACTAGGCCTAGAGTGAGTGAAGAAAACTCATGCCATCTCCAAGAACTTGTCATTGGGATAGGACACACTCAGATTTGTGGGACCAGGTGGAGTCGATGTCTGGTACCTGCAATCCTGCAACCACAATACAATACATATACAACATATATCCATCATGATAGATAGGTAAGTGAAAAGAGAGTCACAACACCTTATCATGCTTGCCATTGGTGATAAGGCATCATCCCTTTCATGAATACAATCACGTGATAACAATCATCAATACAACTCATGAAACCATAATCATGAAATAGGGGTTAGGATCATCATAATATCATATATCATATAATCCACATAGAAATATAAAGTGCATATAATCCATGCAATGTAAATCCATCCATCAAGTAATCTAGAATGTAATATCAATCATATGAATCACCAAACAGTATATGTCCATATAAAGTACATAGCATCATTAATATCATCTAAATAGAAATAGGGTCATAAGTAATCATCAAAAAATCATCCATATGTCTAAATAGGTCTATCAATGCATAAATCAAAATGTAATTCAAAGAGGGACACTACATTTACAAGGTTCATTATTTCATGGATACAATCCCACTCATTAGAATCCTTCTTTTTTCATTCATGATATTGTGGCTACACTTGGGCATGATATGCATGCAAATTTTGGTGTTGCATACTCTCTATCTTGATGGCTTCCAACTCTCGTGTAAAGTCATGTAATATTTCCCGAGTTGCTGGGTAGGAAAAATCCTTGAATCATAGTGCCATAAATGAGTCCTTTGTGGCCATTTATGGGTGTCTCCAAAAAAAGCCATCCATCATATCATCTAAAAAAAAAAATCCACTGAAAGGAGAACTTCAAGTCTCATTGGGAATGTAAAATAATGCTATTGATCCCTAATAAGGCTCTCACCTTAAATAAGGGTAGTTGGGAAGCTTCACAGGTTTGGGACCTAATGCAATCTATGAAACAATCTCTAAGATTTTAGAAGTTGACTTTTTAAATTTTAGAGGGGATAGAAAAGGGAAAGAATAAATAACATCTAAACCAATAGACCTTGAGGAATTGAGATAAAACTTCAATGTATGCAAAACTTAATGGGCATTCTAAATTATCTTTGAGTGCCATGCTACAAGGGTTACCTATTTAGCGGATGAGGCATAGTACGTTACAAAACTTCGATGCAAGAAAATAATGAAATGTGTAAAGTGTCTTGGACATAGGATATAACACTCAAATATTCCCATGGGAGGTACCTACAAAGGCTAGGCAAAATTGATAACCTAGCCATTCTAGAATGAAAATTTTTCACATATCTTGTGTGGACAATATAATCAAGAGCCTATTTTAATAAAAATGAAAGAGTAGGTATACATGATGCATACTTCATAAACAAAGAAACCAGAAAAAAAATACCAATTAAGAAAAATAATCATAAATTCATAAATGGCACGGAGTATTATTTATAATAACACTAAAGGTAAAAAAGGCTTAATCTATCATTTACAAATAACACTAAGGCTCCAATGCATATCATTAATTGTGTAGGAAAATGAAAAGGGGAATTATTTCTTTTTCTCTCAAAACTACTACATTCATGGAAGCTTGGAATTCATTCCTTAGAATTATAGAAAAGAGGATCTCATTATAGCATCAAAATGCTTAGAGTGAGAGACAACTTTTTTACAAATCACCCTTTGGCTTTTATAACCATTTCCCAAAAATATGTCATTGCTCGATGATAAAACCCTATAGAGATGAGGCTATATTCGCATTGCTAACTACCTTCTACACTGGAGATCTTCGAGCCATGGATCTTCCCTTACTTTCAAGCTTGGAAAACATCTATTCTTTTGGTCATTATTGAGGAGATAATTGCTTGCCATTATCCTCGTGATTTTGTCATTTACAAAACACCAAAATATTCTTTGTTCATGCATGTAGATCTTTTCTTTAGTTTTCTATCATCATTCAATTTTCATTACTATCATAACCTAATGACCAATAATAGTTGTTCACCTATGTTCACCTATGGTGGAGATGTTATTGGCTCATATGTTTAACTATCGGGGACCTTGGTGGTTCTTTTGGATCCCTCGATTAAGCCTCTCTGCAGAGGAGACATGTGGAGATATTGTGGGGCTTCTTTCAAAGGGATTTGCAAGATTATTTTATTTTCTTGTGGTTGTGACACATGGAAAATGGTGAGGCTTTCCTTAAAGAGGCACAACTGGTCTTTGTGTGGTAGTGGGACCCACCATGTGTCGCAACTGATGAAAGAAAATTGATACTATCTTCACAATTAAAAAGTTGGAAAACCAACTACTATAGAAAAGTCTATGGGGAAAAACCAAAGTGAGAGTAAACTCACAATATATGAATAAGATTACAATATATTTAGGTCCATTCCCATGGAACCTCATTGCTTTCCAAAGGACTTGTAGGCTGACATGCACTACCCCAAGGAAAGATATAAAGCACTTGTAGGTTGAGATGCATTGCCTTAGGGCATGATACAAAACATGTAGAGGAGATTCGGTCTTTGATTAAGGGACATGAACATATCAATCAAGATGAATAGGCCTTCCACACCACTACCTTCAACAATCTCCAAGTATGAAGTTTCCCTTGAATCTCTATGTCAAGTGACCAACTTCTAAACAATCACTAGACACAACTGCAACATCACATCTCTCACTCTCTAAATGATATGATCATGTCAATGCAACACATATTGATCCACACACTCATACATATCATCAACACCAATTTTATCTTCTATATATACCATCTTCTTTATTGAAAACATAATTTAGGTTGGCTAGAGAAAAGGACAAACGTAGGTCCTATTAAGTCGGCCACTAAAACACAATTATGGTGAAAGAGGTCCAATCTAGGAGATAGAGAGGACCTAAGGAAAAATAATACTTCTTTCTAAATTGTTTCAACCAATTCACACACATCTTCCAAAGTGGGCAAGAAGTTAATGTGTAGATATGCAAAGCAACACATCACTAGTAAACCCAAAACATATCTTCCAAATGAATAAACCCAATGCAGATCCTCACACACCAAGGTAGGATCTAGATACTATGTAACACAAATTTCAATTGTAAGTGGAGACACCCAAGAATACATTGCAAGAAAGAGAACAACTTTTGTTGGCAAAACCAAAGCAAATAGCTTTAAGCACATGTTGAATACAATGCACCATCAAATAGACATCATAAAATAATGCAGAGCATGCAACAAAGTTCCTTGAACATACAAAAACATTCCCAAATGATTTTCTCCATCACATCAAAATCATACAAGCACAACACAACATATACAAAACATTTCATTCTAGAGGGCTAGGAAAACTAGTCATGAATAGAACACCATTATCAACTCTTGTAGACATCACTAACACCCAAAAATTGAACTAAGACACACAAAAAAAATTATGAATATTTCCCCAAATTCACAACACCTAAAACATGAATGTAAATAAATATAGAGCATTTACAACACTAATTCTAGCAAATGCAAAGGAATGTGGAGTATTCTTCTAGATAGTCAATTTTAGCAACTAACTTCATCAAACTTCTAAGTACTAGAATGTCCCAGCAATGTCATCTTCTTAGTCAATAAAAACCAAGAGATATAGCCACCATCCTATAACATATAGATAATCAACACAAACATCTTCATTCTATTTCTATACTTCTAATCTTTATCATAACAATCCCGATCTTCATTCCAAAGCATCTAATCCTCATATCAATACTTCTAGTCCTTGTTTGAATGAAGTAATATCATAATGCCATCTATTTTCATGCCTGAAATCATTAAATGTATGCTAATTAGGAAGTAAGAACGAATCACCAATTCTTAACGAATAAATATATTCAAACAGAAACCAATGAAATAGAATACTAATCAAGAGAATTAAACAACAAATCAAATAAAAAGTCCCTCAATAGTATTAGGACTTCCATTGTTCTTCTCCATATTGCTGATGTAGGTAGCTCTTGTTAGACAGTTCAAATAACTGGAAGACAACTAAGAGGGGGGGGGGGTGAATCAGTTGTCCTAGATTACCAAAACTATTAGCAATTAAAACTTTAATACCGAAACCCAAAACATTAATACCGGAATAGCAGTTTAACCAAATAAGCATAAATAATAATCATAGAATAAAAACCATTCACATGACACCAAGATTTATACGTCGAAAACCTGGTAAAGGGAAAAACCATGGTGGGAAGCCAACCCACAGTCAGATAATACTCATGTAGTAAGTATGTGAGCTACAATTGAGGGGCCTACACTTGCAGGAAGGCCAACAACCTAGAGCATACTTCTCATCACAAAAGGAACCTCACTAACTACATCGAAATCTAGACTAGAATCCAGAGAAGTGTTGAACTGCAAAAGATAGCATCTCCTATGCTCGAGTACAGTTCTGGTTAAGCTCAATATCGGAGGACTAAATCCTTTTACATAAGCCCAATTTGATCTTCAATGATTGACCAAATCCTCTATCTGAATGATATTACATTGTTCACACATTACATTCATTGACCATGACCTCTAACATAACGATGATGATCTACGATGAGATCTTACATCTATATATACAAACCCTCGACCATAAATAATTAGGTCAACCACCAAATAATAAACCAATTATATAATTAAAAACCATGTCGGCCTAAGACTAAACAAATAATATCCAACACATAAGACATCCTGTAAACACATCGAGAGGTCCAATCCACATGTTACATTAAAGTCGGTCTATAACCTAGGTCAATTGGGACCTAGTAGAGGTCCACGTGCTACAACAATGATCTCCATCCACCAAGTCTTGAACATGATCACCATCAGCATCCTGAAACTCCACCAGAAGTTGTACCAACACCACTTATGCAATTCATCAAAGATCTTTATCAAAAGCTCTGCCGGTGAAACCCTTGTCGGAACCAGAAACCAAGATTCTAAGCAAATAGGATATCATCAGATCACTAGACCAAAACTAACTGACTGAATATGAGAATGAGTATCATGAACAAGACAATTCCATCATCAAACTATATCGAAGCCTACCGAATCATGCCGGATCCAAATCAACCAGAAACCACTCAACCTACCGAGACCAGAAGGCTGTTGGTAAAGCATCCAAATAGCTAGTGTTGGCATCAATGACAAAACATCAATGCAACACATAATCAATTCCATTAAATGGCCAACAATCTCCCCCTTTGGCATTGATGGCAACACTAGATGTGAAAAACATCTAAGTACCAATAAATACCAAACAAGTCTCCCCCAATGGAAGACGTCCAACAATATCCTACATACAACTCTGAACTAAAGACCAAACTCTCCCTGTAAATAATATCTTTGTAAATCTCTAAATCTCTCCCTCTTTCTTTTTTACTTCCTTTTTCACATCAATATCACTCCCCCTTTGACATCAATGCCAGAAATCTGACAAAAAAATCAAAGCAAAAACATAAACTACTGAATCACAAAGTTGACTACTCCCCTTGAGCAGTAGCATCCCCACATTAGTGCTAGAATGAATAGTATCTCTGATAATGCATAGTGAACTGATGCCAAACCGCATCAATCAAGTCTCTACCGAAGGGGAAGAAACTCCCAATCTGTCTCTCGGGTACTCAAATGATTCCTTGGGCAAAGGTTTAGTGAAAATATCTGCAATCTGCTCTTTAGTGTTCACATAAACTAGTCTAACTTCATTTGCTTCCACCTTTTCCTTCAAAAAGCTATACTTGATAGATATGTGCTTTGTTTTAGAATGAAATACCAGATTCTTTGATATATCAATAGCAGCAAAAATATGATAGTGAATAACTATCGGTGCATCACAATCGGCCTTTATATCCTTCAACATTCGCTTCATCCATATTATTCATTGTTCAGTTAGTAGAAGCAACAACATACTCAGCTTCATTAGTAGATAAAGAAGTACATGACTGTTTCTTGTTGATCCATGAAACCAACTTCTTTCCAAGAAATAAATCTCCATCAGAAGTACTTTTCCAGTCATCAACATCTCTAGCCCAATCAACATTTGTATATGCACAAAAAGTAAAGTTATCTTCCTTAGGGTACCACAAACCATATTCTCATGTACCTTGCAAGTATCTAAAAATCCTTTTCACTGCACTCTCATGATTTTCTCTAGGATCACTCTAAAATCTTGAAACAATACAAACAACATTCATTATGTTAGGCCTAGTCTGAGTCAAATAGAGAAGACCTCCAATCATAGATTTGTATCTTGTAGGATTTACCAGTGCAGAAAGATATTTTCTTGTCAATTTATCACTTGTAACCATAGGAGTACTTACCGGTTTAGAATCTCCCATACCAAATTTCTTCATTAATTCCTTAGCACATTTGGTTTGACACATGAAAATACCTTTGTCAATCTAAGTTATCTACAAACCTAAGAAAAATTTCATCTCACCAATCACAGACATCTCAAATTCTTTCTCCGTATTTTTAGAAAATTATATGCATAACTTATCTTCACTACCAAAAATAATGTCATCAACAAATACTTCAATAACTAGTATATCATCATCAGTGATCTTATAATATAAATTACTATCAGCACTACCCTTAGTAAAACCAAGCTTCAAAAGATATTTATCTAATCTTGCATACCAAGCTCTAGGTGCTTGTTTCAATCCATGTAAATCTTTCCTTAACTTGCAAACCATGTTTGTATCATCTGATAGTGAAAAACCACTAGGTTTCTCAATATAAACTTCCTCATCAAGATTCCCATTAAAAAATGCACATGTTTAACATCCATCTGACAAACCTTGTAGTTTTTATAGGCAGTATAGGCAAGAAATAATCTTACAACTTCAATCCTAGTTACAGGTGAAAAAGTCTCTCCATAATCAATTCCTTCCTTCTGAGAATATCCTTTACAAACCAATCTAGCCTTATTCCTTATAACTTGACTATCCTCATTCAATTTATTCCTAAAAACCCATATAGTTCCAATAACATTTTTATTTTTAGGTCGGGAAACCGAGGTCCATGTGTTATTTTTCTCAATCTGATCTAATTCTTCTTCCATAGCTTTCAACCAATATTCATCTTTACATGCCTCAATTACTGATAGCAGTTCAGCTTGTAAAATTAAACATACCTCATTAGTTTCTAGTCTTCTTCTTGTCATCACTCCATTTCTCTTATCCCTAATGATCTGATCTTCTAAATGATTCAATCTCTCACATACCTAGGAGTCCTCTGACTCTCTGTTCCTCTTCCCCGTTCTTCAGTTACTGTAGAATTCTCTGATACTGCCAGAGTAATTGGTTCAACACTTTATTTCGATAAAGGTGCTACTGGTTTAGATATAATCATTTCCACTGCTGGTTCCTTCTCATAAACTCTAATTTGACTCTTGTTCAGCTCATCTACTTTGACATTATCACTCTTCACAATTCTCTGCAATCTCTTGTTATAGCATCTATATGCCTTGCTTTCATTAGAATAACCAAGAAATATGCCTTCATCACATCTAGGATCAAATTTGTCAGTGATATCATCTCTACTAATATAACATTTACTACCAAAATTTTAAAATACTTAATTGTAGATGTATTTCCAAACCATAATTCATAAGGTGTCTTACAGGTTTCTCCTTTGATATGTACTTTGTTGAATGTATAAACCATTATGCTCACTTCTTATCTCTAGTATATATGAGGTAGACTAGCTTCCATCATCATTGTTCTAGCAACATCCAAGATATTTTGTTCTTCCTTTCCACAACTCCATTATGCTGGGGTGTCCGAGGAGCAAAAAATTGTCTTCTTACACCATGCTTCTCACAAATGTTATTAAACTCACCGGATGCGAATTCTCCACCATGATCTGACCTCAAACATTTAATCTTCAATCATGTCTAAGTTTCTACTTTAGCCTTAAAGATTTTAAAATTTTCAAATGCTTCAGATTTTTCTTTTAGAAAAGTAACCCACATCATTCTATAATAATCATCAATGATTAGCATGAAATATCTATCACCTTGAAAACTTTTAACTCTAGCAGGGCCACACAAATCAGTATGAATAAGATCAAGAACATCATTTGATTTATCTTGTATACTCCTAAAAGAGGTTCTGACCTGGTTACCCATTTGACATTCTTCACATGCCAGATTATAAGGCTTCATAATCTTAGGTATATCCCTAACTGCCTTAGTTGAACTGATCTTCACAATGCAATCAAAATTCACAAGACACAACCTTTTATGTCATAGCCAACTCTCATCAATATGTGTAATCAAACATGTCTTCTCACTGGAATTGAAATGAAATATGTTACCTTTTGTCTATGTATTGGTTGCAATCTCCAAACTAGATTTGTTAATGATTTTGCATTTTCCATCCTTGAACTGTAATTGAAATCCCTTATCTACCAATTATTTTACACTCAAAAAAATTTGCCTTAAACTTTCAACATAATAAACATTGTCAGTATTGTTCTTACCATCCAATGATATAGTTCCTTTTCCTTTGATCATACATGCTTTCTCATCTCCAAATCCAACTAGACTGCCATCAATTTTTTGCAAAGATAGAAACTTCCCTTTATCTCCAGTCATATCATTGTCAATTACCCATTCATTCTTTGTCTTCAATTTTATCAACAAGTGCCTTCTCTTCAGGTACATTCACTTGCAATGCCAAATCATCTTCCTTGATATCCAAGAACACCCATTCCTTCCCATTGCCAAAACAACTAGCAGAGACTTCTATCGATTCATCATTAGAATTAGTAATGCCTTCCTCATCCCCTATGTAGAATGATTTGTCTTTATTTTTCCTATACTTATACTTTTTCTGATATCTAGGGTTAGACTTAAATGATCTTCTAACTCTTTCTTCAAATTTTGAATTCCTTTCAGGACATCTAGATGCAAAATGACCAATCTTATTACATGCAAAACATTTAAAAGGTGATTTTCCTTCATACTTACTTCCTATCGGTCCTTTAAGTACTCTTCTAGCAAATAGTGCTTCAAGTTTCTCAAACTCATCATGGTCTCTCTTCATATCTTCTAATTCCTTTGCATACAAATCTTTCCTATCTTGCTTACCAGGTTGTAGATGTAGATACATGAAAAGATGGTTCAGACTTCACAGCTCCAGAAGGTCCAAATTCTTCAAGCTCAAAAGCAGATAATTTCCCAACCAAGGTATCTCTGTTGATAGATGTATTAGCCGGTGGTAGGGATCTTAGAACTTTAGAAACAATTTCATATTCACTCAAAGTTCCACCACAACATTGAATCCCCATAAAAATCTCAGTTACCCTTTCCATGAATACAGTAATCCTTTCATCTTCTTCCATCTTCAGGTTTTCATATCTCACCTGGTAACCATCAAGTTTAGCAATCTTCACTATAGGGTCACCTTCATTAAGAGTCTCCAATGTATCCCATATAGCCTTTCCAGATGATTTGTCAGTTAATCTCATTATTTGTTGATCAAAAAGTGCACACAAGAGGGCTTCTCTTGCTCTACAATCATTCTCAAGCTCCTTGTCCAAGTTTTCCGGAGGAGGATTTCTAGATTCTGGATTATAAGGTGTGACACCATTCTATGTGATCTCCCAAATATACTTTCCAAGACATCTCAGATGAGTCTCCATCTGAATCTTCCATACTATGTAATTTGTTCCATCAAGCCTAGGAATATATCTCCGAAAGATATCTCCAGAAGAACTGGATGAACTTGAACTGTTAGTCACCATAGAATCTTCCTCAAGTGGTTAAGCTTTCTGTAGAGAGGACCAATGCTCTGATACCAATTGTTAGACAGTTCAATTAACTGGAAGACAACTGAGATGGGGGGGGAAGGGGGGTGAATCAGTTGTCACATATTACCAAAACTATTAGCAATTAAAACTTAAATATTGGAACCAAAAACATTAATACTAGAATAGCAATTAAACCAATTAAGCATAAATAATAATCACATAATAAAAACCATCCACATGACACCAATATTTATACGTGGAAAACCCGATAAAGAGAAAAACCATGGTGGGAAGCCTACCCACAATCAGATAATACTTCTGTAGTAAGTATGTGAATTACAATTGAGGGGCCTACACTTGTAGGAAGGCCAATAGCCTAGAGCACACTTTGCATCACAAAAGGAGCCTCACTGACTACATAGAAATCTAGACTACAATTCAGAGAAGTGTTGAACTACAAAAGATAGCATCTCCTATGCCTGAGTACAGTTTTGGTTAAGCTCAATACCGAAGGACTAAATCCTCTTACATAAACCCAATTTGATCTCCAATGATAGACCAAATCCTTTTCCTGAATGATATTACATTATTCGCACATTACATTGCTTGACCATGACCTCTAACATAACCATGATGATTTAGAATGAGATCTTACATCTATATATACAAACCCTCGACCATAAATAATTAGGTTGGCCACCAGCTAATAAACCAATTACATAAATACAAACCATGTTGGCCAAAGACTAAACAAATAATATCCAACACATAAGACATCCCATAAACACATTGAGAGGTCCAATCCACACGTTACATTAAAGCCGATCCATAACCTAGATCAACCAGGACCCAATATAGGTCCACATGCTACAACAATGATCTCAATCTACCAAGTCTCGAATATGATCACCATCAACATCCTTAAACTCCACCATAAGTTGTACCAACACCACTTATGCAATTCATCAAAGATCTTGATCAAAAGCTCTGCCAGTGAAACTCTCGCCGGAACCAGAAACCAAGATTCTAAGCAAATAGGATAGCATCTGATCACCAGACCAAAACCAACTGACTGAATATGAGCATGAGTATCATGAACAAGCCAATTTCATCATGAAACTATACCGAAGCCTACCAGATCCAAACCAATCAGAAACCACTTAACCTATCAGGACCAGAAGGGTGCCGGTAAAGCATCCAAGCAGCTAGTGTTGGCATCAATGACAAAACATCAATGCAACACATAATCAATTCCACCAAATGGCCAACAACTCTTAGGTGTTGCACTGGGATTTCTTGTATAAGATAGACAATAATTTTGAAGACTGTGATTTTAGCTTGAAGATGAGAAAAGGGATTGAATTTATAGATTTTCAACACAAAGGAGGTGAGAATTTGAACTCAAGTGTTGATTGATAGATAACTAAAATTGATTGATCAGGGAACTCAATAGATTGATCTGCTAATAGAGTTGATTGGAGAGTGAACTCAATTGATTGGAGAGTGAACTTAATTGATTAAGCAGTAGACTACATAGACTAGTTAGTTGACTAAATTGATTGAGAGATAACTGATTAGATGGATTAGAAGACTAAAATGATTGATTAGTCATAAAAAGTTGATTTTGAGTGAAAATGGGAGATTGAGGAGTTAACTGATTAGTCAACTAATTTGATCAATCAGTTTGATTTCAACATATACTGTAGGATTTTGAAATTGAATTTTATTTTCATTTTCAATTTGGATTTGAATTTGGACTTTCGAATGCTGAAATGCACATGAAATTAACTGAAATTCAGATTTGGTGAAATGTTAATTTGAAAGAAATGAAATTAAGTGAAATGATATGAAATTCAAATTTGGGGAAAATGAAATGAAATTAGTTGGAATTAGAATTTGGGGGAATTAGAAGAATAATCAATTAATTAAAATAATTATTTAATTAGAAATGGAATTTAATTAAATAATAAAGATTATTTAGCTAATAAAAATATCATGATTAATTAAATAATTAATATTTAATTAATATGTAGGACATGATTAACTAGTTAAATTGATTTGAGCATAGAAATTGAATAATTAGCAGTGTTTAATGTGATAATCAGAAGAAATAACTAGTTTAAACAAATAATTAAAGAATTACTTAATTAAGTAGATGAATAATTAGTATGCGATCAATGCGACATTTTTAGGTGTCTACATTTGCCCCTATTTGACAAAATTTCAAAAATACATTGTTTCAAAGAAAACAAAAAAATTTCTACCCCTATATGCGCTAGCGATACTTAGGGTGTAAATATGACCCTTTGAAAAAAGTGGTCGAAAATTTGTGACACTTAAGACCATTTTTTCGAAAATATGCTAGTAATCATTCATGTGAAGTTTGGTGAGGTTTTGATCTCATTTGATATGGCTATGACTACATTGAAGTTGTAGGGGATCACGGTCATTAGGGTGGCAAAAAACCCTAGTTTTGAGCTATAAATTGATAATTGGTTTTGATTTTAGTTTATTTGTACTCATTTTCTTTGTAGGAGTTCCTTTGAGATTTTAGTGCTTTCAACATCCTTGGATCAAGATGGCAAGTCACAGAGTGAGACTGCATTTGTCTGAGCAAGTGTGATCATATCAGAGACCTCCCAACATTGGTGGCATGGTGAGTCATTCAAAAATTATGCATTTTTTTGTTTGTATTTTTTCAAAAAATTTCATCGATGTGTAAAAGTGCAAAAATTAGAAAATTCACAATTGCTTATCATTTTATTTGCAATTGATAATATTAGTTTGCAATTGCTAATATTAATTCATACTTGATAATTTTTCCCGCAACTGCAATTGTTAATTCCCAATTGAAAATTTCAATTTGCAATTGCTAATTTTAGTTCGCATTTGATAATTTTAGTTTGTAATTGCTTTAAATAGTTTGCACTTGCATTAAATAGTTTGCAATTAATAATATCAGTTTTCAATTGATATGAATTTGTTTGTGTTTTTCTCGTGATGTGAATGATGTATCTAATTCATTTTCTCTTTGTCAAATGCAAAAGCATTATCTAGTCTTGGTTGCGAGACAGACAAGGCCAGATGGTCTTGATTGATGTCATGAGTTAGATGCTGAGGATACAACTCTACTCCAATAGGTTGGATTATACCATATAGTGCACTTGCCTGAGGTTATGACCAATAGGGCCATGATTACTGCTTTGAAATAGCAGTGGCATTCAGAGACTTTCTCATTTTATCTTTCGATAGGTGAGGCATCCATTACACTTGAGGATATGTGGCATAATCTACACATTCCCATATTTGGTGCACATGTTACATTTGATCGTAGTAATGGAGTATCTACCTTGTGTGCTTTGTTTGAGTGTTTTGAGGATGATCTTCATATCTGAGGTCATTATGAGATTCATTGGGATGATCTAGATTATGATGATCTCACTGTTGTTCTTTGTTGCACTGTTGTTGGGTTGTTGATCCCTGATAGACATACCCATGGTTTCCTTGTTGGATGGGGATAAGTGATTCATGATATGGTTATTGATAGAGGAGTGTTTTCTTGGCATCCCTGTCTTCTTGCCACTTTATATCATCAGATGCATGGAATTATATATTTGCATCAGAAATCCATTGGATGTGGTGTTACTTTTCTCCAGATATGGGCTTGGGAGCACATTGCTATATTTCGGCCTATGATACATGTTGATTTATAGCTAGAGTAGCCATATTCTTATAGATATACTATTGGAGTGAGACATAGGGTGTCGGGTAACATTTTGTATTATTGTCATCAGATTGATACATTATAGTACTTCTCATGGAGACCTTATCTTACTTGTCCTCATTGGGCTGATGATGCCCAACATCTTCCTTTTTGTTGACAGTAGAGATACCTTATTGGGCGAGATGTTGGTGGTCATAGAGTGAATGATATGCATCTTCTTGGTCATGTTCTCCAATAGTTTGGGAGATATAGGGTGTTCTAGATATCACACCCTATTTTTCTCGTACTACTCGTGAGATCGGTGATTGGGGTGCATGTATGCAGCCTCATGTTTCCATTGTAAAGTTTGATTCTCTTTCTCCTATTCAGTGGGGTTGGTTAGCTAGTGTTGTAGATCTAGGGACTACAACACAATATAGTGTATGGTGGATACACCATAGGTCAATACCTTTGACAGATCCTATAGTTCCAATTGCAGCTCAGTATATTAGGCATAGAAGGAGTCCCAGGGGGAGAGGGAGAGGATGAGGGAGAGATGGAGGAGGGAGAGATGGAGGTTGAGGAGGATGGGAAAGAGGAGGTAGAGATGGAGGTTGGAATAGGGGTTAGATAGATCTGATAGCACTAGTTGTAGAGCAAGTTGAGAGTAGAGAGGAGGATGTGGATGTCGGTGGAGACATTGCATCTATGAGTAGTTCTGGTGAGAGTGGGAGTGATGAGTCAGTATTAGGTTCATTGAGTAGTGATGGGGATGAGGGTAGGGATGGAGGTCATGATATTGATATGCCCCAGGCCATGGAGATAGGAGGTGTGGAGGGAGGCGATGAGGAGGGAGATGATTATGAGGAGGGAATGGGGGATCAGGTTAGGAGTTTGGAGGACTTGGTCGCTACTTTGCGGCAGTAGCGGATGGAGGATAGAGATTAGTATCGACATGTAATGGAGGAGCTGACTACAAAGAGGGATTAGATAGCTGCTGAGAGAGATCGGCTACAAAGAGAGTGAAATGATGCAGTTAGTGTTAGGATTCCCAAAGATACTGAGAGGGGGGGTGAATCAGTATCTAACTGGTATAATAATTTTCTTAACTTATAACATGAAAAGCATATTAAAACTGTGTACCTTGCAGCAAATAAGAACAACCACAACATGAAAAGCACACCACAACACAATATTTTAATGAGGAAACCCAATGTGGGAAAAATGTCAGTGGGATTTGTGACCCACAATATTCACTTACTGGCCAATAAGGGAATATTACTGATTACAATGGGGGCCTGCACATGCAAGAAAGCCAAGTGCCTAGAGCTCACTGCTCAATTACAAAAGAAGTCACACTGACTTACAAAATTGGATTATACAAATCCAATGTCTTGTATTGCTTCAAATCAGCATTTGCTATGCCAGATTCAGTACCAGTTTAAGCTCTGCAATATACATAAACCCTTATCCAATAATTTGCATATTAGGTCTGCTACCTTCTTTTCATACTTCACATTATATCTCTTTATAAATGATCTACAATGCTCCCATACATATATGAGTCATATTACAATCCACCATGTTGGCTTGCAAAAGATTTTACAATTAATTACAAAATGCATTTAAACAAAATTCCTGTCGACCATGGTGTCGATAATCTTCTTTTTGGGTGTCGGTGATTTGTATGTCGGTGTAGAGTCTATCGGTGCTGGTGCCTGTGCTTGCCTGCCGGTATCACATGATTGTAAGATTGTCATCAATGACAATACCTACAATCACCTACAATTTCTCATTGGAGTGTGTATTTTCCAACAATCTCCCCCTTTGGCATTGATGGCAACACTCATGAGAAAAATAAAAAATTGTCCAAATAGAATCTGCCAAAATTGTCTTACCAAAACTGTGTGCCCAAAAATGTATTCTCCCCTTGAGCTGATGATGTCCTGTTCTGATCATTTTTCTCATCGCACTACTCCCCCTTTAACATCAATGACAAATGTTGTCATTCACTATTAGTGGAGTGTGGTTCCTGCCTATATTTTTGTAACCGGTGGGTTACAATCTGGAAAATATCTGCCAAAACCAAATTTAAACTGTTGCTGAATCTTTTGCTATCCTGTAATGCCTCTTGTGTTCTTTGAATTGTACCAGTGAGTATGTGCATTTTCTCTTCCGGTGTCTTAAGTCTGGGAACCAAAACCTCAAAAATTTATTTTCTCAAAGAAATGAGGTAATCTAGTTTAGGACCAAGTTTACATTTTAAGCTCTTTGCCTTATCCTTTATTCTCTCTTTATCCTTTTCTAACTTCTCAATTTTCTCTTCAAGATCTGCAATTTTCTTTTCTATTTCCAAAAATGAATCTGATGTGCCTATTAGATTGTCAGCAATATTGTTAATCTTAGTTTGTGTTTTGCTGATCTCTGAATCTATGTCTTGTGTCAAGATGTCTGTTTTGCAAATATCCCTGTACATTTTCTTAAAATCCAAAATTATTTCTGCTAGTGCCGATAATAGGGTTTCTGTTTGTTCGTTATTCTTCTTCACTATTTCCTCAAAGAATTTCTCTTTCTCCTTAATCATCCTCTCTTTGAATGTGTCTTCATTTATTTGATCAACTGTCAAAATGTTGCCGATGATGAATTTAGACAATGTGTCTAGTTGATCTAAAGAATCTTTATTATCCATAATGCACTTGGGTGCTACCAATTTGAGAATAGGAATTGTGTCATCGATAGCCTTATAGGCTTGTGCATTACATTCTTTGATTTTCTTTATTGAGTCCAGCAAGACCTCTGTCACATTTGTAGGCCAGAAGTCTTCTATTGAAGTACCAGATGTCTTCCCAACTATTTTCACAATATCCATGCTACCAATTGTAGTGATAACCTTCTTGTTTTGACCTCTGGTAGGTTAGTTTGTGTTTGCATTTCTATTAGAAAAGGTTTAGGATTTTCAATTTTAGTTGGTGGTACTATCTTGGTCTGAACCTGTGTCTCAACTTGTTTCAATTCCGGTTTCTCCATCTGTGTCCCATTGGTCTACAGTTTCTTTTGTTATCTCATTCACTCTTCCTACCATCAGTGCTACATGTCGGTGAGCAGTTGAAAATACTGTCTGGTTAGCCTCACTGATTAATTTGTCTATCTCATCAGGTGAGTTTACTGGATGCACTGCAAGTAATTTTTCAATTTTTATCTTCTTGTCTAGCTCAACAATGGCTGCCCTTCTAGTTTCAAGTCTTCTATACAAATCATTGGGTATTTCATCAACAATTTCCATTAAAAATTTCTTGTATATATCCAAGTGTAAAATTAAACTATTTTCTATGCTTTCTTTGTCATCAGCAAAAAGTGTATTGTATAGTTTGCTAATGTTTTTCAACTTTCCATCTTTTGTTATTTCACTAAGGAGTTTATCCAGTGGAGTAATATCTTGTTTTACCTTCTTCTTCTTCTTAGGAGTTAGCTTCTTAACTAGAGGCCTCACTTCTTGTTGCTTTTGTCTTGTTTTTCTAGGAGTGGGTGAGGGTATCAGTGAGGGTTTAGTTTTCCTTTCTACCCTTTTGAATACCACTAGCATATCACTCTCAGAGGAAGTTGCAACCAGTGAAAGATTAGTTTCCAGTTGAAGTCCTTCCAACTCACTTTCTTTGATACTAGTTTGCTTCAATACATCTTCCTTAAGTGCTTTTGCTTGTCTAGTGCCTTTCCTTACTGTTTGTTCAACTTTCTTGACTCTTTTCCTAGACTAAATACCACTTTCTATTGTTTCAGCACTTCCAAAGACTTTCTCAGATGGTTCTTTTGGTACTTCAAGGAGGGCTTTTTCATAAGTTTCAATAATGTTATCATGTGTTTGATATCCCATTTCAGTTACCCAGATAGTTCTAGGGACAACTGCCTCCATCTAGATTTCATCCTTTTTAATTACAAAGCATATTTCCTTCTAATATTTATCTACAATTTCCTATGATAGTCTTATTCTTGACTTCATTTGAGCCTTCAGTGCTTGAAAATGTTTGTTTATGTTTTTCTCTTTGTTTTTTCCCATGTTGTTTAATAGATCCAATAGTTGCTTTCCTACTGGTATATCAGAGCCAAAATGTTTTCTACCAATACCCAGTACTTGCTTATTAATGTACAAAATGAAACATACAAGCGAATTTCCAAATCTAAAGGTTCCTTTCTTATCTCCTTTGATATTTTTCAGATTGTCTATCAATTCATCTTTGAGCCATTCACACACATCTATTCTAGCATTATCATTAACCATGTCATATGCACTTTTAATACATAGGATAGATACTGAGTTCAACCTATTTGCATGTGTAGCTTTGTAGCCTAAGATCATACTAATAAATCTAACATTGATGTCCTTCACATCATTTACCCTTAGAGATCTTTTGTCAAATGTTGTGCCGGTTAGATCCATCACTGTGTCATTTGAGACCCTTTTAGTTCTGTCAAGTCTGCTACTGGTGGAAGGTAACCCTATTACTGCTTTAATGGTTTCTTTGGTGATCTTATGAATTGAATCCAACCAAAATAATTCACCATGGACTCTGCTTAGGACTATTCTTATCACATCTTCAGGAAAATCAAGAATGCTAAGAATATCTAGAAAACTTAGGGTTTCTACTACCTTGTGCTCTGGTTTGATATTGCCATTTTCATCACAAATCATAGTTCTATACATTTTCTTAATTTCACCATCTCCTAATTCCTCTATATGATAGTGTATGTATATTCTAGGATCTTCAGCATATACTACTCCTTTAGGAAATTGAGAGAATGCACCTATGTTATCATCTTTCTTAGCTATTTCGGGAACAAGCTTGAATATAGGTCTAGGGCACTTGATAACCTCAATTATAGTAGGGTTTTCTATAAATTCAGGAGCAAAGGAGGATGCTATGTTTATAAATACCTCAATTTGCATTAGGGATGAGTGCTTGGATGAACTGCTTCACTTCTTCGATAAGGATGCCTTCGCTTAGGAATTTTTGCACTCTTGAGGATTTGAATGTTCGGTGAATAAAAAAGAGCCAAAACACTTTCTTTATAATGTTATTTTCTCCAACTACCGCATTTAATGCTTGCCGGTTAAGTCACAACTTAACTCATCTGCAAGTAAAGAAGTAATTCAACTTCTTACGATCAATCGAGGGTATAATAGCATGTTTTTCAATTTGTTGCTAAACCCCCAAAAGATTTTCCTTCAGTTAGATGAAGAGTCTCCTGCCGGTGGAGTGTTACCCTGTTCTACCGGTGGAAGAGTATTTCCATCAATATTCTGATCTAACTTTCTGATCCACTATTTTGAAAATTCTTGCTTTACCTCTTCAAACTTTTCTTTACCTTTCAAACTAGGACCTTTGTTATTTGCCAGTGGGGTCTTGCTTCTACAAAATTTTGCAATATGTCCAATCTTGTTACAAGCATAACAAGTCACATTGTTTTTCTGAATAGCTTTCCCATATCCTATGCTAGTATGTGTTCTACATTGATTAGATAAGTGTCCAAATCTTTCGCAAATATAACATCTTATAGTCATTCTGCAATTTGGTGAACTATGACCAACTTTGTTGCATTTAGAACATTGACTGGTGGGTGTATTTGTGTTCTGATAATTTCTAGATCTACACTGATTTTCTCTATGACCATACTTGTTATAGTTAAAGCATTTCCCATTAAATTTGTAAGCATTAGGTTGTCTTACCGGTTTGCTATGATCATGATTGTTTGCAGTACCAGAGCTTTCACCAACTTCAAAGCCAAGGCCATTTGTATCACCATTAGGTTTCTAATTCTTCAGCATGTCAACAACTTCTTCTGAACTTTTCTTGAATTTCTCCTTGTGTTCATTTGTAGTAGTCAGTTCATTCTCCAAGATTCCTTTTTGTCTCATGAGTTCAATTGCGTCATTTTGTGTATGCATCAAGTTTGTCTTCAACATATCTTTTTCATGACTGAGTCTTGTGTTTTCATTTCCAGCATCATTTAGTCTTCTAGCCAAATCATCTTCATTCTTCTTTCTATCTTCAATTTCTTTACAAAATCTCATAGACATATCCTGCATCTCATTCTTCATTGTACAGTTATCTTGTCTCAGTTGGTTCACCAGATCATTAAGAGTTTCCTTTTCATCTTCCTCATTCTGCATCTTCTCACAAAGTTCTCTTCTTTTATTCCTTGATATAGTGAAATTTTCTTGAAGTCGTCGAATAATATCCCGAGAAGCCTTGAAATCATCCTCAAGTTTGATATTATTTACTTTTTCTGCATCATAGTCTGAAAGAGTTATTTCCAATTGCTTTCTCAAGTTTTCCATCTCTACCGGTGTCAGAATCTTCCTCAAGTTGTTAGGATTTTGAAAATAGAGGACCAAGCGTTGATACCAATTGTTTGGATTCCCAAAGATATTGAGAGGGGGGGGGGTGAATCAGTATCTAACTAGTATAATAATTTTCTTAACTTATAACATGAAAAGCATATCAAAACTGTGTACCGGTAAACTAGAAATTATGCAGCAAATAAGAACAATAACCACAACATGAAAATAACACCATAACACAATATTTTAACAAGGAAACCCGGTGTGGGAAAAACCTCTGTGGGATTTGTGACCCACAATATTCACTTACTGGCTAATAAGGGAATATTACTGTTTACAATAAGAGCCTGCACATGCAGGAAGGCCAAGTGCCTCGAGTTCACTGCTCAATTACAAAAGAAGTCACACTGACTTATAAAATTGGATTATACAAATCCAATGTCTTGTACTACTTCAGATCAGCATCTGCTATGCCAGATTTAGTACTAGTTTAAGCTCTACAATATACATAAACCCTTATCCAATAATTTGCATATTAGGTATGCTACCTTCTTTTCATACTTCACATTATATCTCTTTATAAATGATCTACAATGATCCCATACATATATGAGTCATATTACAATTTGTCATGTCGGCTTACAAAAGATTTTAAAATTAATTACAAAATACATTTATACAAAATTCTTGTCGACCATGGTGTCGGTAATCTTCTTTTTGGGTGTCGGTGATCTGTATGCCGGTGTAGAGTCTGCCAGTGTTGGTGCCTATGCTTGCCTACCGGTATCACATGATTGTAAGGTTGCCATCAATGACAATACCTTTAATCACCTACAATTTCTCATTGTAGTGTGCATTTGCCAACAGTCAGAAGGGCTCAGATCACCATGGATGCATAAAATTAGTTATTTGGGCCAGTTCTAGAGGCACGAAGCTAGGTAGATAGATATTTTTCTATTGCACAGGAGGCTATTTACTATAGGCAGGCTTATGAGAGAGTCATTCCTGAGGGCTAGAGAGCCTAGTATTAGTGCTTTCATGGGGAGGAGATCGAGTTGGTCTACCTCTCGATAGACTAGCAGTGGAGGAGTGATGGGTCCACGTAGGGTGTTGGTGGAATAGACTGGTGCTAGGTGAGATATGCCTAGTGATAGGGGAGACATCGGTTGAGATGCTTTGTTATTGATGATGTATCATAGATACGACATTTTTTCACACATTGATGAGATATACAAGATGCATTATTTTGTGATGAGTTATGCCTTATTTGATGGTGCATTCTATGATATGATGTTTTTGTTTTTTATGCTTATTTTATGATGCGACTAATGTGAATGTGATATGATGTAGTATATGTAATGTGCCTTTATTTTATGAGGAATGAATCTATGTGCGAAAATGATCTAAAATTGCCTATGTGAAATACTTGTGACAATGCAAATGCTATGCAAAATGTGAATGTGTGAAAATGATCTAATACAACATTATATACATATGTGAAATGATTTAAATTAAAATGCATGTGATTTTTTTTTGTGTCAAAATAGGTGTTGAAAATTTGTGAATTTTGGAAGGAATGTTAGTGGGAAAATAGATAAGAAATGATGAACTAATCCAACCAACCTTTATTTATTCCAGAAATAGAATTGTTAAAATCAACTTGATTGATAAAACGTTGATGAGAAAGTCTTCATTGCTTAGTGCAATACATTATCATCATTGAGCCTTATTATGTAACAATAGAACTTATTACACCGAGGTATGAGGAACCAAGATGTATAGATATATCATTGCAAGAAAGAAACACATAACAAACAAGGAATGAACCCTCCATTTCAGAAATTATGTTGGGAGTCAAGGTATGTGTGTCATTCACAGAGGGAATGTACTTATCACAAACACCCACAACACAATTGTGCCGAGACTTCATTGGTTCAAACCAAAAACAACAAACAAAGAAAAGGATCATGCCCATCACGGCTCTTCTAGTCACTTTTTGAACATCCTTGAGTAGCTAAAAACAATGATATTCACCTAATTGATAAAAAGATTCAACCAAAATAGATAGAACTCACTAGTTGGACTGGCTATGTCTTTTCTTTGATATGTTTGATGTGATTTTGATAATGTCTGGTTTCAGAAGTTTTGGACCCCGTTTAAGACTAACTTGTCTAGTTTCGAGTTTACCTATTTTGTTTAAGACAAGATGTTGATCACGTTGATAGTTTGATAGTGATTCGATAGATTAGACAGTTGATCAACTTGATTGCAGATGTTTTGACAAGATAGTTGTATCTGAAGAGGGGAAAATGTAGCAAGGTGAGATTAGATGGTTAGTATTCAAATAAAGCATTCAAACACATAAAACACATAAAAACATAAAGGGACTATTTATACCTTGCCAATTATACCTTCTCCTTCGAATTGAGCTATTAGTCAAGCTAAGGATACGCCGCTCCTTATCTTGATTGGATTAGCTTCTTGATTGTGATGTGGAATGCTCTCCAAGTGCTCAACAAGATAGATTGGATTTGATAGGATTTTTAATAGGATTTTGGATGGAATTGAATTGAAGGATTGAAGGAAGAAGAGAGAGGAGAAAAGAGCAGCAAGAGGATGCTATGAGAAGAAGTGGATCCTCTGAGAGGAAATGATCATCCAACTTATAGATTGGAGAAGGTCACTGAAGGGCCAAAATTGATTTCCTTATGGAGGGTTGAGATTGATTTGAGATAGGAGGCATGGATCAAGGATGCCTTGGGAAAATAAACAAGAATATAAAATCTCTTGAGAAGAGGGGGAAAAAAGAATTTGAATTTCAAATGAGGAATTAAAAATTCCAAAATAAGGATGCATTGAGGGATTAAAAAAAAATTGAATTTCTTTGAGAGACTCAATGTTGATGTGACATGAGTGGGAATTAAAAATTGAGGGATAATGATAAGCATGATTATGATAGATTCTAGAAGTATTAATTAGGTTGAGTAGGATTAGGAAAAAGTGATTTGTAGGAATCACATAAATAGGTTAATTAATTAAAACTAATTAACAGAGTGGGTTTAGACGAAATAATTATTGGGGGGGACTTTAGAAGAATTAGGGAATAATTAATTTATTTGATAAATTATTTATTGGACTATAGTGATAGGATTAATTAAATTGGATTTAATTAATTCTAAGCAGAATAAGGTTAACATAATTAAATTAATTAATTATGTTGATAGGCTTAGGTTGACTAAATATTAATTTTAAGTGTGTATATTATCCTTGGTTTAACTTTATATGAAGTGTTTGGTGGATATCTGCTAGGGTGTTTGATTCTTGCGAGGCAACTTATTGCAAGTTCTTTAATTGATTTTTAAATTTGTATTTTGTGGATTGATATTTGAATGTTTTTGGATTGATTTTTCAGGACTTTATCTGAATGTTTTGATTTTTTCAGGACTTTATCTGAATGTTTTTTATTGATTTTTTAGGACTTTATTTGAATGTTTTTTATTGATTTTTCAAGATCATATTTGGACATGTTTTGGAGATTTTCATGAATTTTTATGAGTTTTAGAATTTTAGTTATGCCCCCAAGTATGCAAATCTATGATGACATGATGATCTGCAGAATGTAGTGGCAACAATGAATTTTTCAAATGGAAATTATGCTAATTCAATATGCGATATGAAGATGCAATACCTATTCAAACAAGGATGCATGTGTGTGCCCCTCATTCTAAAATGCACTGATTGAATTGAAGGTGTGAAACATTTCAGAGATAGGATTTCAATCTGTTATCAAAAGGCTTTAGATCATCCAATCTAACACACTGTGTAGCCAAGATTTATGAATGGAGGTGCAGAAAACTTCTCCATCAAATCTTGAAAATTTGATCTTCTTTTTCCAATGTGTGTGGATTTGAATTTTTTCTGTCTCTTATAACTATCAAAGACCCTTGGAATCCTATGTGGCTAGCTACGTGAGTTATTCTAACTCCAAAAGCATCTTGGATAGAGCTTTGTTGTCAACAACCTTTTAGGGCTCCGATGACGTTATGCACTGTAATCTCTCAAATATTGATCCATTGCCAGCAAGTGTCCATAGCCTTCATGGAGTTATTTTCATGTTCCCATAGTCAAGCTTTTATTGTTGCACTTGTATGTGTGATATTTCAGTAATATATCATTGTTTATTTTGTTATGATATTTTGATATTGATTTTGTCATAACACTTGTTTCTTTTATTTTCTTCATTTTCTTTCCATGATGTGTAAGTAATGAAACCTACTTGGGTATGACAATCATAGTGGCGCTGAAGTAGAATTTTGGATTTTTCACTAGTCACATGATCAACTAGGTATCTATAATGACTTAGAGCTTTTGATTAATGTGTGAGATAATGGATTGAAACAAGCCCCTAGAGCTTGGTATGCAAGATTGGATAAATATCTTTTGAAGCTTGATTTAACTAAAGGTAATGCTGATAGTAATTTATATTATGAGATCACTAGTGATGACATATTAATTATTGAGGTCTTTGTTGATGATATCAAATTTGGAGGTGAAGATAAGGTGTGTATGGAATTCTCTAACAATATGAAGAATGAATTTGAGATGTCTATGATTGGGGAGATGAGATTTTTCTTAGGTTTGCAGATTACTCAAACTGATAAAGGTATTTTCATTTGTCAAACTAAGTATGCTAGAGAGATGTTGAAGAAATTTGGTATGGAATAATTAATTTATTTGATAAATTAATAATTGGACTATATTGACAGGATTAATTAAATTGGATTTAATTAATTCTAAGAGGATCATTTCACGATGCTATATCAAAGAAGAATAAAACATAGTGGAAGAAAAGGATAAGGACTAGTAGCATAATGCCCCAGTCATAAGATGAGGAAGAATGACAAGGAGGAAGGATGAAGAGGAAGTAGTTGTATGCCCCCTCGAGAGGACATGCGGGTTTGAAGAACATGGGTGTTCTCTCGAAATGTCTTAGAAGAGTAGGTGATGAGAGGATGAAGATAATGAAAGAGGGAATGAAGATGGGTTGGAGTGTTGTTAATGAAATGAGACAAAGAAATGATAAATGGATTGGATTTCTTGTTGAGCCAATATAGAGAGAAAACCTAGATTTGATATTGCCATGGATAGTCTACACCACTGATTATAAGAATCAGGATGATATGAAGATCCGAGGCCTGGACTAATGCTCAGTCAAACAAGAATGCCTTGCAAACAATCATGCAAGTGTTGATAAACACTAATGCAGGGTTGCTAGTTCATACAAGGAAAACCTTCAAACACATCATGCCATGAAAACTATGCCCCATTATACCCAAGCCTAGACATGCCAAGAGATATGATGATCAAGGCAGTCTTGAACAAGTATAGTCCTGGGACACAAGATGAAAATAAAGCGAAAAGCTCAATCATGCAAACAACATGCACATGACTAGCTAACATCTCTTGCCAAGAGTAGGACATGGATTTGGATAAACTACTAGACTAGGGAAGGATGCATCCTGATGGGCATGTGATGGATTTGGATGAACTGCTAGACATGGGAAGGATTCATCCTGATGGGCAGCATGTAGATAGATTGATAGATGACAAAAGAGAAGTTGGATGTGCAAGATCTGCAGATGAGAAGATTGCCACTTGGATTTTATTATCAAAGTATGGATGGGTGGTTGGATTAGTCACAAGTCAATGTAAGCTTAGGTAGATGAGAAGAGCTTAGTTTGATGGATTGGATAGAATGGAAGAAGGATATATGATTAGATAGGATGAAAAAGGGGGATGGATGATTGAGTAGGATTCGATTGAGGAAGGGATTAATGATTGAATTGGAATAGATGGAGAATGTGATTGGATGAGATAGGATTGGATTAAAAATTGGATAGGATGGGGGGGATTGGTGGATAGGATTCAATTGAGTGGAACCAATGACAAGGGAGAACCAAGGAATGGTAAAATGATGGATGGATGGATGGAGGGATATATTGTTTGGATAGGAGATAGATGGATTGAGTGGATGGATATGGATAGGATATGTAGGAATAAAGGATGGAGGTTAGGGTGATGGACACCCAAGGACTATGTTGCAAAGGAGGAAAATGCCCCACTAAATATAATGGAATTAAGGATGTAAGGATGGTGGATAAAGATGTATGAGTTGGAAGGAAAATGTGTAATGGATATGGATGGTAGAGGATTAAAGATTTGTACTCCACAACATGCATGCACATACATTATTTTTCCTTTATATGATCTAGACCAAATATAAGAATGGAGGATTAGTTTTGATAGGATGAGGGATATGAGATGGAGGATACATATAGGATAGTCAAGATCAAAGATAGGAAAGGATGATGGACTTAGATAGGATATAGATGGATGGGTCGATTGCATGGATGAATCTTACCCCCAAGTGTAGAGTGCAAGAGGATGAGGGAATTACACATGACGCTTGTTGGCCAGGTTTTCATCATGGTACTTACCCAAGGCACCACAAGAAGTGGTTTTGACCATTGGATGAAATGATTTTTATTATTATTATTATTTTTTTTTACTTTTTGATGTTTTGATTTTTTGATTTTGAATTTTTCTTGATTTTTGAAATTTAAAAAAAAAAAAAATTTTGATTAATTTGGATGGATGAGGATGAGGATGAGTGGATAGTGGATGCGTGGAGGAATGGAGGAATCAAGCATCCAGCTCCATGGATGGTATCCCTTACTATTGCTTTGAACTGGAGGTATGCTCATAGATGTTGGTAACAATGATTGGGGAGATGGAAAGGATAAGGATTGGAAGATAGGATTTGCAAAGGATTGGGCTAACGGAATGGGATTGTGAAAAATGGATGGTGGATAATAGATGGGGTTTTAAAAAATTTGTGGAAGATCAACATTGGCACACAACTTGAAGGGTGGTAGAGTAGTGGAGGAGAGTGTTTTGAATTAGATGGAGAATAAAGTATAGATTTTGGGACATGAAGACCCAAAATAGAAGAAGGGGATGATGGAGTTGGGATGGTGGATTTTGGGACATAAGTACCCAAAATGGATTTTGAAGATGGAGGAAGGTTTGATTTTTGAATGGATGGATCTTTTGGATTAGCTAGTTTGGATGCCAATTTTGAATGCATTGCTTCTTTGAGTAATTTGGGAATCCACATAGTTTTTGATTTTTTCTTTTGGGGCCTTTGCGGCCTTTTTAATTTTTCTTTTTTTGGGATCATATTTTTCTTTTGAGAATGCCATTTTGAGGGGACATGTTGATCCTTTGATTTTTGTGGATTTTGAGCTTTATGCTTTTTAGATTGGGCATCCAAATTGCTTCCAATAGCAATGGGATGGGTGAATGAGGTTGAATGACTTGAGGATTTTATGGATGGTGGGATGATGGAATGAGAGTTTTGGGAGGAATTCAATGATGTGTATCTTTATTGATCTTTCTTTAGGATTATTTGAGGTGATAGGGTGGGGGATGGAGGGATGTAAGGACCCAAAATGGATGGAAGGAATGGGAGATTTATCTTTGGAATATAGGGTCCCAAAATGGATGTGAATGATGGGAAATAACATGATTTTGATTTGCATGAAGGACTTTTGGATTTAGGAGGAATAGAAGATGTACCAACATCTTGAGCGTTAGCTTGAGGACCCTTATTATTTTAGAAACAAGATACAAGTCCTTTTTTAGGGGGATGAGATGTGGAAGGAAGATTAGGATCTTTAGATGGATTGGGATTATGACATGGAGATGAAGGGATACTTTGATCTTGACTAGGGAGGGTATCATGAGATGGAGTGGGAGGGGTGATTGGATCATGAGATGGGAGAGGATCATGCAATGGAGGGAGAAGGTTGGATAGAGGAATCATATGATCATGAGAGGAAGTGGAGAGGATGGGATCATTAGATGGAGTGGAGGGTAGACATGGATTTTGAGATGGAGAGGAATCATGAGATGGAGAGATGCTTTGATCTTGAAGAGGAGAGGAATCTATGCTAGCATACTTTGGAATAATCTTTTGACATGTTTGGATTTGTGGGGATGATATGATGGAGGAGGATATGGAGGCTTTGATATGAGTAGATTGAGGAATGTGGGTGTCATGAAGTGTGGGGGATTGGGATTTATTTTGAGGTGGAGGTGATTGGGGCGGATGGAGGACTTGAGGAGACTTGGCCACTTTGCTTCAAGGTAGAGATTTTGTCTCCTTTGCTAGCATGTCCTGGATAAGATTATGGATGATGGACTTAGAGGATGTGGATAATATAGAATTTGGAGCATTAGGATTAGATGGAGGATTGGGATTGGATGGAGGATTAGGATTGGATGGAGGATTAGGATGATGGATTAGAGAATTAGGATTAATTATTGGAGGAATATGGAGTAAAAGATTTGGATGGGGAGTAGAGGTAGTGAATATGTTGTAGAAGGATGGAGATGTTGGCATATGTGTAGGGTTGGATGAAATGATGATATTGTATGTTGTCATTGATGTCAATATGCCGATGTATGAACCGGTATATTGAAGTAAGTGATCTAGCAAGTGAACTGATATGATGGTACAAGTGAAGTGGTATGATGAAGTGTGAACCAGTATGATGATGGAATGAACTGGTATAAGAAGAAAGTGAACCGGTATATGGAAAGTTTGTACCGGGGTTTCTGGTTGATGCATTCAAAGTTTGTGTGATTCGATCGACGACATCCTATGATGAGTTAGCATTGAAATGAAGATGATATCATGTTACCACATTAGCCTTATGTATGTGAAGAATCCTCTTGAGGATCTTGCATGAATAAGATTGATTCTATCCACCTCGAGAATGTGCAAAATCTCAGTAAACGGTGGAGAACACGTGATGGGTTATCAGCTTCCAGAAGCGGTGAAGAACGAATGATGGAGAACGTCTTGAGATTTTTTCAAGATTATTTTACTCTATGCAATGTGATTAAATGGTCAAGATTGGACCAACTGTATTGATAACCTAGATGCTTAGGGTTTAGGGTTTATGCTACCAACCTAATTGTTGTCTATAAGGTCGATGATGATTTGCTTTGTGAAGTTGTTGGCAAATTTTATGTGTGTATCCAAGTGAAGAGATACTTGATTCTTGCCAAACCGATGTAGTGAGTAGAGATCTGTAGAGTGTGATTGCAGATGTAAAGGAACTAAAGTGGATCTACCTTGGCATTAAGTGTTGTTATTAGATTAGTGTATTACCTATTGACTTCTAACCATTTCAGCAATTGGAAAATCCCTTTATCGGGTAGCTTTAACAGGCTTTCTGTAAATCTTTTAACAGGGTGACTCAAAATAATTGAGTTCTTCAAATCCTCTTATGAGGTAGCCTTTAAAAAGGTTCTAACCTTTAACCAGGTATTTAGCCATCCCTTAACCGGGTGATCCCTAGCAGGAACGGTTCCTAGCAAAACCTATTGTAAAGTCTTTAACCGAAATAGGCTCCTAACAGAGCGGAATTCAGAAGAGTTCAAGAGCAACTTGTGGGTATTCATCCCCACCGTGGTTTTTCCTAGTTGGGTTTCCACGTGAAAAATCAGTGTGTCATGTGTGATGCTTTTTCATGTGATGTTTTAGTGTTTTCTATTCAGCGGTGATGCATGTTGATCAAGTGGCCATTATATTTCTGATGTATTACTTGTTTAAGTAGATGAGTGAAGTGGAAATGGGATATTAGGTTTTTAGCATATGGGTGAAATGGAAATGAGTTATTAGGTTTTGAGAAGATCTAAGTGTTACCAGTTTATGACTTTTACAGTCATTATGTATTACCGATATTGCCTTGATTTAGATCGATAATGTTGTTTACCGGTTAGTGAAGTCTTTGTTGTTTAAGTTGTAAGAGAAAGTTTTTGTCTATAGTGATTCACCTCCCCCCCCCCCTCTCAGTATCTATTGAGCATTTACTGATTGTCATTATTCATCAATTGGTATCAGAGCGTCCTCCACATCCTCTATGTTGTAAGCTTAACCGCTTGAGGAAAAGATCCTATTCTAATGATGAAGAGGGAAGGTCCTAAGTTTAATAGAGATAGCTTTAAGATATGGAAGGACAGAATGAATATATACATTAAAAGCATGGGTGCTCAACACTGGAACTATGTTAAGAATACTTATGTTGTCCCTACCGGTATTCTCACTGATGATCAAAGAAGAGAAATACAAGAGAATGGGCAAGTCATGGAAGCTCTTATCAACAATCTATCTGATATTAAGTTTATATATGTTCAAGATAAAGACAATCCCAAAGATGTATGGGATACTCTGGAGTCTATCTATGGTGGTGATGAGCATGTGAAGCAAGCTAAGGAAGAAATCCTTAGAGGAAAGTTTGTAGACATGCAGATGATTGAAGGAGAGACCATTCAACAATATGGGATAAGGATTAAAACTATTGTTGGAGATATCAAGAGTGCAGGAGGTACAATGGATTAATCTACCATTGTTAGCAAAGTTTTGAGAACCTTATTACCAGTCTATGCAATAAGGGTTGCTTCTATTTAGTAGCTGAGATCTATTGACAAGACAAAGGTGTCCCTAGATTCCATTATTGCTAAGGTGACCGCATATGAGCTTAACAATTATGATGGCAGTGTTGAGAAGACTATCTAGAAAGGGTAAAGAAGCTAGTATCAACAGTGAACCTAGACAAAGCAGAGATATGGATGATGAGGAGATCCTAATGGAGTTTGAAGCTCTTCTTGCTAGGAGACTTCCTAAGGGAATTGGAAAATAAAAAGGTAAGCTCCCTTTGAAATGCTTTGCTTGCAATAGGATAGGACACATTGCTGTCAACTATCCTAATAGTGATAATAAGGACAAACCGAAGAGGTTCAGAAATTTCAAAGGAGGAAATAGGAGAAACTGTCTTGTTGCAGTTGATGAAGGTGTCACTGATGATGAATCAGAAGATGAAGAATGTGAAGACATAGTATTTGTAGTTTTTAAGGAAGATGTGTCAGACAAGAAGGCTCTTGTCTACCGCTTTGATAATTCCAATGAGTGGATTATTGACAATGGTTGTTCTCACCACATGATTGGTGACTGGAGAAAGTTTTTGTCTCTAGAAGAGTATGATGGAGGTGTAGTCTGATTTGGTAGTGATGCACCTTGTATGGTAAAATGAAAAGGGTCCATCTCTTTAAATGGAAAAAGCAATGCTGATAATGTGTATTGGGTATAAGGTCTTAGGGATAACCTTTTGAGTGTTGCTCAGTTGAATGATAAAGGACTCAATCTGGAATTCAAAGATGGAGTGTGCAAAATAAAAGGAAAGAGTGGTGAACTGAAGGCCAGTGGTATGCAGACTAGAGGTAACTTATTTCACTTAAATACAAATATCAGTCAATGTCTAGTGGCTAAGTTTGATGACAGTTGGATATGGCATAGGAGACTCTGCCATGTAAATTTTGATAATATTGTGAAGGCTAGTAAGATCAACGCAGTCATAGGATTGCCTATGCTGAACAAACTAGAGAATCTTTTGTGCAGAGAATGTCAACTGGGGAAAATGTCTTCCTCAACCTTCAAAGGTAAATCTTTCACAGTAGATAATTTACTTGATCTTGTGCATACTGATTTGTGTGGTCCTATGAAAACTAGGAGTGTTCAAGGAGATAGGTACTTTATGATTCTTACTGATGATTGCTCAAGAATGATGTGGGTCATATTCTTGAAAGACAAGTCTAAAGCTTTTGGATATTTCAAAGCCTTCAGAGCACTAGTTGAAAAGGAAAGCGGTAAGAGGATCAAATTCCTTAGAACCAATCAAGGAGGTGAGTTCACCTCTAGAGAATTCAATAAGTACTGTGAAGAGAATGGCATCAAGAGGCAACTATCTGCCCCCCAAAATCCATAGTAGAATGGCCTAGCAAAAAGGAAAAACTAGATTGTAGTTGAAGCAGCCAGAACGATGCTAATTCAAGGGAAGGTTGCTCACACTTTTTGGAGAGAAGTGGTGAGCACTACAGTCTACACTATGAACCGGGTACTCATCAAGAAAGGTAAGGATAAAACTCCTTATGAGTATTGGACTGGTAAAACTCCAATAGTTAGCTACTTTTGAGTGTTTGGTAGCAAGTGTTATATCAAGAGGAGTGAACACCAGAGAAAGTTTGATGCAAAAAGTGATGAGGGAATATTCCTAGGGTATTCCACCAAGAGAAAAGTTCTCAAGTGATTTGACAATAGGACTTAGAGAATTGTTGAAAGTATCAATGTTAGAGTTGATGAAACCTCTGAGAAACCTGAGGAAATCGGTAGTGAGTGAGCAGTAGATGAACCGGTTGCAAAACAACCAAGTACAAGTGACAGTGCTCCTACACCTATAGATGCTGATGTAGATGAAGATTAGGATGAAGAGGAAAAGTAAGAGGAATCAGCCAAGATCATTCCTAGGTATGTAAAGTTGCATCGTGATCCAATGTAGATCATAGGGGATAAGGATACGGGAGTACTTACAAGAAGAAAGGTCAGAGAGAATTCTTGCATGATTTCTGAATTTGAGCCTAAAACATTTAAAGAGGCACACAAAGATGAAGACTGGATTAAGGCTATGGAAGAGGAACTTGAATAGATAGAAAAGAATGGTACATGGTCTTTGGTACTGAGACTGGAGCATAAAAATGTTATTGGAACCAAATGAGTTTTTAGAAACAAGCTAAATGAAGATGGCACAATGGTAAGAAACAAAGCAAGATTGGTATGTAAGGGATATGCTCAAGAAGAAGGAGAAGACTATGGAGAAACCTTTGCTCCAGTAGTTAGATTGGAAGGAGTTTGAATGCTACTTGCATATGCAGCCTTCAAGAGATTCAAAGTATATCAGATGGATGTAAAATTTGCATTTTTGAATGGAATACTTGAAGAGGAAGTGTATATAGAGAAACCATATGGGTTTACCCTATTAGAAGACAGTGATATGGTTTGTAGGCAACATAAAGCCTTGTATGGATTGAAGCAAGCACCTAGAGCATGGTATGAACACTTACACTCACATCTTGTGAAGATTGGTTTTGAAAGTACAAGTGAAGATAGCAATATCTATCTAAAGTCAGAAGGAGATCAGATTCTGATCTATGAAGTGTTTGTTGATGACATAATTTTTGGTGGAGATGACAAGATGAGTCATGCATTTGTAGATGAGATGAAGAAGGAATTTGAGATGTCACTGATAGGAGAGATTAAGTTCTTCATTGGACTACAGATTCAACAAATGAAAGATGGTATCTTTATCACTCAGTCCAAGTATGTCAAAGAGGTTTTGAAGACCTTTGGCATGGAAGAAAGAAAATTGGTTGGTACACCGACGATGACCGGTTGTAAATTGTCAAAAGAAGATGACTTAGCGTTGGTGAATGAGAAATATTATTGGTCAATGATCAGTAATTTGCACTATGTAGTACATAGCAGACCGAACATTGCACATGCAGTGGGCATTGCTGCACGTTTTTAGAAAAGTCCAAGAGAATCCCACTTGGTAGCATTCTTAGATATCTGAAGGGAACTATAGATTATGGATTGTGGTATCCATATAGTAATGATTTCAATCTCAAAGTATTTACAGATGCCGATTGGGATGGCAATGTGGACGACCAGAAGAGCACAACTAGTGGTACATTCTTTCTCGGTGGTAGACTAGCATCATGGATGAGTAAGAAGTAGAGTTGTATCTCTCAGTCTATAGCAGAAGCAGAATATGTAGCAGCATTTATGAACCGCACTCAGACAATTTGGATGAAGCATGTATTAAGTGGTTTCAAAGTCCCTGTATCTGAACCGGTGAGTATATTTTGTGATAACACGAGTGCAATTAATATTTCCAAGAATATTGTATTGCATGCTAGAACCAAGCACTTTGAGCTCAAGTATCATTTCTTGAGGGATAAATTTCATAACAAAGAGGTTGTATTGGAACATGTTTCTAGTAAGGAGCAGTTAGAAGATATATTCACCAAGCCTCTACCGAAGGCTACATTTACCTATTTAAGAGGTGAATTAGGGGTGCTTCCCCTTCAAGAGGTGAACTAAAGGTATGTGTTCCACATTAGTCAGGTATTGTAGTGTCAAATCTTTTCAGGATTGATGTGTTGAAGGATGTTACTCCTTAGGGGGAGCAACATAGTGGAACATGGATGTTTGTACCTCCACTTTGGCATTGTTGTCAAAGGGGGAGAAGATGTGAAGCGGAAAAGATATCTATAGTATTGGCTACACATAATATGGAAGAGATTGGGAGAAAATGTGAAGCAGAGAGATATATTTGTATATTCCCATGTATATTGCCATCAATGCCAAAGGGGATACGGATGAGGGATAATATGGAGATACGGATGGGGGATAAGATGGATTTCCCTTGTCAAATGTAGAGGAAGGATAAGCGATATGATATAGATTGGGATTAGGTGAAATGTGTTGAGATGAGATGGATGAAGGTATGATAGGTGGATGAGAGATTATGGGATTGACTTGGTAGGCAAGTTGAGGTGGTTTGTGAACTTCCGTGAGCATTTTATCATACCAAGATTTAAAATTATTGGTAGCCATGTTGAGAATGAGGGATTAGATTGGAGTTGGATAAATGTGTTTTGGAGGAGAGAGATGATGAATATGATGTTAAATGAAGATGAGGATTAGGACTTGGCTTGGAATGATGATGGATTATATTTGATTAGATTTAGATTGGATTTGATTTGATTGGATTGGTCCTTGGATTGGGACTTAATTTGATTGGATTGGTCCTTGGATTAGAACTTGATTGGATTGGAATGGTCCTTGGATTAGGACTTGATTTTATTCAATGGTCCTTGCATTAGGACTTTATTGGATTGGAATGGTCCTTGGATTAGGATTTGATTGGGCTGGTCCTTGGATGAGGACTTGATTGGATTGAAATGGTCCTTAGATTAGGACTTGATTTGATTGAAATAGAATTGGATTAAATTGGATTGAATTAGATTAAATGATTGGATGATTGATTGTTGAAGGATTGGATGACTGGATTAGAAAGATGGATTGATTGGAATTTTAGAAATTTGATTAGATTAAAGGGAGAATGGTTGTGGAAGAATGGATGGATAATAGGAAGAAGAATGGATTGGATAATCGCTTGGATAAATAGAAATGGATTAAAGATTTGATGATGATAAGATGGAATTTGGAAAGAGGGAGAATGGATTGGTTGGAGGAATGATTGACTTGGCAAGAGATATCAAGCAATGAATACACGTTGGCCACTGATGCACATAGAGAATCTAAACACAACATGCTACCCTAGGAAGTTGGATGAGGAGGAAAACCTTTGCTTGCTGACTCAGGTACACTCCCAATAGCTAATCCGAATATGACCGATGGGTCTCACGCAATGGATTCCCAATGCTGTATTAGCTGTGTCCAAATAATAATGGGGCCACGATATGGAAAGTCTCTTGGGGGAGTTACTATCTCCCTTTCACAAAGATTATCCACCTTTCGGAGGTGAATCGGGTGGCCTCTAATCCTAGAGTTTTTAATATGGATTTCCATTCAAAGACTACTCCTTATAGTTGTGCAAGCACGATTGAGGCCTATATCTCTGCAAAGTACTAAGCAAGATGTAGTCACGCAAGTGTGATTGAGACCTCAAGGGGCCTTACAAAGTGCTCAATATGAGAGTGAACTCTCTAATAGCTCTGTCCTCAGAAACTTTCATCTCAAGAAGCCTATTTGTTATAGTGAGTTGGAATGCCCAGGTCCAGTTGTACTCACTTGGGTCGTTCCCCTCTCATCAATGTCTAATCAAATTGGGAGGGTAGGCCCGCTAAGGATAAAACATGCAAGAAAATAAGAAAAGGTTGGATGGTCGAGATTTCTGATTATCTATGCAGACAAGAGCATACTCTCCTACCTCTACACTTTCCTCAAACAAAAAAGGCAAGAGTTCTTTTACCACTAATTAGATCTAGGTGCCTAGAAAATTAAACAAGCACAACGATTGGTTAGATTTCCTTAGGCAACCTGCAAAAAATCTGATTAGTAGTTTTGTTTATGTCTTTGACCGCTCGGGAAGAACCTGTAAAACTCAAAAATCTGATTAGTAGACAAAATTTTGCTGAAACATCACTTGCATTGTTCTGTAGTCACCCACACAAGCGCTTGCATAGGCACTAAAACTCCTGTGTACGTTCGAAAGGGGGTCTGAAGAGAGAAAAGCAGATAAATGCTGAGAAATGTTAAAATAAAAAAAGAAAAATATACCTAAGGCGGACGTGTTGTTCTAATGGCAATCGCACTAAAGCAGGTTAGCGAAACAAAAATTTAAAAATTCAAAAATGGGTGGGGTTCTACCAGAGTGCTCATGTTATTCGCAGGATCACTCGCACTGAAGCGATAATTCTGAAATAAAAGTAAAGTTAGATGCAAAAATTAAATAATTTTTTTTATTTTTCAAGTTTCTAGCCTTTTTAGTATGTTTTTCAAGTATTAAATACCCAAAATAAAAATGGAAGATGGAAGAATAGAAGATAGAAGAAGAAATACGATGAAACTGAAAGCGGACACGTTGTTCCCAAGGTACTCACACTGTTGTGTAAACCTACAAAAAAGGTGGGTCAATTTTTTTTAAACTGACATCACACGTGCTAAAGCACGTGCATACGCAACAAAACAGGTGACGCTCGTGTTGATCCCGTGGCGGTCATACTATTCTAACACCTGTGAGAAAAAACACAAAAAAACTTGCAACAAAGATTAAATTCAGGGACGTGGGTCCCGACCGAGTGTGCCTGGAATGAAGAGGGGAAAATGTAGCAAGGTGAGATTAGATGGTTAGTATTCAAATAAAGCATTCAAACACATAAAACACATAAAAACATAAAGGGATTGTTTATACCTTGCCAATTCTGCCTTCTCCTTCGGATTGAGCTATTAGTGAAGCTAAGGATGTGCCCATCCTTATCTTGATTGGATTAGCTCCTTGATTGTGATGTGGAATGCTCTCCAAGTGTTCAACAAGATAGATTGGATTTGATAGGATTTTTTATAGGATTTTGGATAGATTTTGGATGGAATTGAATTGAAGGATTGAAGGAAGAAGAGAGAGGAGAAAAGAGTAGCACGAGGATGCTATGAGAAGAAGTGGATCCTTTGAGAGGAAATGATCATCCAATTTATAGATGAGAAGGTTACTGAAGGGCCAAGATTGATTTCCTTATGGAGGGTTGAGATTGATTTGAGATAGGAGGCATGCATCAAGAATGCCTTGGGAAAATAAACAGGAATATAAAATTTCTTGAGAAGAGGGGGGAAAAGGAATTTGAATTTGAAATGAGGAATTAAAAATTCCAAAATAAGGATGCATTAGGGATTTAAAAAAAATTGAATTTCTTTGAGAGACTCAATGTTGATGTGACATGAGTGGGAATTAAAAATTGAGGGATAATGATAAGCATGATTATGAGAGATTCTAGAAGTATTAATTAGGTTGAGTGGGATTAGGAAAAAGTTATTTGTAGGAATCACATAAATAGGTAAATTAATTAAAATTAATTAACAGAGTGGGTTTAGAGGAAATAATTATTGGAGGAGACTTTACAAGAATTAGGGAATTATTAATTTATTTGATAAATTAATTATTGGACTATAATGACAGTATTAATTAAATTGGATTTAATTAATTCTAAGATAAATAAGGATAACATAATTAAATTAATTAATTATGTTCACAGGCTTAGGTTGATTAAATATTAATTTTAAGTGTCTACAGTATGCTTTGTTTAAATTCATGTGAAGTGTTTGGTCAATATTTTCTAGGGTGTTTGATTCTTGCGAGACAACTTATTGCAAGTTTTTTAATTGATTTTTAAATGTTTTTGTATTTTGCGAATGGATATTTGAATGTTTTTGGATTGGTTTTTCAGGGTTTTATCTGAATGTTTTGATTTTTTTAGGACTTTATCTGAATGTTTTTTATTGATTTTTCAAGATCATATTCGGACATGTTTTGGAGGTTTTCATGACTTTTTATGATTTTTTACAATTTTTTCATGACTTTTTATGATATTTATGATTTTTTTCAGTTATGCCCCAAGTATGCAAATCTATGATGACATGATGATCTACAGAATGTGATGGGGAAAATGAATTTTTCAAATGCAAATTATGCTAATTCAGTATGCGATACAAAGATGCAGTACCTATTCAAACAATGATGCATGTGTGTGCCTCTGATTCTGAAATGTACTGATTGAATTGAAGGTGTGAAACATTTTAGAGATAGGATTTCAATCTGTTCTCAAAAGTCTTTAGATCATCCAATCTAACAGACTGTGTAGCCAAGATTTATGAATGGAGGCACGGAAAACTTCTCCATCAATTCTTGAAACTTTGATCTTCTTTTGCCAATGTGTGTGCATTTTAATTCATTCTAACTCTTATAACCATCAAAAACCCTTGGAATCCTATGTGGCTATCTACGTGATTTATTCTATCTCCAAAAGTATCCTAGATAGAGCCTCATCGCCAGCAACCTTTTAGGGCTCTGACAAGGTTATGCACTATAATCTCAAATATTGCTCCATTGCCAGCAAGCATCATAGCCCTGATGGAGTTATTTGCATGTTCCCATAGTCAATCTTTTATTGTCGCACTTGTATGTGTGATATTTCAGTAATATATCATTGTTTATTTTGCCATGATATTTTGATATTGATTTTGGCATAACACTTTTTTCTTTTATTTTCTTCATTTTCTTTCCTTGACGTGTAAGTAATGAAACCTACTTGGGTATGACAATCACAGTAGTGCTAAAGTAGAATTTTGGATTTTTCACTAGTCACATGATCAACTAGGTATCTATAATGACTTAGAGCTTTTGATTAATGTGTGAGATAATGGATTGAAACAAGCCCCTAGAGCTTGGTATGCAAGATTGGATAAATATCTTTTGAAGCTTGATTTAACTAAAGGTAATGCTGATAGTAATTTATATTATGAGATCACTAGTGATGACATATTAATTATTGAGGTCTTTGTTGATGATATCATTTTTGGAGGTGAAGATAAGGTGTGTATGGAATTCTCTAACAATATGAAGAATGAATTTGAGATGTCTATGATTGGGGAGATGAGATTTTTCTTAGGTTTGTAGATTACTCAAACTGATAAAGGTATTTTCATCTGTCAAACTAAGTATGCTAGAGAGTTGTTGAAGAAATTTGGTATGGAAAATTGTTAACCGGTTAATACCCCTATGGTTGCAAGTGAGCAATTGACAAATAATGATGCATCTACATTGGTAAATCCTAATAGGTACAAGTCTATGATTGGTGGTTTGTTATATCTGAATTAGACTAGATCAGATATAATTAATGTAGTTTGTATTATATCAAGATATCAGAGTTATCCTAGAGAAAATCATGAGAGTGGGATGAAAAGGATTTTCAAGTATTTGTAGACAACAAATGAGTATTGTTTGTAGTATCCTAAAAATGATGACTTTATATTATGTGCATATACAAATGCAGATTGGGCTGGAGATGTTGATGACCAGAAGAACACATGCAGTGGAGCTTTCTTTCTTGAAAAGAAACTTGTTTCATGGATCAGCAAGAAGCAGTCATGCACTTCTTTATCTACTCTTGAAGCTGAGTATGTTGATGATGCTACTAACTATACACAAGTTCTATTGATGAAGCAAATGTTGAAGGATATAAAGGTGGATTATAATGAACTAGTAGTTATTCACTGTGATAACTCTGCTGCTATTGATATATCAAAGAATTTGGTATTTCATTCTAAGACAAAGCACATATCTATCGAGTATAACTTTTTGAAGGAGAAGGTGGAAGCAGATGAAGTTAGACTGGTTTATGTGAACACTAAAGAGAGGATTGTAGACATTTTCAATAAACCTTTTCCTAAAGAATCATTTGAGTACTTCAGAGACAGATTGGGGGTTTCTACCCCTCTGGTAGAGACCTGAGTGATGCTGATTGGCATCAGTCCGGTATGCATTATCAGTTATTACTCATTCTAGATTGATGTGGTGGTGCTACTACTCAGGGGGAGTAGTCAGTTGTAAGATTCAAAGGATTTATGATTTTTATTTGATGTTTATGTCCAATTTTTGGCATTGATGTCAAAGGGGAGAGGTATATGTGAAAAACAAAGCTTAATAGAATATCGGTCAAAGGACAGTTTGGTTCAGAACTTCATTGCCATATCATTATGTGGGAGATTCTTGGTTGTCTTCCATTGGGGGAGACTTGTTTGGCATTTCTTGGCACTTGGATGTTTTTCACATCTAGTGTTGCCATCAATGTCAAAGGGGGAGATTATTCATAATTTGGAGGAATTGATTATGTGTTGCATTGATGTTTTGTCATTGATGGCAACACCGGTTGTTTTGGTTGTTTACCGGTTTCTGGTAGAGTGGTTGTTTATGTTATTGATCCGGTAGGATCCAATATGCTTTGGTTTGTGGAATTGGTTTTGGATCTATAATTCATACTATTCACATGTGTATCATGATCAGCTGGTTTGGGATTTGATGATTCAGAAGCTATAATTTGTTCTAGTAAGCCTTTTGGTCACCAGTAAGGGTTTTACCAGTAGATCTTTGTTGAATATCTTTTGATGCACATGATAAGTGGTGTTGGTGCAGCTTCTAGATGGCTTTTATGATGTTGTTGGTTATCATGTTCATGTTCCAGTTCATTAATGGTGTTGGATTTGGTTTATGGCGACCTATTTTGGGTCCAACGTTATCTAGGTTATGGACCGGTTTCTGTAACATGCTGGAGGATGTTCCTGATGTGTTACCAACGTGATTTAATGATTGGTTTACATTGTTTTCAGCCTAAGACAACTTGGTTGATCATTGGATTGTGGATTTATGTTGTGAACTTATTGTATTATCTTTTTGGTGGCTGACCTAATTGTTTAGGTCCTGGGTTGGTATAAATATGATGTAAGATCTCTATGTATGATATACAGGTCAAGGTTATAGGTTTATTTATATGCGACTAATATTGTAATCATATGCAGAAGGTTTGGTCGATCATAGGTGATCAAATTGGGTTTGTAAGAGAGGTTTAAGGCCTCCAGTATTGAGATTAACTGGAACTGTACTCAGGCATAGGAGATGCTATACTTGCACTTCACTCTTCCTTTCGGATTGTAGTCCAATGTTTTTGTAGTTAGTGAGGCTCCTTTTTGTGATGAGCAGTGTGCTCTAGGCTATTATTCTTCCTACATGTGCAGGCCACCCATATTGTATCATATACTTATTGCAGAAGCATTATCTGACTGTGGGTAGGCTTCCCACCATGGTTTTTCCCTTTACAAAGTTTTCCACGTACAAATCTTGGTGTCATGTGTTTTGGATGGATGGTAACTATTCTGTGATTTGTGTCTATGTTTAATTGCTATATCATTTATTCTAGTATTTATTTTATGCATTCTGGTATTGAGTTTATCTGTTCCGATAATAAGGATTTAAAAGCTTAAAATTTTGTAATCATGTGACAACTGATTCACCCCCCCCTCTCAGTTTCCCTCTGGTTATTTGAGTTGTCTAACATGATGGTCATCCCCAACCAAAGCCACTAATAGTCCTCAAAATGACTATGCAAAAATTTAGCGTCCCTATCAAAATATTAGTCATTTTGAATTAATGATGGTCTTTTTTCTTGCCCTCAGTGTTTAGGCTTTGAGGTTTATGTATATCTGGGTAAGTCTTTTATTCAAAACCAAAAGCTTGTTATATTTCTTCATTACCTTTTTCACATAAAGGTAAGGGTCATTTTCATCATTAAAGGGACCATGTTTCCTTTCTTGGCATTATTTCTTTTGTTGGCTTCAAATGTTTTTCCTTAGTCCAACCTTAATATTTTGGCCAATGTCTCTATGATTAATTATCGAGCTACTAAAAGTTCCATAAATTTGCACATGAATCAAGTGGACAATGATGTTTTAACCCAAGTAGAAAGGTTCTTGAAGGTTAGCGACAAATGTTAGGTGGTCATTGTGGCCGACATGTAAAGAGAAAACATATTTGATGGCTCGTGTAGTCCCACGAAGGAAGATGCATGGAAGTTAAGGATCTTGACATCACGAGATGATGCCACGTGTCCCAGAGAGACCGAGTAAGTATGATAATGGGGCCACTGACAGAGTTGAGTTGGAAGGTGATTTGGTGATGCTTAGTCAGGTTTTTGACAGACCCACTTGCCACATTAGAAGGTCAATATCAAATTGGCTGATGGTGATCGTATGATGCATTGGGCTGGATAAGATCGAAAGTGTAAATTTGGAATGTATTTCAAATGGGTGAGTCAGGTTGCTTTCTCATCACTCACGCAAGAAAATAAAGGTAGAAAGAACTAAGCTTGTCGACATGGGATAAAGGAAGACAAGTCGAGACACATGGACACTGACTGATATTCAAAAGACCCGTTCAAAAGGTTTTTTTTGGGGTCGAGTTGCATTAACAAGCAAAACTGTTAGTTCCAAGGGAACCATCTTAGCAAGTTTTATTGCCACCATAATGAGAAGTTAAGATTTTTAGAGGCATAAAGGGATAAGGATGATTTCTTAGTTGGCAATGGAATTATCAAGGGCCTATCAACAAGATCAGAGGATGCATATTGTCAGGGATTCTTAGTGAGGTAAATCAAGGAACTATCTCCAAGAATAGTTCAAAAGATAATGAGTCAATGTCCTAATAGGGTATTTGATGCTCAAGTAAGTGAACCGGTATGAACCTATGTGAAGACTGGAAGTGGCTATAGTCAACTGAGATAGAGTGAACCGATGTCGGGGTTCACAATTTGACTACTGGTTTGTAGTCTCAGTTCAGCTTGAGGGTTTTTGGCTTGGCAATCTGACTTGTGCGGTGCAACCGATGACATTCTGTGATGAGTTAGTTAAGAGATAAGGATGAGATTAAGATGGCACATCATCTATGTGTATGTGAAGAATCTCTTTGAGGATCTTGCGTGTGAAGATCGAATGCATTGAATGTCTACCTTGGGAATGTGCATTTTTCTTAGAGGTATGCAAAAATGCATGATGGGTTACCATTTTCTAGTTGTGGTGAAGATTGGACGATGCAGAATAACTTGAGATCTTTCTCAGATTGTTTTATTCTATGTAATGCATTTTAACAGTCAGGATCGAACTACTTGTAACTAAAAACCTACATGTTTAGGGTTTAGGGTTTATGCTACCGACCTAATTGTTGTCTATAAGGTTGATGATGTTTGTTATTGTTTGTGTTGGCAAAACTTATGTTTATGTCTTTGTATTGGAGACTTGATACTTGCCAAACTAGAGTAAGGAGTCTGTAGAGTGTGATTGCAGAAGAGAGGAACTGAAAAGGATTTGCCTTAGCAAGGAGTGATGTTATCAGATCAGAGTTTTATCTGTTGTCTTCTAACCATTTCAATAGAAGGTAAATCCCTTGACTAGGTAGCTTTAACAAGCGTTGTTGTAAATCCTCTAACTAGGTGGCTCAAGTTCATTGAGTTATTTAAATCCTCTAGCAAGGTAACCTTTAACAAGGTTTCAACCTTTAACAAGATCGGTTCCTAAAAAAACCTTATTGTAAAGTCTTTAACCGGACTAGGCTCCTAACAGAGCGGACTTCAAAAGAGTTCAAAAACAAGCTTGTGCGTATTCATTCCCACCGTGGTTTTTTCCCATTTGGGTTTCCATGTGAAAAATTTGTGTGTCATGGGCTGTGCATTTTTCATGTGATGATTGAGTAGTTTTTGTTCAAGTTGAATATGCATGTAGAGCTAATAGTTGTGATATTACTAAGGCAACACATGCATAATCAATCTGGTAAAATAGCTATCTAGACTTGAGAATTATTGGATGCTATTTGAAGTACTTTTGTTTTACCGGTTTATTTGTCTGAAGTATTTCTGTTAACCGGTATTCCTATGGTTAAGTAGAGTGATATAGACAACCGGTTATCTATGTTAAGAGAGTGTCAAAATATTGAAGCAATTTTTTGCTTGTACTGATTCACCCCCCCTCTCAGTACCGGTTAGAGTATTAGTTGTTCATCATTATTCATCAATTGGTATTAGAGCACCTCCAAGTCCTCGGTGATATAAGCTTAACTGCTTGAGGCAAAATATCCTTATTTAATGATGAAGAGGGAAGGTCCTAAGTTCAATAGGGACAACTTCAAAATATGGAAGGACAAAATGAAGATTTATATCAAGATTTTGGGTGCTCAACATTGGAGCTATGTTGAGAATGCCTATGTAATCCCTACTGGCACTCTAACTGATGATCAGAAAAGAGAGATTCAAGAAAATGGGCAAGTCATGGAAGCCCTTATTAGTAGCCTACCTGATATTGAGTGCATTGATGTACAAGATAAGGACAATCCTAAGGATGAGCATGTCAAGAGGAATAAGGTAGAAATCCTCAGAGAAAAATTTGAAGACATGAGGATGGTTGAAGGTGAGACCATTCAACAAGATGGCATAAGGATCCAGATTGTGGTTGGAGATATCAAGAGCACTGGTGGAACAATTGATGATGCCACCATTGTCAGTAAAGTTCTGAGATCAGTGTTACCAGTCTATGCAATCAAGATTGCCACTATCCAAGAGCTAAGGTCTATCGACAAAACAAAGGTATCCTTAGACTCTATTATTGCTAAATTGACTGCATATGAATTGAATGGCTATGATGGTAGAATTCAGAAGACTGAGTCAGCCTTCAGAGCATTTGCTTCCTCCACACCTACTAGGAGAGGAAAAGAGGTTAGCACTAGTTATGAATCTAGGCAAAGCAGAGATATGCATGATGAGGAGATTCTTATGGAGTTTGAAGCTCTTCTCGCCAAGAGACTTCCAAAAGGCACTGAAAAAGATAGAGGTAAGCTTCCTTTGAAGTGTTTTACCTACAATATGATAGGACATATAGTTGTTAAATGTCCTAACAATGACAATAAGGATAAACCGGAAAGGTTTAGAAAGTATAAAGGAGGAGGTAGGATAAATTGTCTTGTTGCAGTGAATGAAGGTGTTACCGATGAAGAATCTGAGGATGAAAAGAGTAAGGACATAGTGTTTGTAGTTGTCAAGGAAGAGGTGTCTAGATAGCAAGCCCTTGTCTCTTGCATTGACAACTCTAATGAGTGGATCATTGATAGCGGGTGTTCTCACCACATGACTCGTGACCCGAGAAAGTTTCTAACTCTGGAAGGATATGATGGAGGTGTTGTCCAGTTTGGCAACGATGCACCTTGCATGGTTAAAGGAAATGGATCCATCTCACTGAATGGAAAGAGAAATGTGGATGATTTCTACTGGGTGGAAGGCCTTAAGCACAAACTTTTGAGTGTTGCTTAGCTAAATGAAAAAGGACTTATTCTGAAGTTCAAAGGTGGGGTCTACAAAATAATCAAAAAGAGTGGTGAACTTATTGCCACCAGTAAATAGACCAAAGGAAACCTGTTTCAGTTGAATGCCCAGATCAGTCAGTGTCTGATGGTGAAGTTTAATGATAGTTGGATATGGCATAGGAGACTCTATCATATAAACTTTGAAAATATAGTAAAGGCCAGTAAGATCAAGGCAGTAAGAGGATTGCCTTTGCTGCACAAACCAAAGAATGCTTTGTGCAAAGAATGCCAACTTGGGAAGATGTCTTCCTCAACATTCAAAGGTAAGTCTTTTTCAGCAAAGAACTTACTTGATCTAGTGCACACCGATCTGTGTGGTCTGATGAAAACAAGAAGTATTTAGGGAGATCAGTATTTCATGATTCTTACCGATGACTACTCAAGAATGATGTGGGTCACATTCTTGAAAGACAAGTCTGAGCCATTTGGAAATTTCAAAGCCTTTAGAGAATTGGTTGAGAAGGAGAGCGGCAAAAGAATAAAATGCCTTAGAACTGACTAGGGAGGTGAATTCATTTCTAATGAGTTCAACAATTACTATGAAGAGAATGACATCAAGGGGTAGTTGTCTTCCCCAAGGACACCACAACAAAATGGTATAGTAGAGAGGAATAACAGGACTATAGTGGAAGTGGCTAGAACTATGTTGATCCAAGGAAAGGTAGCTCACACATTTTGGAGAGAAGTGGTAAGCACTGCAGTCTGTACTATGAACCGGGTACTCATCAAGAAAGGTAAAGACAAAACCCCCTATGAGTACTTGAATGGGAGAACTCCTAATGTAAGTTATTTCAATATATTTGGCAGCAAGTGCTATATCAAAATAGGTGAGCATCTGAGCAAGTTTGATGCTAAGAGTGATGAAGGAATATTTCTAGGATATTCCACTAAAAGAAAAGCTCTCAAGTGCTACAATAGGAGCACTCAAAAAATTGTTGAGAGTATCAATGTCAAGGTTGATGAATCCCCTGAGGAACCTAAGGAAACTAGCAGCAAGCAAGCGAAAGATGAACCGGGTGTAGTCTTCTAGGAACCGGTTGAGAAGGAAATAAGTTACAAATACCAGAAATATCTTAGTGTTTCTATACTGGCAGAAGTTGTAGTAGGAGAAGAAGAAGATGAAGTGGAAGAAGATGAGGAAAAGCAAGAGGAACCAGCTAGGGTCATTCCTAGGTATGTAAAACTGCATCATGATTTGAAGTAGATCATTGGAGACAAAGATGTAGGGATACTCACAGGGAGAAAGTGAAAGAAAACTCCTGCATGATTTTAGAATTTGATCCTAAGACCACTAGAGAGGCACTTACCAATGAAGACTAGATAAAGGCAATGGAAGAGGAGCTAGACCAGATAGAGAAGAATGCAACATGGTCCTTGATACCCAGACTGAAATACAAGAATGTCATAGGTACCAAATGGGTCTTCAGGAATAAGTTGAATGAAGAAGGCACATTGGTAAGAAACAAGGCAAGACTTGTATGCAAAGGATATGCTTAGGAAGAAGGAGAAGACTATGGAGAAACCTTTTCCCTAGTGGCTAGACTGGAAGGTGTCTGAATGCTTCTTGCATTTGCAGAATTCAAGGGATTCAAGGTATACCAGATAGATGTGAAGTTTGCATTCTTGAATGAAATCCTTGAAGAAGAAGTGTATATTGAGAAAATGGATGGGTTTAATTTGTTAGAGGATAGTAACATGGTGTGTAGACTACACAAGGCCCTGTATGGATTGAAACAAGCACCAAGGGCATAGTATGAATGGTTAAACTCTCATCTTGCGAAGATAGGGTTTCAGAGAACAAGTGAGGACAACAACATCTATCTGAAGCTTGAAGGTGATTAGATACTGATCTATGAAGTATTTGTAGATGACATAATCTTTAGAGGAGATGATGAAATGAGTCATGCATTTGTAGATGAAATGAAGAAAGTGTTTGAGATGTCTCTAAGTGGAGAGATAAAGTTCTTCATTGGTATATAGATTTAGCAGATGAAGGAGGGTATCTTCATTACCTAGTCCAAGTATATCAAAGAGGTATTGAAGGCCTTTGGCATGGAGGAGAGAAAACCGGTTGGAACACCGATGGTGACTAGCTGCAAAATGACTAAGGAGGATGATTCAACGTTGGTGAATGAGAAGGACTACTGATCAATGATCGGTAAGCTGCAATATATGGTGCACAATAGACCGAATATTGCTCATGCATTAGGCATACTTGCTCATTTTCAGAAGAATCAAAGAGAGTCCCACTTGGTAGCAGTAAGGAGGATTCTTAGATGTCTAAAGGGAACATTTGATTATGGATTGTGGTATCCATATAATGGTGACTTTGATCTCAAAGTGTTTACTGATGCAGATTGGGCAGGTAATGTGGACGACCGAAAGAGCACAACCGGTGGAGTGTTCTTCCTCAATCGATAACTAGTCTCGTGGATGAGTAAGAAGTAGAGTTGTATCTCCGAGTCAACAGCTGAAGTGAAGAATGTGGCAGAATTTATGAACTGCATTCAGGTAATTTGGATGAAGCATGTACGAGATGGATTCAAAGTGACTATATCTGAACTAGTGAGTATTTTCTTTGATAATACTAGTGCAATCAATATTTCCAAAAATCCGGTATTTCATGCTAGGACCAAGCATATTGAGATGAAGTATTATTTCTTGAGAGAAAAAGTTCAGAATAAAGAGGTTGTATTAGAACATGTTTCCAGTATGGAGCAACTAGCAGACATATTCACTAAGCCCTTACCGAAGACTACATTTACCTATTTGAGAGGTGAATTAGGGGTTGTGCCCCTTCATGAAATAAATTAAAGATGTGTGCTCTAGATCAATAAGGTACTGCAGTAACCACCTTATAGGATTGATGTGTTTAATGATGCTACTCCACAGGGGGAGCAACATAGTGGAGCTTGGAATCTTATGCCTCCACCTTGGCATTGTTGTCAAAGGGGGAGAAGATATATTATTTGGGGAGAAGATATTGAGAATGTACACAGTGATTAGTCTAGGTGATGGCGATCCTTTAAGTTGCATAGGTATTGTGTCAACCGGTGTATATAGTTTACTGAGCAATGATACACTGAGTATTGCCATCAATGCCAAAGGGGGAGATTGTTTGCAAATAATGAAGCGGTGATAATGTATGTTATCATTGATGTCAATAAGTGAACTGGTATTTGATGCTCAAGCAGGTGAACTGGTCTGAACCAGTGTCAAGACTAGAAGCGGCTATAGTTAATCGAGATGGAGTGAACTAGTGTCGGGGTTCACAGTTTGACTACCGGTTTGTAGTCTTAGTTCAGCTCGAGGGTTTCTGATATGGTAGTTTGACTTGTGCGATGCAACCGATGACATTCTATGATGACATAGTTAAGAGATAAGGATGAGATCGAGATGCCATCCCAACTATGTGTATGTGAAGAATCTCTTTGAGGATCTTGCGCATGAAGATTGAATGCATTGAATGTCTATGTTGGGAATGTGCGTTTTTCTTAGAGTTATGCAAAATGTGCGTGATGGGTTACCATTTTCTAGTTACGGTGAAGATTGGACGATGCAAAATAACTTGAGATCTTTCTCAAATTATATTCTTCTATGGAATGCATTTTAATGGTCAGGGTTAGACCGCTTGTAAAACCTAAATGTTTAGGGTTTATGCTACCAACCTAATTGTTGTCTATAATGTTGATGATTTTTTTTATTGTTTGTGTTGGAAAAAGTTGTGTTTATGTTTGCGTGTTGGAGACTTGATACTTTCCAAACTAGAGTAAGGAGTTTGTAGAGTGTGATTGTAGAAGAGAGGTACTGAAAAGGATTTTCCTTAGCAAGGAGTGATGTTATCAGATCAGAGTTTAATCTGTTGTCCTCTAACCATTTCAACAGAAGGTAAATCCCTTGATTGGGTAGCTTTAACAAGCTTTGTTGTAAATCCTCTAACCAGGGGGCTCAAGTTCATTGAGTTATTGAAATCGTCTAGCGAGGTAACCTTTAACAGTGTTTCAACCTTTGACTAGGTTTATAGCCATCCATTAACCGGGTGATCCCTGACATGATCAATTCCTAACAGAACCTTATTGTAAAGTCTTTAACCAGACTAGGCTCCTAACAAAGTAGACTTCAAAAGAGTTCAAAAACAAGCTTGTGGATATTCATCCCCATCGTGGTTTTTCCTAGTTGGGTTTCCACGTGAAACATCTGTGTGTCATGGGCTATTTATATTTCATGTGATGATTGAGTAGTTTTTGTTCAAGTTGAATATGCATGTAGAGCTAATGGTTGTGATATTACTAAGGCAACTCGTGCATAATCAAACTGGTAAAATAGCTATCTAGACTTGAGAATTATTGGATGCTATTGGAAGCACTTTTTCTTTACCGGTTTATCTTTCTGAAGTATTTCTGTTAACCAGTATTGCTATGGTTAAGTATAGTGATATAGACAACCGGTTATTTGTCTTAAGAGAGTGTCAAAATATTGAAGCAAGTATTTGTCTGTACTAATTCACCCCCCCCCCCCCTCTCAGTATCGATTAGAGTATTAGCTGTTCATCATTATTCATCAATTGGTATCAGAGCACCTCTAAGTCCTCGGTGATATAAGCTTAACTGCTTGAGGCAAAAGATCTTGCTTTAATGATGAAGAGGGAAGGTCCTAAGTTCAATAGGGACAACTTCAAAATATGGAAGGACAAAATGAAGATTTATATTAAGAATTTGGGTGCTCAACACTGGAGCTATGTTGAGAATGCCTATGTAATCACTACTGGCACTCTGACCGATGATCAAAAAAGAGAGATTCAAGAAAATGGGCAAGTCATGGAAGCCCTTATTAGAAGCCTGTCCGATATTGAGTTCATTGATATATAAGATAAGGACAATCCTAAGGATGTTTGGGACACAGTGGAAACCATTTATGGCAGTGATGAGCATGTCAAGCAGACTAAGGAAGAAAGCCTCGGAGGAAAATTTGAAGACATGAGGATGGTTGAAGGTGAGACCATTCAGCAAGATGGTATAGGGATCAAGACTATGGTTGGAGATATCAAGAGCACTGGTGGAACAATTGATGATGCCACTATTGTCAGTAAAGTTCTGAGATCACTGTTATCAGTCTATGCAATCAGGGTTTCCGCTATAGAAGAGCTAAATGTCTATCGACAAAACAAAGGTATCCTTAGACTCATTTATTGCTAAATTGACTACATATGAATTGAATGGCTATGATGTTAGCATTTAAAAGACTGAGTCATCCTTTAGAGAATTTGCTTCCTCCACACCTACCAAGAGAGGAAAAGAGGTTAGCACTAGTTATGAATCCAGGCCAAGCAGAGATATGGATGATGAGGAGATTATGATGGAGTTTGAACCTATTCTCACCAAGAGACTTCCAAAAGGCATCGAAAAATAAAGAGGTAAGCTTCCTTTGAATTTTTTTTCCTGCAATAAGATAGGACATATAGTTGTTAACTATCCTAACAATGAAAATAAGGATAAACTAGAAAGGTTTAGAAAGTATAAAGGAGGAGGTAGGATAAATTGTCTTGTTACAGTGGATGAAGATGTTACTGATGAAGAATCAGAGGATGAAGAGAGTGAGGACATAGTGTTTGTAGCTATCAAGGAAGAGGTGTCAAACCAGAAAGCCCTTGTGTCTCGCATTGACAACTCTAATGAGTGGATCAATGATAGCGGGTGTTCTCACCACATGACTAGTGACCAGAGAGTGTTTCTAACTCTAGAAGAATATGATGGAGGTGTTGTCCAGTTTGGAAACAATGTACCCTACATGGTAAAAGGAAAAGGATCCATCTCACTGAATGGAAAAAGCAGTGCAGATGATATCTACTGGGTGGAAGGCCTTAAGCACAACCTTTTGAGTGTTGCTCAGCTGAATGACAAAGGACTTATTTTGGAGTTCAAAGGTGGGATCTGCAAAATAATCGGAAAGAGTGGTGAACTTATTGCCACCAGTAAACAGACCAAAGGAAACCTATTTTAGTTGAATGCCCAGATCAGTCAGTGTTTGATGGTGAAGTTTGATGACAGTTGGATATGGCATAGGAGACTTTGTCATATAAAAATTTGATAGTATAGTAAAGGCCAGTAAGATCAAGGCATTAAGAGGATTGCCTTTGCTGCACAAACTAGAGAAAGCTTTGTGCAAAGAATGTAAACTTTGGAAGATGTCTTCCTCAACATTCAAATGTAAGTCTTTTTCAGCAGAGAACTTACTTGATCTAGTTCACATCAATCTGTGTGGTCCGATGAAAAAAAGAAGCATTCAGGGAGATTGGTATTTCATGATTCTTACCAATGACTACTCAAGAATGATATGGGTCACATTCTTGAAAGACAACTCTGAGGCATTTGGAAAGTTCAAAGCCTTTAGAGCATTGGTTGAGAAGGAGAGTGGTAGAAGAATAAAATGCCTTAGAACTAATTAGGGAGGTGAATTCACTTCTAATGAATTCACCAAGTACTATGAAGAGAATGACATCAAGAGGCAGTTGTCTGCCCCAAGGACACCAAAATAGAATGGCATAGCAGAGAAGAATAACAGGACTGTAGTGGAAGCGACCAAAACTATGTTGATCTAAGGAAATGTAGCTCACACATTTTGGAGAGAAGCAGTAAGAATTGCAGTCTATACTATGAACTGGGTACTCATCAAGAAAGGTAAAGACAAAACCCCCTATGAGTACTGGAATGAGAGAACTCCTAATGTAAGTTATTTCAAAGTATTTGGCAGCAAGTGCTATATCAGGAGAGGTGAGCATCTGAGCAAGTTTGATGCTAAGAGTGATGAAGGAATATTTCAGGGATATTCCACTAAAAGCGAACCTCTCAAGTGCTACAAGAGGAGGACTCAAAAAATTGTTGAGAGTATCAATGTCAAGGTTGATGAATCCCCTGAGGAAACCAACAGCAAGAAAGCAGAAGATGAATTGGCTGTAGTCTTCTGGGAACCGGTTGAGAAGGATATAAGTTGCAAACACCAGAAAGACCTCAGTGTTTCTATACCGATAGAAGATGCAGTAGCAAAAGAAGAAGATGTAGTGGATGAAAAAGAGGAAAAGCAAGAGGAACAACCTAGGATCATTCCTAGGTATGCAAAACTGCATCATGATCTGAAGTAGATCATTGGAGACAAAGATGCAAGGATACTCACAAGGACAAAGGTGAAAGTAAAGTCCTATATGATTTCAGAATTTGAGCCTAAGACCACTAGAGAGGCACTTACCGATGAAGACTGGATAAAAGCAATGGAAGAGGAGCTGGACCAGATAGAGAAGAATGCAACATGGTCCTTGGTACCCAGACCAAAACATAATAATGTCATAGGTACCAAATGGGTCTTCAAGAACAAGTTGAATGAAGAAGGCATAGTGGTAAGAAACAAGGAAAGACTTCTATGCAAAGGATATGCTCAGGAAGAAGGAGAAGAATATGGAGAAACCTTTTCCCCAGTGGCTAGACTGGAAGGTGTCTGAATTATACTTGCATTTGCAGCATTCAAGGGATTCAAGGTATACCAGATGGATGTGAAGTGTGCATTCTTGAATGAAATCCTTGAAGAAGAAGTGTATATTGAGCAACCAGATGGGTTTTCTTTGTCAAATGATAGTAACATGGTGTGTAGATTACACAAGGCCCTATATGGATTGAAACAAGCACCAAGGGCATGGTATGAATGGTTACACTCTCATCTTGTAAAGATAGGATTTCAGAGAATAAGTGAGGACAACAACATCTATCTGAAGTCTGAAGGTGATCAGATACTGATCTGTGAAGTATTTTTAGATGACATAATCTTAGGAGGAGATGATGAAATGAGTCATGCATTTGCAGATGAAATGAAGAAAGATTTTGAGATGTCTCTAATTGGACAGATAAAGTTCTTCATTGGTCTACAGATTCAATAGATAGAGGATATCTGCATTACCCAGTCCAAGTATATGAAAGAGGTATTGAAGATCTTTGGCATGGAGGAGAGCAAACCCGTTGGAACACCGATGGTGACTAGCTACAAACTGACTAAGGAGGATGATTCAACGTTGGTGAATGAGGAGTACTGGTCAATGATCAGTAAGCTACACTATTTGTTGCTCAATAGATAGGATATTGCTCATGCAATAGGCATAGTTGCTCCTTTCAGAAGAATCCAAGAGAATCTCACTTGGTAGCGGTAAAGAGGATTCTTAGATATCTAAAGGGAACAGTTGATTATGGATTGTGGTATCCATATAATGGTGACTTTGATCTCAAATTATTTACTAATGCAGATTGGGTAGGTAATGTGGATGACCAAAAGAGCACAACCGGTGGAGTGTTCTTCCTCTGTGGAAGACTAGTCTCATGGACAAGTAAGAAGTATAGCTGTATCTCCGAGTGTACAATTGAAGCGGAGTATGTGGTAGCATTTATGAGCTGCCCTCAGGGAATCTAGATGAAGCATGTACTGGATGGCTTCAAAGTGATTGTGTCTAAACCAGTGAGTATTTTCTCTGATAATACTAGTGCAATCAATATTTCCAAAAATCTGGGATTGCATGCTAGGACCAAGCATATTGAGCTCAAGTATCATTTCTTGAGAGAAAAATTTCAGAATAAAGAGGTTGTATTAGAACATGTTTTCAGTAAGGAGCAACTAGCAGACATATTCACTAAGCCCTTACCGAAGACTACATTTACCTATTTAGAGGTGAATTAGGGGTTTTGCCCCTTCATCAAATAAATTAAAGATGTGTGTTCCACACGAGTTAGGTACTACAGTGACCACCTTACAGGATTGATGTGTTGAAGGATTCTACTCCATAGGGGGAGCAACATGGTGGAGCTTGGAAGCTTATGCGTCCACCTTGGCATTGTTGTCAAAGGGGGAGAAGATATATTGTTTGGGGAGAAAATGTTGAGAATGTACACACTAATCAGTCCAGGTGATGGTGATCCTTTAAGCTGCACAGGTATTGTGTCAACCGGTGTATATATTTTACTGAGAAATGATTCAATGAGTATTGCCATCAATTCCAAAGGCGGAGATTCTTGGCATATGATGAAGTGGTGATAATGTATGTTGTCATTGATGTCAATAAGTGAACTAGTATTTGATTCTCAAGTAGGTGAACCGATATGAACCGGTGTGAAGAATGGAAGCGGCTATAGTCAACCGGGATGGAGTGAATCGGTGTCAGGGTTAACAGTTTGACTACCAGTTTGTAGTCTTAGTTCAGCTCGAGGGTTTCCGGTTTGGTGATCTAACTTGTGTAGTGCAACTGATGACATTTTGTGATGAGTTAGTTAAAAGATAAGGATGAGATCGAGATGTCGCATCAGCTATGTGCATATGAAGAATCTCTTTGAGGATCTTGCGCGTGAAGATCAAATGCATTGAATGTCTACCTCAAGAATGTGTGTTTTTCTTAGAGGTATGTGAAAAGCACGTGATGGGTTACCATTTTCCAGTTGCGATGAAGATTGGATGATGTAGAATAACTTGAGATCATTCTCAGATTGTTTTAATCTATGCAATGCATTTTAACGGTCAAGATCGAACCGCTTATAATTGAAAACCTAAATGTTTAGGGTTTATGCTACCAACCTAATTGTTGTCTATAAGGTCGATGATGTTTGTTATTATTTGTGTTGGCAAAAGTTGTGTTTATGTCTCTGTGTTGGAGAATTTATACTTGCCAAACTAGAGTAAGGAGTCTACAAAGTGTGATTGTAGAAGAGAGGAACTGAAAAGGATCTGCCTTAGCAAGGAGTGCTATTATCAGATCAAAATTTTATCTGTTGTCTTCTAACCATTTCAACAGAAGGTAAATCCCTTGATCGGGTAACTTTAATAGGCTTTGTTGTAAATCCTCTAACCAGGTGGCTCAAGTTCATTGAGTTATTTAAATCCTCTAGCAAGGTAAGCTTTAACATCGTTTATAGCCGTCTCTTAACCGAGTGATCCCTAATAGGATCGGTTCCTAACAGAACCTTATTGTAAAGTCTTTAATCGGACTAGGCTCCTAACAAATCGGACTTCAAAAGAGTTCAAAAACAAGCTTGTGGTTATTCATCCCCACCGTAGTTTTTTACCGTTTGGGTTTCCACGTGAAAAATCTGTGTCATGGGCTATGTATTTTTCATGGGATGATTGAGTAGTTTTTGTTCAAGTTGAATATGTATGCAGAGCTAATGGTTGTGATATTACTAAGGCAACTCATGCATAATCAAGCTGGTAAAATAGCTATCTAGACTTGAGAATTATTGGATGCTATTTGAAGTACTTTTGTTTTACCAGTTTAGTTGTTTGAAGTATTTCTGTTAATCGGTATTGCTAAGGTTAAGTACAGTGATATAGACAACCGATTATCTGTGTTAAGAGAGTGTCAAAATATTGAAGCAAGTTTTTGTCTGTACTAATTCATCCCCCCCTCTCAGTACCGGTTAGAGTATTAGTTGTTCATTATTATTCATCACATTGAAGTGGTGATTTTTCACATGCATGAGCACTGCCAAATCAAGTATTTTTTTATTATAAATATAGCCAAGTGGTGTTTTCAGTTGGTAGAAAGAACAAAAAACCTCATTATCTTCTAAGAAGGTTTCAAAAGGATAAGGATGATTTTTGAGCAGTATCTTGCAAAGGGTTACTATGAACTCTATGACACCAAATGGTAATCCCATCTTTTGAGTGAGTATGCTTATAGTCAGTGGAGCCTTGAAAATGAAAGGATAGTCAGTGGAGGCTTGAAATTCATTTTTTATCTAAAAAATCCCAGCATGACACATCCTTTGCTTCTCCTCTACCACTAGTTGGCAGGGGGTTATATGAAGGAACTCACATAGGGACAAGAGCAAGACAAGGTTGGGATGAAGGTAGCAGCCAGTCATATTTGCAATGGCATGGAAGCTACAACGCCTTCCCTTCTTATTATGTTCATCTATGAGCTCCTCTTTCCATTTTCTCATATCCTAGGCATGAAGGTTGAAGCTCCTCCTCTAGTTTAGGGGCATCTTTACTTCTTGTGGGAAATCATAAAACAAAATCACAAGTGGTCATATGGGCTTGTGACAGGTGTCTCCTCTAGCTCAAAGCTTGTTGTCTCCCTTGTTTCTATAAAAGGGAATTCAAGGCCATGAGACGAGGTCCAAAAATTTTGGTGCAAAATTTTGTTCTAGTTTCTTGGTCATGTATAGTGAGTCTAGGTGAAGGGAACAAGCTGTAAAAGTCATTTACAAAGCAAATAGTGTGAGTCTGGGGTCATATTTTATACAAGTTCTTGAAGGAGCTATATGTAAAATGTTTTGTAATAGAAGGTAGAAGATTAAGTAAATAAAAACATGTTTCAAACCCATTTCTCTAGTGTGTAATTCTATCATGTTTTTGAATGATTAGAATCAAGGGTTTTCTCATTCATTGCACTATTGTGGTGTATGTATTTTTTGTTCATGCTTTGATCTAACGGGTTTATTAAATTCTTAAGTGGAATTATAGAGTGGTAGGGCTTATGCAGGGATTTAGATAAGTAGTTTGGGTTGGGATATGCATATGAGAAATATTTTAAGGCAATATTTTCTTAGATCTCATGCTATTGGATAAAATTTTGTTATATTGTTATTTTATGTCTTATAAATTTAGGTACCCAATGGATAAGGCACTATTCACAGCCTGTAATTGTCTTAAATGTCAATTTTGTTCTTGAAACTAACCAACAACTTGTTGTTAATTCGATGAATATCAAAATATCTTTTCATTTTTACTCATATTGTTGTTTACTGAGGACATCTCATGCTCCAAAGATGGTTGAGGATCATTGAGAACTAGCCATTTTATAGCATTCTCCATCTTTATTGAGCCCTTTTAAATGATATTATCTACTTTATTTTAATGTGATTTTCCAGAATGGTGTAGAGGTCGCAAATGCATTAAGGGATCACCCTCCCAGGTTTTGCAGAGACCAGAGTGTAGAAGGGTTTATAGACCCTTGTCAATTGGTCCAAGATCTTAAGGATTTTAAAAGTCAGAGTTGGCTTCTCCATAGATATTTAGAAGAATCATCTTGGTCTTTTCCTCATTATAGTGTAAACCCCTTTTGGGTAACCAATAAAAAGCAATAGCAGATGCCTTGGTATTGTCTAGTCTTGATTATAGAAAACCCTTCTATATTTACTCATTTGCTTCTGAGCACACTTACATTGCAGTGCTAACACATAAAACTAAGGAGAAAGAAGAAAAGCCTATATCATTTATGAGTTGTTTTTTTAAAGAGGCATAACTGAGATACATCAATATTGAAAAACATGCTTTTACATTAGTAAAAGAAATCCAAAAATTCAGGCATTACATTCTAAGGAGCAAAGTTATTGCAATTGTGCCCGACACAACAATGAAAACCCTTCTAATGAAAAATGAGATAGGGGAGAGATGAGCTAAATGGATTACTATTATACAATAATTTGATATAGACATAGTCCCAATGAAGTTGGTAAGAGGACAAGCTTTAGTGCAAGCAATTGCAGAAACAGACCCGCAATTGATCAATCACCAGTACGTGCTTAATAACAAAAACTAAGATGATTGGTATGGAGACCTGATGCATCTTCTCATCATAGGCCATTGCCTAGACCATTTGAATAGATCACAATGTAGAATGTTGAAAGTTAAAGCACAAAATTACATGATAAAGAATGGTAACTTGTTCTATAGAGACCATGCAGGGTTACCTAAGAGGTGTAAGTAAAGAAGAATCAGAGAAGATCCTTCATGAATTTCACAAAAAATTTGGTACAAGACATGGGGGACATTTGGCTACAACCCACGTAGTATTAAGAGGAGGATATTACTGGCCCACTATATTCAAGGATGTTTACCATCACATACAACATTGTCATATTTTTCAAATCCATGTGGATAAAGGAAGATATTCAGCACAACCATTGCAATTGGTAACAAAAGCATGACCCTTTGCGTAATGGGGTATGGACTTTATAGGAATGATAAATCCTCCATCATCGGTAGGACATAGGTATATACTAGCACTAATAGATTATTGTACCAGGTGGTCTGAAGAAGTAAAATTGAGGAATTGCACGATGGACATGGTTATTCCATTTCTAGAAGACAACATTATCACACATTTCATAGTCCCAAATTTCTTGGTATGTGACAATGGCCCTTCTTTCACGTCTTTAAAAATCATTGATTGGGAATTTAAATTAGGAATTAATTTAAAATTCTCTTCAAATTATTATCCTCAAGGTAATGGTTTAGCAGAATCTACCAATAAGAGTCTAATAGATGTTATTAAAAAACTGTTAAACAAAAATGCAAGAGGGTGACATGCTGTTTTGAGGTATGTATTATGAGCGAATAGGATGAGAATAAAAAATATCCTAGGAAATTCCCCATACCACCTTGTTTAAGGCTTAGATCCAGTAGTACCCACAAACTTGAAAATACCTACTTTAGAATTCATACAAGAATACTCAGGGTTTGAAAATAAGGAAGAAGCAAGATTAACCCTATTATTAAACCTAGACGAAAAGAGAGATAGAGATACCAAATGTATGAACAAACATTGGGCAATAGTGAAAAGATGTTTTGACAAGCATGCAAAGGTGAAAGAATTTTACCTAGAAAACTTTGTGCTTTATTGAGAGAAATCGCAAGACAAGAAAGGAATGTTAAGAAAATTCTCACCTGTATGGTTAGGCTTGTATCAAATATTAGAAATTATAGGGGATAATGCATTTGGGTTATCAACTTTGTAAGGAGAACCCCTCACATTTCCTGTCAATGGGCAATTCCTGAAAGACTACTTTTAAGTGCGGAGTCAAAAAATTAACAATGTATATAGTGTAAATAGAATATTTTAGTTTAAATTTTAGTGTAGTCATGATTAGTTAGCTGCAGGGTTAGGTTTAGTGTTAGGTCAGTCAGAGTAAAGCCGTTAGTGGACTAAATAGTTAAAGCATATTTGACGATGAAAGCAACACCATGAATTTGAAGCCAAAAGATAAAGGCTTCATTCATTAAGTGTAGAGATATATACATGAATCAAAATTATCATCTGAAATATACAAAGCAAAAAGTTAGAGAAGAGAGCTAGCAGTCGTAAGTCAAAAGTTGAAAAGAGGGTAGACTTTCAGTCATCAAGGAGCATTAGCCACATTATGAAGCCAAGCTTCTTGACCCCATTAGCATCTGGAATCAATCCGAAGTATTTCTTTAAGTGTTTACATGCAAGGCGGGATCTCTTCCAATGATCTTCAATAGTGCTAGTTTGGAAGCCACCAAGGAACTTGAAAACCGGCACTGGAATTGGTGAAACCCATAAATCTGCAACATCCTAGGGTAGAGGTATGCCATATTTAGAGAGGGAAACCTCCAAAACCATGTCTAAACCACCAAGAAAGTTAGGATGTAGAAGATGATCGCACCAGCCAGAGATTATATTATCATCTTCTCCTAAATCCAACAAAGAAGCCACAAAGCAGGAGGCAATATCATAATTCATCCTATACTTTGTTGTTAAAGTCAAGAATTCATGCCCCAAGATCCACTTCACTGTTCTATCAACTAAATCCACATCTCGAATGTCACGGAGCATAAATACACGATGCAGGTGATAGTTTCTAATGGACCCTAGAAAAGCTAATTGGTAACCACCATTAGACAAACATATAGAAAAATCATCTAGCAGAGAATTTTCGCGAGCCATAGAGAAAGCAAGGCTTGCACAAGAAGCATAAACTGATTATGAGAAAGTGTGAAAAGAAAAGTTGCAGAGACAAAATAAATAGAGGTTTCAAATGAGATGGTATGAATGCTTGTATTTTTATACATGCTAGAAAGAGTACCAAATTGGAAAAGTTCTAAGTCTGAGAATGCCACTATAGTAATGGGAAATACAAAATTATTATGCAAAAGGCCAAGGTGCCAAGTGGTTCAAAAACTTAGAACTAGTTGTAAAGAGATGATACAAGCCACAGTTAATTAAATGAGATTATAAAAAAGAATGTTGCATGGGCTCATATTTATGACTTATCTCAAAAATTAAAATTTCCTAATATGCAAAATCCGATCACCAATAAAGTAGCATTAAATGAGGTAACTTTCCCTTTCCAAAAGTAGGCTAATACTAATGATTTCCTCTTTAAGATGAACTCTTATCCAAGTGCTTGAGTGATCAAGAGATAGTTAAGTTATAAACAACATGGCATCAAATATTGCAGATTGAATGAAGTAAGTCAAGAAGCTCTATAAACGATTAACATTGAAGAGTCCTTTGAAGGCTTTATCGGTAAAGTAATGATTTGTGAAGTGAAAATTAAAAATAATCCTCAAAATGAAGCCATCCAAGAATTTGAAAAAAACCAAAATAAATTCAAAGGCAAAATGCCAAAAAAGGGAAAGTAATGCAATATCAAAGGCAAAATCTCCCAAAATCTTTCTTCAAATGAGCTCAAAATTTACATTAAACCAATTGAAGCAAGATAAGAAAGTAAAACTAAAAAATGTCAAAGATAGCCTTACCAGGGCTATAGACACTTGACTGGTAGTAAGGCAACATCAATAAAACAATATTGAGGAGTGATAAATTAATAGCTTGACAAAGCCAATTATTTCACTGATAGACAAAGCTTCAGAGGAAGGAATAAATCATGAGAACACACTTGAGTAACTTGACAAAAGTTTATGGCATGGAGAGAGTTTGATGTTGATGGGGCAGGAAACAAAACTATTCACAAGAAAACTTGAAGTGCATTGGATTTGAATTTATTTTAAAGTTGAAACCAAGGATTTTTTGGTTAAGAGTGGAGGGTGGCAAGTTGTTGTGTGAAAATACAACATGCCCCATTTAGGATATGAAATGGGGACCCACCGAAAGTTTTGTCTAATGGGCCTTTTAATTTGAGAGAAGAAAAATATTGCCCTGTGGGAAAAGATGATTGTGGGAATAAATAGACAATGGGTAATAGACCATAAAGAAAGAAAAGTTCAAGAATCCTGACGATCCATTTTCCCCACAAAATTATAATCATGGAGAAAATCATATGGCTAGATTGAAATAAGGAAGAAGCGACAAAAGTTAGAATATCTCTGCAACCTGATATCCCACAGAATTGGGATTATTTACCGAGAACAAGTGAAAGAGTGGGCATTAAGAAGTGAAAACTTTAGTGGCTAATATTCGCCAACTGGCTATTTTTTGAAATTTGGGAATCAAATTTGGCTAATAATTTCAACTTTTAAGGTGACCCAAATTGCCACATTTTTACAAATTTTTATTTTAATGTTATTTAAATCGCTAGAGAATTTATTTTATTAATTTTTTTAACTTAAAGATTCACCACAATATTTGATACATGATTGGATCAGATTTGCCAAGATTTAATAATTTATTGTAGAAACCCAAATTAATTTACCAATAATATATCATAATTATTCATAACTTTAGGGTTATGTCAACAGTATTTTGTTTCCACCATTGATTTAAAATATAATCTAATGACCTTCATTTTATTCCATGAGGTAAAATGTGCGTACAAGTTGTAATGCTCATGGGGTTTGAAATTGCTTTTGAATCGTTGACTTCAATGAAAACCTATGGTCTAAAAGCAATTTTTGGCCCCATGAGCATTACAAATTGTTTGTAAATTTTATCTCACAAAATAGAAAGAGGGCTATTAGATTATTTTATCTTAATGGTAGAAACCAAATAAAGTATAGTCTAACCCTTAAACTCATTAATGATTTCAACCTTCATGCCTTTACTATTTTATAAAAGATTATTTTTAAATGAAAGGAAATGCAATAGTAATTAATGCATATAATGATTATTTTCCAAGATTCGCCTATATTTTCTTTCAAAAAAAATTGATATAAACAAATTCGCCAATAAAATTAATTTTCTTTTATAAAAAAGAAAGATTCGCCAATAAACATTATTGTTATTTTTAGAAAAAATTAAATATTTGCCAAGATTTTATACAATTTTTTGAGGGGGGTTTCTGAAAGTTATCACTGGCATTAAGTAAAGAATTGCCAAGTGATTAACCAAACCCTGAGAGAGAGAAAGTAAGATTACCCTGCAAAGGTTTAGACAAGCTAAGAAGGTAACAAAAGAAAATAGAATCGACATTGAAGAAAAGGGAATAAAGTGCCATAAAGAGCCACCGGCAGTATTAGAGAGTATTGTGGAAAGATTGTTGTGGGGGATTGTAGAGTAATAAAGAGCTCGCGTAAGTACTTTCAAAGGATGAAAAAGTGCCAACATCTTCAAAAGGAGGTACTTTGACCCAAGAGTTAGGAATTGCCATGGGGATCGTTAGATATAGGTTTTTTCAAATTTACCTCCAAGTAGGTGCCTTTATAGTGTCAGTGGCTTAGTATGCGCCAAATTTAGCATAGGACATGACTGGTTCTTAAATAGAAGTAACAGTAATGGCATTAATTATGTAAGGGTACAATTTGGAATGTTATAAGCTACTAGTAATATAGGAGTGGATACACAAGCAAGCCCAGAGCATCCCAACAAGTAGTACACTCAGACTCTTCTAGTGATTCAACCAATGAAGTAGGTAAGTACCTTAACCTAGCCTAGTGAATTTATACAAAAGATTTGTCAATTGAAGAAGAGTAAGGATAAAATAAAATCAAGTTTAAAATGTTAAATGCTCAAAATACAAAATTCATGGTAATAACACAGAAAATATTAGCAGAGAGAATGAAAAGTACAGTAATGGTACCAGGAAAACTAAGGAAAACCGAGCTGAAGAGGGAATTTGAGTGGAAATTTCCCCGAATAATACCCAATACTAGGTTTTATTTGGATACCCACATGGGAGAATATAGCCTCACTGACCTCATTGATAGGATGAGAGAACCAATTGCCATAGAGGAGATGAAGAATATGGGAGAAAGTGGTCTAATACAGGCAACACGGTTTCCAGTTACTGCAGATGTGCATGATCTAGTCAAGCAATGCATCCAGCATTACAATGTAGGCCAAAGACAAGTCATTTACAATCACAGAGTATATGCAGACCTATCAGGTGGAGGTATAAAATAACTTATGGGGATTCCCACCCCAATAGGATGGATAAAAATAAGTAGAGCACAAGCAGAGAAAGAATTTTAGGAGTCTAGGTCAGCACACGAGAAAATTATACACGAAGAGTGGTACATTAAGAAACAAGGAAGAACACTATCTAAGTTACCCACTCTGGCATTAAGGAAAGAAATGAACCCCGATGTATGTACATTGGGATCACTTATCTCAGTAGGATGGTTGGATTGGAAATCAATGGCATATTTCATGAGTAGATGTTCACTTACATCCAGATCCTAAGGCAGAATAGGGGAACTTATGATGGCTCAATTTATTAGCTTCTCAATATATCATGTCATAGAATAAATATCAGGAAGTTTCTACATGTCTTCAAACATAGTATATGCATGCAAAATAAAAGAAAACATTCAAAGGATGAACACTATAGGACTCCTAGGAACAGAGCCAGGCCACAACCCAGTATATGTATATTTTTCGTAGTTGGAAAATAAAGAATCAGTGTTAAATTACAAATAAATCATTGACTACTTCATCATGAAGCTAGCTCGGTAATTAGAAGGGATACCTAGGGAAAGAGTGCCGAAAGAAGTAAGAAAAGTGCTCTAGTGCTATGGAGGTTGGTATATACAATTTCCCACATGGTCATACTTATGAGCGCAAGGATTTTTAGGAGAGCCCTTCAAATTGCCAAGTTAACCTTCAGTTTGGGCATGGTTAACTGAATTCTGCATTTAGATGGTAGAGTTTCATGACACTTACCTCAGTTCTCACTGAAAGTTAGGGTTTAAACTCTCTATAAAAATTAGATAATTCAGATGTGAATCATTACAGAATGCGAAGAAGGCAAAGGAAGATCTATTGGCTAGGCATCTGCAATACTTCCACTACACAAGGAGGGATTATGATCCTTAGCACAAAATAGAGAGAGCTATATTGCCAAGAGAGTCAAACATATCTCAGACATAGAATAATAATGGATGGATTGCAAGGATGAAATAAAAGTTAGAAAAATAAAGTATTACCAAAGGTTAACACTGGCATAGATAAAGTGGTTAGGGCTAGACAAGATGGGGATCAAGGTACCCGCAAATTATGTGGCACACAATGTAGAGAAAATACCAATGAGAGAACCCACACCAAATGAACTAGAAATGATCTCAATGGACCAAGAAAATCAACCTCTCCTAGAAGCGACAAGAAAATGGCTAGATGCATGTAAAGTGGAGTTGGTGCAGAAAGGAACAAAAATCACCATAAAGAGGAAGAGGAAGAGAAAGGAAAGTGTTGAAGAAAATGAATGTTTTCTAGTTCACAAGAGGAGTAAAGATATGACCATAATAATAGAACCAGGTACCATGGAAGTAGAAGAGCTAGAAAAAGGAGGTGTCAAGGTAAACACTACAGATGTAGACCTGAACATTGTGGCCAAGAGAAAAAGGAAGGAGCAACAAGACCAAGGCAGCCAAATAGTAAAAACCCTCACTCAAGGAGAAAGGGTTGAGACATAGGAAGAAAATTTCAAAGAACAGCCACTACGAGCCATTCCCATAAATGTGTCTCAATCTGCTACACAACTATTTGTGTCCCCTCCATCAGTCAACAATGCCTTTGGTTACATAGTTAGACTAGCTAGTGTTGGACTTGACGAAGATCTAAGATTGTACAATGAATTGAATCAGGTGCTAGAAAAACACCGAAAGGGAAACTTAGAATAATTGCAGAAGAAGATGGAACAGGGGAAGCCACTACAAAAGCCAATGCATGGAGTGGAAGCTTCAACTAGAAAGAGCATGATGAACCAAGTAATAAACCTGGAAGGCTCAGGAGAATCCAAGGAAGACACAGCAAGGGAAATGGACATACAATGGGGAGTGGAAGAAAATCGCATTGTGGAGCAAAGAGGAGTAGAAAAAAACCCAGACTTCATGGGGAAGACCAAAAAAAAATGAGGGAAGAGAAGGCAGAGATGCGGGTAGCAGAAGAAAATCAAGAAAAGTTAAGAATTGGAAATGAAGAGGTATAAGAACCTTCGCACCAAGAAATGTTGACGCCCTCGTAGCAAGAAGTATTGGTGCCTCCACACCAAGAAGAACCTGTTAGGTCCTGGAGACAACTGAGAGGGGGGGTGAATCAGTTGTCCAATAAATTCAAATAAAATTAACTTAACCAAAACTTAATGATTAATACTGATAAACCAAACTTTATGCCGGTAGATAGTTTATCAGTTAATTGCAGTACCAGTAAAGATTAATGCATGAAACAGAAAGACAATAACATCCACAATACATAACACAAATATTTGTACGTGGAAACCCTATAAGGGGAAAAACCATGGTGGGAAACCTTACCCACAATCATATGATACTACTGTAGATAGTATGTGTGTACAATATGGAGTCTGCACATTCAGAAAGGCCAGCTGCCTAGAGCTCACCGCTCAATCACGAAATGGGAGTCACACTGACTACAATTGGATGGTTAAATCCAATGATAATGTACTGCTCAAAATAGCATCTTCACATGATGGATTCAATACCAGTTTAGCTCTAATATGCCTTCTTCAAACCTTCCTTCAATCTTGAATGATGTCTGTGTGTATAGCTCTGCTTATATTTGCATATACCTTATTACAATCCTTTTTCCAATCCCATGTCAATCTCACAAATGAGCTCTTACATTTATACCATAACCTAAGACCAATTGAGTAGGTTGGCTCACTAAAGATATTAAAATAAAATCAATTACAAATAAGTCATTATGTGATGCATCATGTTGGCTCAATGCATTTACAATAATAACAAATCATCTTCATGACGTGTCGTGCTGATCTGGAATAGATATTCTTGCTAGTGCATATCTTGGACCTATTTGCCGATAACAACAAATATACAAACCCGATTAGATCAATAACCAAATCACCAAAACCAAGTGATAAAATAGTGTCTTCAACATAACCAAGTAGTCTCCAAGTTATTCCAAGTGTCAGTGAACAATATAACTTGTCGGTGAACCAAATATCAGTGACTGTGCATAAGTCACTGACTTGTCAGCGAACATAACCAAAGATCTCCAAGGGCTGATAAGTGTTGACAAGTGTTAACAAGTGTTGAAATCAATGACAAAACTAATGCAACACATCCAAAATACCAATAGAACTAAGAGATTTTGAAGTTCCACTTCAAGAAATTCAGGATGTTGTATCCCTCAAGAAAGAAAATCCTGCTAAGGAAGGCGAAGCTGAAGCCTGAGAGTTGAATGAAGCACTAAATATATCCGATAGTGGGGAAAAATAGAAAAAGAGAAAAAAACAAGATGAAGGAGGATCCTCACAGGAAGAAATGAAAGATAGCGTTGATAAAAGAGAAGGAAGAGATCAGGGTTCAAAAGGATCATAAATGAACAAAGAAGTAGAAAAGGAGAAGGACATTTCAAAAGGAGCTAATATACTAAATGAAGAAGCTGGAAATATGCTAGAATGGTTAAAACAACAGAAAAGGCCAAGCAGACCGATAGAGGTGATTCTATTGGACTTCAACAACCTGTTGTCAAGTGCGTCCTGCATGAAGAAGAGAAAAGTGGTCAAAGCGTGATACACAACCCATGTGAATCCCAAAGGAGAAAGGGAATTACATATTACATAGCCAATAATTAGAGAGGGTGATAAAGAAGCATCTAGTCAAGAATACCAAATAACTACAATTCAGTTGGGAAAACCATCAAGGGTAGAAATGACAAGAGTCACAAATGAAGGAGTCTCCCTGGTGGAAGAAAGGATACAGATAGATGAAAGAAAGATAAAAGAGCAAAAAATGCAATATAGACCAATTGGTAAAATTTATAAAAGGGATTACCAAAAAGGGAGAAAATCCACAGAAAATCCCAACTCATCTAGTGCTGGTGTTCCAAGAGGAAGATGAAGCAGTGGATGTGCTGAGAAGAAAGTCCAAATTTATGGATGACTGGACCAGGAAAGTGCTAGAGAAGAGCAAAGATTCACTGAAAAAGGCAATAGATAGATATACCACTTGGGGAAAACTGATCAGGAGGATTGATTGAACCTGCAAGGCACATGAAGAACTGTTAGGGCTTGTTACGATAGAAATGTCATATTTCCAGATGGCAGAAGAAATGACTATAGAGGAGATCATTAACTAGCATATACTAGCTACGGAGCAATCACCCCAAGTGAAAATCAGAACAATTGTCAATACTTGGCAAATAAATAGTTTGCAAAAACTAATAGATAAACTGCGAGAAGAAAAAAGAGATGCAATGGAAGCCCAACATCAAAATGCCAAACTTATTGAAATGTTGATGGGAGGGCTGGTAGAAGACATAATCGAGACAAGTGAAGATGCAATATTAGAAGAGTTTGAAGATGAGCATAATAGGAGAGTTGTGAATTTAGGCAGGGATGTTGATGCACAGATCCTAGGAGACATGGGACAAACCCAAAGCTAGTCAAGGCAGTATGAAGATGAGGTTTCCAAAGAGGACCAGAACATAGAATCGGTGTGGGTGAAATGTCGAGTACAAGAATACAATTTGTCCATTATGAAGCAGTCTAAAAGTAAAGAGATGGCCCAAGTTTGGAAAAGCCTTCGACAGTATTGGAAGCAATAGCAGGATGTGTCCAAGCAGAGAGAAAATTCAAACATTGACCAAGAGCAAGAATGATGCTGAGTTGTCAATATTTTGTCCTTTTTCTAAGAAATTTTCTATAAAGGGGGAATAATGTTCATTTTAAAAAGTTTTTGAGATTTGTAGACTTGTGAGGGCTCTAACAAGTTCGAGCCTCTTTTCTTATTTCTCTTATGAGATAGTTATTTCAGTAGCGTCTATTCTTTGCAAGTAATAGTGATGATAAAGTCGGAAGGACTTATGACTAATGATATGTGATTGTACTCCACTATTTGACATGAAGTAAAGTATAACTCTGCATAGATTTCTTGTGTGTTATATCCTTGGCTTTGTTTAATTCAGTGTTTCATTTTTTAATCACACAGTTTTATAAATAATTGAGAGAATATTTGTGGTTATTTGTAAGATTGTTCTCTATCATTACTTATTATTTCAAAAAGGCATGTATTAAAATATTGGCTTAGAATAATAGAAGTCATTTCAACATTTAAGTTCATCCTATTTTTTTTATTTCAAAGTATCCCAATAATTGTGAGTTATAACATAAATAATCCTACAAAAAATAAAGGAACTAGGTCATCTTAAAAGAGTTAATTGGAATCCCCTCGTATAAAATAGTTGATGTATGCTATTGAGTAAAACCATAGGGTCTTACAAGATATTTCGAGCCTTTAGGTCTAGGTTCCCTAAACCTTTCAAGAACATAAACTTATGATTGAGAGCAAGAGTTTATGAATGTTGAGTGAACTCAAAACTCACATCAACAGTCTCTACCTTCACTTTGACACAATTATTCCTTGTGTGCTACTCACAAGAAAAATCATTAAGATGTAAGGGTGTGACGATGGCCTATGTTGCAAATATGAATATTTTTAATGTGTCAATATGGTTGTCATTTATGTCAATGTACTAATTATGTGTTTTGGTGTTTGGTTTTTCTCTACATTGTTGATATGTTGCAGATGTATTCATGATGTGCTGATATGTTGTTGGATATTGCCTTGAGATATTACTCTCATGTTTTGGAGGTCCAAAAGTTGTGCTCTGGAAGTCTATGTAGTAATAATGTTTTTTGGTAGAGGTTGCAGTGCATTGTGTTTCTTTACATTGCTAGTTTTGTTGATAAGATTTTGCATTTATGCTATTCATGTACTTATCTTTATTATTTTGATTCAGAATTTGTTGGTGTGCTTCAAATTTGTGATTTTGGATATGATTATTTTAGGTTTGGTTGACCCCAGATGCTTTACCTTTTTCTTCGGTGATTGCGGCATTTGGATAATGTGTTGTTGCATCATGGTGTGATCAACTTCTCATTCCTTTCCACTATGGGAATGCTTAGTAAATAGCTATTTTGAATTGTGTTTCTTTGGCTGATTTAAAAATTCTATTTCAAAGATCAGTATAAATAAAAAATAATTTCAATGAGGAATATATAGTGTAAAGGTGAAAATTTAGGGTTTCTACCCCAAAAGGATGAAAATCGCTAATTTTGTTGCTTAGGGACCATTATATTCAAAAGAGGGATGAGATCTAATAGATTCAATAAAAAACTAGCAAGGATTAGGACTAAATATTGATTGGATGAAAGGGGTGTATTTGGTGACCTTGTTTTGTGAGTTGAATTGCTAAAATTTGGGTAAAGTGTTGAAAACCAAGGTAAAAACACAAAAATAACAAGATATAGTCATCGGATTGAGGCATGCACTTGGATAAGAGAAACATAAGTAGATTTTTACCTGATCCTCAAAAAAGCTCCAAAAATGTTGGACTATAGTGAAATTATCCTTGGTCCTCCAAACTTTCCGCACACAAAAGGGGGTTGATTCATCTCTCTAAATAATGTCGATCCTTAAGATCATAGCTCCGTACCTATTTTCTTAGATCTGAAATGACTAATAATGATGCTTTTCTTCTTGAATGCAATCACATGTGTTGTATGAAATGAAATGCATATGACAAAACCATTTATGAAATGAATGAGGTTGGTGATGCAATCTGCAGAACCATTTATGGTGATTGATCTTGTGTCTCACCGACTAATTGCCCGTGTTTGCTAAACATAGAAAATGTGTATTGGAAGGCACGTTAATGGCAGTGATGTGAAGATATTTGTCTTAAAACTTAGATCGAATGAGATCTGATTGGATTCGATGTGCCTCATGATCAGTGGAAGAAACCCTAAGGCACCAAGTTTGAATGTTTCTTTTGGCAGGAAAGTCTGAATACAAATAAGCGGGCAAAAGATAGATTTGGCATTGCCTCAAAGAGAGATGCTGCCAAGTAATGCCAAAGGCTGAATAGAGAAGTAGATGAAAAGTGATATCTACAAAGGGTCATATAGATCGAGAAGAAGGGAGACAATCGGTAATAGGTTTTAGCGGAGGTTTAACTGATAAGGTTAAAGCAATCAGCAAGCTGCAAGAGAGTATCAGTGAAGTCAATTGAGAATGCTAGAACTAGTTGGAAGACAATAGAGAGTGTTGAAGTGCAGAGCAAGTGAAGAGAAGATTCGACAGAGAAAAAGAAGAAAGGTAACTGATAGAATTGATATGGTAAGGCAGTAGCAAAAGAGTGTAGTAGAGAGTAGCATATAGTGATCTAGCAGAAAGATGAAGAGAGACAGAGTGATAGGAAGAGTATAGAACTGCTAAGGTAGAGAAGGGGTGATACTAGTAGAGAGATTATATGCAGTGGTTGCAAGATTTACTTGTAATAGGTTATTACTTTGGTATTTGATAATGATTCTGTGAAGATCACTGGGTTGGTTCTTAGTGTAAGGGTTGTAGCTCCTTTGGGTTGGTGCCCATAAGCAACAGGGGTTGTAGCTCCTTTAAGTTAGTGCCCATAAACTGCAGGAGTGGTACTCCTTGGGTTGGTGCCCTAAATGTTGTAACCAAAGTGTTTCATTCTGAAGCTAGATTGGAGCAGTAGACTCCAACAACATTTCTCATCGAGGTTTTTCCCATCTTGGGTTTTCCTCGTATATATTGGTGTTATGGGATGTGCCCTTGTATATAATTGCATTGCATTGTCTTGATATATCTTACTAGTAGACCCACTAGGTAATAGGATGATAATTAGTATTCACACATAGGGTAGATAAAGGGAAAATTTTATAAACCATTGATTCACCCCCCTATCAGTGGCATATTGTGTCTAACAATTGGTATCAGAGCATAGGTTCCCAATCAGACGAGTTTTCTCCAACTTGGGTAGATTCTAGCTTATGGACATAATGGTTTTCTTAGTGTCAATCCCTGCTCCAGTTTTTTATGGTTCAAAATTATTCTATTTAGAGTTGTAGAATGGAAGTTCATTTGTCCTCTCTAGGGTATGATGTATGGATGTTTGTTGTAAATGGCTGCCCTAGTAAAGTCTGTCCTGTCATTGATTCAGATGCAGAAAGAAGAAACTAGTCCAATGAAGTAGAAATGAAGGCCATACTCATTGGGCTATCCGGTGATGTCTCCTCGGTGGACATATAAAATTCTACTAAAAGCCTATGGGACAGATTGAAGAAACTATATGGTAGTGAACCTTGCACTACAGAACTGGTTTATGGAAACAAGAAAAGGAATGAAGCATGTGTGTCTATAGATGATGAAGGTAAATTTGTTAGTACCAACAAAAATGATGAAGAGGAAACTCACCTCTTTATGGCTCAAGAATCAGAAGATGAGAGGCACACATCAAAGAGTAATCATGTAGATCACTCTTACCACCAAGATGTGTTTGGGAATGATGATGAAGATGAAGCCGAAGTAGATCTTGAATGTGAAGTGGTAAGTGCACTAGAAGAGCTGTAAAATGTTAGAAAGGAATTTAAAAGGTACAAAGATTCAGTTCATGAAGAATGCAACCGGTTGAGAATATTCCTTGAAGAATCAAATAATAATATCTCCATATTGACATCTCAACTAGAAGAGGCAAAAGGATTGACTGGTGAGTTGAAATCAGTCTTTGATGCTAAGGAGAGCATATGTGAGGATCTCTTGCTAGAAATGGAGACAAAGGACAAAGAATATCAGGACATAAAAGGAGAAATGGAGAGCATTAAGATGACCTTGATAAGTGTCAAAATGAGCTCAAGGTAAGGATCCGGTATGATGGCAGCACTGAGGCCTTGGAAAAAATATTGAGTAAACAAAAACACACCAAGGATACCAGAGGATTAGGGTATGCTACGGGTGAATACTCCACAAGTGAGGATGTCTCTCACAAGGACATTCGGTTTGTCTCCTATAATGGAGACAACAAGGGCCAGACCTTCATAGTACGAAGTGCACCAAGAATGAAGGTTGACCTAGATACAACCGGTGAGGACTTGAGGGTAAAAATGAAGATCGGTGCAACAAGAAGAAACAATGCAGATCCAAAAGGAAAGGGAAAGCTGAGAGAAGATGGGCTCACCAGAAACAAGAATGCAAGAAAGATGCCTAAGAGATTCCCCATTAGTAGAAGACAAAGAGATGTAGCACCCCGAAGAAGTAAAAGTGGAGATGCCAAACTAGTCAGATCACCTCATGTTTGGAAAAAATGAATTTGTAAGTAGTATGTCTCCATTATTTGGTTACTATTTTTGTTGTAAAGGATATGGCCATAGGGCAGAGGAATGTAAAAATATGTCTAAGAATAGAAAAAGTGTTCTTCTTAGGAATAGCAATTCAATTTGTAGAAGATGTAATGGATTTGAGTATAGCACATCATAATGTAGAAACATTCATAAGCCCACTCTCAGTTATGCTAACCAGAGTCCATTTGCTGCCTCAACAAATATAAATTATATATGCTATAACTGTAATGGATCTGGCCATAGAAGTAATGTGTGTAGGAAGAAAAGTATCATGTACATGGCAGTCAACATAACAACTATGCCCAAAGGAGAGATGCTCCTGCAAGATCAAGAAGTTAGTTGAAACTGGCAGTGAGTTACAATGGCATGACCCTGAGAAGAAGATCAAATCAGTCTGATAGAAGGTCTTCTAATCATCCAGTTGGGATGAGTATAGTATGCTTCTATGGTAATGTAACCTGTCATACTGCAGAATCTGGTAATGCAAAGACATATTAGTAGAAGAAGATGAGACCTGCTCCAAAGGCTACAAATGAGAAGAGGATGGATTCCAAGTAGGTATGGAGGAAGAAGGAAGAGAACATGACCATGGATCGGCACTGTGCAATCAATGCACAAGTTGTTAGGGTTTCAAGCAGATCCGAAGCAAATATGAACTAACAATTATATGCAGATTTAAATACAAAAGATAAAGAAATAAAACAAGACACAGATAACACAGAGATTTAACGTGGTTCACCCAGAATGGGTTACGTCCACCATACACAGCCGTCCAATCTTTCTTATTATCCAGCAAAAATAGTACATCAACCTTACAATGCCTTAAGCATCCCAGCCGCTTATAACATCCATTTTTTTAGGGCAACAAACAAAGTCGGCCTTTTTTAGGGTTTTATTACAATGTCGGTTTTCATCAAAAAAAAATGGCAAAAATTTTTTTCTCGGGGGCTGCCGCCCCCAAACCCCCACTTTTCTCGGGGGCTGCCGCCCCCGAACCCCAGCCCGGCCCCGGACCCCGGCGAGGATACGTGCTGAGTGTACAGTACTTTGCTGATCAGTCACCACATTTCAACAATCTCCCACTTGGAGACTGATCAGGCTCCACACCGAACAATCTCCCACTTGGAGACTGATCAGGCTCCACACCAAACAATCTCCCACTTGGAGACTGACACTACACGACACCACTATACATGCAACATCCGCTGGATAAAACATTAGGACGTGACTGGTATAAATTCCACAATTATCAATCAAGAAGACCAACAGAAACTGATGAAGAAATCAGCTTCTCCTATGGAACTGCCTTTGTGAACATATCAGCAGGATTCTCACTTGTGTGAATCTTCTCAAGCCGTAACTGACCCTCCTCCAAAACAGTCCGGATGAAGTGGTACCTGAGCTGAATGTGCTTTGTCCTTGAATGAAAAGCAGAGTTCTTTGCAAGATGAATGGCACTCTGGCTATCAGTATATAATGGGCTATCCTCTTGTGTCTGACCCAATTCCTTTAGAAAATATTGCAACCAAATCATCTCTTTGCTGGCTTCTGTAGCAGCAACATACTCAGCTTCAATGGTTAAAAGTGCAACAACCTTTTGCAGCCTAGAAATCCAACTGACTGCAGTTCCCCCTATAGTAAAAACATACCCTGTAGTACTCCTCCGTGAATCAATATCACCAGCCAGATCAGAGTCAACAAATCCACTTAGAGCAGCATTAGATCCTTTGAAACATAATGCCTTCATAGTAGTTCCTTTCAAATACCGAAGAATCCATTTTACAGCATTCCAATGTTCCATACCCGGATTACTCATAAACCTGCTCACAACTCCCACTGCATGTGCAATATCTGGCCTTGTGCATACCATTGCATACATCAGACTACCAACAGCTGATGAATACGAGATGTTAGACATTTTATTAACCTCTTCCTGTGCCTTTGGGCACATCTCCTTAGTCAATTTGAAATGACTAGCCAAAGGTGTACTAACTGCTTTTGCATCCTGCATGTTAAATCTTTTCAACACCTTCTTTATATACTCACTTTGGGACAAATTCAAGGTTCTATTTTTCCTGTCCCGTGTAATCCTCATACCGAGAATTTGCTTAGCTGGACCCAAATCCTTCATAGCAAATGACCTGGCTAATTTCTGTTTAAGATCATTTATATGTTGCATGTTAGACCCAGCAACAAGCATGTCATCAACATAAAGCAATAGGATAATATAACTGCCATTATCAAATCTCTTAAAATATACACAATGATCAGAATGACATCTATGATAACCGTGTTCAGCCATGAAACTATCAAATTTTAAATACCATTGTCGAGGTGCTTGCTTTAGGCCATACAAACTTTTCTTCAACCTGCACACCAAGTTCTCCTTACCTTTGACCTCATATCCCTGTGGTTGCAACATGTAAATTTCCTCCTCCAGATCTCCATGGAGAAAAGCTGTTTTGACATCTAATTGTTCAAGATGTAAATCATCTGCAGCCACAAGACTAAGTACAGTTCTAATTGAAGTCATTTTTACAACTGGAGAAAATATTTCATCATAATCTATACCCTTTTTCTGTGCAAAACCTTTTACCACAAGTCTGGCCTTATATCTTTTCTGACCTCCTTCCTCCTCCTTCAGCCGATAAACCCATTTGTTAGGCAAGGCTCTTTTTTCTGCAGGTAAAGGGACTAAGTCCCAAGTCTTATTTTTCATCAAGGAGTCCATCTCCTCTTTCATGCCTAGTTGCCACTGTTGTTTGGCATCCACCTGCATTGCTTCTTCATATTCTTCTGGTTCACCAGAATCTGTTAATAAAATAGAATACAAAGAAGGAGAAAATCTTTCAGGGGGTCTACTTGTCCTCATAGAACGTCTAACACTTGCAAGAGTTTGTGGGACAATCTCTTGTTGCTGAGCATCAGGTACCTGTGGCCTTTCATTTTCAGGAATCTCATCCAACACCACATATTCTTGTTTGTCCTGTTCATGCTTCTTTTCCTGCATCTGTTCTTTATACATAACCTTCTCATTGAATATAACATCTCTACTTCTAATTATTTTCTTATTTTCAAAATCCCATAACCGATAGCCATATTCATCTATCCCATATCCAATGAAGGTACATTTCTGAGATTTAGCATCAAGATTGGTTCTGTTTTCTTTATCAACATGGACAAAAGCTTCACAACCAAAAGTTTTTAGAAAAGAATAATTTACCTTTTTACCAGTCCATGCCTCCTCTGGAATACCACCATCCAAAGGGGTTGAAGGTCCTCTATTTATCAAATAGACAGCAGTATGTACAGCATCTGCCCAAAAATGTAAGGGCAATCCAGCATGCAATCTCATGCTCCTCGCACGTTCCATGATGGTCCAATTCATTCTCTCTGACACACCATTTTCCTGTGGAGTTCCTGGAACTATCTTTTGCTTTCAAATCCCATTTAAGGAACAGTAATCTTCAAATGCTTTGCTGCAATACTCACCTCCATTATCCGATCTGAGACACTTCAACTTTTTTCCTGTCTCATTCTCAACCAGAGCTTTCCATTTCTTAAAAGTTTCAAAAACATCTGATTTTTGTTTTAGGAAATATACCCATGTTTTTCTAGTTGAGTCATCAATAAAAATAACATAATAACAAGAGCCACCAAGAGATGATACCTGAGCCGGTCCCCATACATCTGAATGTACAAGCTCTAACTTCTCACTCTTCTTCTCTTTCCCAACCTTGAGAAATCTGACTCTTTTCTGTTTACCATAAACACAGTTTTCACAGAACTCTAAATCAATCTTCTTTAGTCCTGGCAATAGATTTTTGGAGTGAAGGATTTTCATCCCTTTCTCACTCATGTGCCCAAGCCTATGGTGCCACATTATCGAATCTGTTCTTGCAACATTTATTGTTGTTGTCCCTGCAATAACTTTATCTGTAGCAGCTAAGGTAGAGTAAGTGTTACCAGTACACAGATATAATGTGCCTACCTTCGCACCTTTAGCTACTACTAACGATCCTTTAGTGACCTTCCACATACTGTCTGAGAAGGTAACTATGCAACCTTCACTACCTAGTTGCCCTGCAGAAATTAAATTTCTTCTTAAATTAGGAACATGTCTTACCTCCTGCAGATACCAGTCATTACCATTCTGCAACTTGATCTTTATCTTTCCTTTTCCAACAATTTGACAGGGCTCATCATCACCCAAATATACCTGTCCAAAATCACCTTGAACATAATCTAGAAAATATTTTCTATGGGGTGTAGCATGAAATGAAGCCCCAGAATCTATCACCCAGGAATCATTAACATTATCCAAACATAATATTAAAGCATCTTGTAGAGTATTACTTGCAATATTAGCTTCCTTACTGTCATTTTCATTTTTGTCTCCTTCTTTGTTTTTCCGAGACCAACAGTCTTTCTTTAGATGACCAGGCTTTCCGCAGTACCAGCAATCTTTCTTTCCTCTAGATTGAGAGCGTCCTTTCTTTGACTTCCCTTGTGACTTCTCATTCCCAGGGCCTTTTCCTCTTTCCTTTGATCTTCCTCTATTCTCCACATTCAAAACACTACCCGATGATGTTGGAGTCTCACCTGTGCTTTTCCTTCGCATTTCCTCGCTTAGGATAACACCAACAATATCATCAAATACCAAAGTATTTTTACCAGAGACAGAGTTACTTACAGCCATAACCAAGCTATTCCAGCTTTCTGGCAAAGAACATAAAATCAAGAGAGCCCTAACCTCTTCTGCAAAGGTAATTTTTACCAAAGACAATTGACTGGTAATTGTATTAAATTCATTTAAGTGCTCCGCTATAGAACCTCCCTCACTCATTTTCAAATTAAACAAACGCTTCATAAGAAATACCTTATTTGAAGCCGAGGGTTTCTCATACAGCTTAGCCAATGTTGCCATCAAATCTATAGTCATTTTTGCTTCTGTTATATTGAATGCTATAGACATCGCAAGGCACAATCGAATGGATCCCAGTGCCTTTCTATCTAAAATGTCCCACTCTTCATCTAATATTGTGGTCGGTTTCTTTGCCTTTCCTTCCAATGGCCGCCACAAATCCTTTTGATACAGGTAATCCTCCATCTGCATTTTCCATAACTGATAATTCTGGCCGTTAAACTTTTTGACCTTGAATTTGGAATCCTCCATTGCTCCCACTCAAATCTGAAAGTCCTGCCAATTTACAGAAAACCTCGCTCTGATACCAATTGTTAGGGTTTCAAGCAGATCCGAAGCAAATATGAACTAACAATTATATGCAGATTTAAATACAAAAGATAAAGAAATAAAACAGGACACAGATAACATAGAGATTTAACGTGGTTCACCCAGAATGGGTTACGTCCACCATACACAGCCGTCCAATCTTTCTTATTATCCAGCAAAAATAGTACATCAACCTTACAATGCCTTAAGCATCCCAGCCGCTTATAACATCCGTTTTTTTAGGGCAACAAACAAAGTCGGCCTTTTTTAGGGTTTTATTACAATGTCGGTTTTCATCAAAAAAAATGGCAAAAAATTTTTTCTCGGGGGCTGCCGCCCCCGAACCCCCACTTTTCTCGAGGGCTGCCGCCCCCGAACCCTTGCCCGGGGCCCAGCCCAGCCCTGGACCCCGGCGAGGATACGTGCTGAGTGTACAGTACTTTGTTGATCAGTCGCCACATTTCAACACAAGTGATATCTCCTAAATTTTAAAGGAGATGCAGATCCTTAGGGGGAGATATATGTTGATAAGATCATTCACCCCTATATGTTGAGAAGGAAAAATGAAAGAATGGACAATCACCAACATGATGAAAAAAATGAGATAAAAGAATGTGTGCAATTGATATCTTGACCACACACTCACACGAGCAAGATGGATCACTGCTATAAGTGTCAAAGTGGGATGTGACATCAAAAGGAGAGCCAGCGGACAAAGTATAATGGCAGAGATACTAAATTGGTATAGTAAACCAATAGGTGGAGTATGTTCAGATTAATTGAAAAATAGGTTTTAAGGACCCGAAACCATTACAACAAAGTTATAAAGAAAGCTAAGAAAATAGAGTCCACATACAGAGTGACTAGTCAAAAGACTAGCGAACAGAAAAAATAGCTAAACAACAAAAAATAGCAAAGAACCCAAAGAGACACTACATAGTAATTTTGTTTAGCAGATCCTCTGCCTTAGTCACCAACTCATCATAGGTCACCCCAACTACTTTTAGCTCCTCCAGGTCCTTATTCACTTTCTTTTCCTTCCTCTTTCCATGGGTGTGGGTTCTGGGACCTTCGGCTTCCCCTATTCCTTCTGCATCCAGGTCAATTTCCTGGGTTTCCTTTTCATCATCAAGTTTGCTGATGAGGGTATGGGTGTTGTTGGTTGAGATTTTTAGAATGCTGAGGCTCTGCTCCACAATGTTCTTGAGGCACTCCTCTATCTTGTCCACTTTGGCAACTATGTCCAAGAGTGTTTTTTCACTTGTTTCCTCCAGGGTCTTTCTATCCTGTATCTCCTTTTCAATTTTCTCAAACCGAGTATTAAAGGCATCTCTGATGTCTTCCGCTTTAGCAATTGTGTTCTTCATATCTTTGATATAATCGGCCATAGTGTTCCCCTCTCCAATGTAAATAGTCTCCAGTATTAGGACTCTATTGCAGAGTTTTTTGTACTCATCCATAGTTTTCTTATTCCCATCAATAAGCCACTCTATGGTTTTCATAAAACCCTTTAAGGCCTCGGGAGGTGGACCGGGAGAAGGAGTCACATTTCCAGGGGTTGTTTGTTCATCTTTAGAGATATGGAGGGTAGAAATAGTATCAGTGGCCCTGAGAGTCTCCTCCATAGTCTCCATATCTAGGCTTTGTTCAGCTTCCAGGGCCCTTATTTGCTTGTCCTCTTCCGGTTCCTTGTCGGTCTCCTCCAATTCTTTGCCAGTCTCCTCTGTTTTCTTTTGCTTCTTCCTGGGCTGGGCTTGGTTCTTACTTTTTTCCTTCAGCACCCCCTTAGGGTTCTTCTTCTCCTTAGGGACATCAGAGTACTCTTCTTCCAAAGAAATACTAATCAAGGGTTTGCTTTGGGGTTTTTTGCTCTTAGAAGAAGAGGGTCTTGATTTCCTCTTCTTACTACTCTCATACTCCAAGTCATCAGAGCTTTCCTCATTATCAATCGAGGAATCATTGTCTAATTCCTCCTCCTCTAAGAAATCAAAATCAGACAAATCTTCTTTTGAATCCACATAGAGCTGCATTCGGTTGATTTTACTAGCCTTTAAATGGTCATAAATGAGGACCATAAGTTCCTGGTGCATTGCAGTATCACCCCGAGGATTTTCTTTATAGGCTTTTAGGGAGGCATTCATAGAATAGAGGAAGAAGTAAGGGAAATTCACCTTATCATTATGCCTAAAATGATGTAAGAGGACAAAATGATACCCATACACTTTTGTAAACCTACCATCTAGCATTATATACCTCATTAAAACAAAGAGAATTTCTTGCCAGGGTTTTGCAGAAGCCCTAGGTGGGTAATAGGTTTTACTCAACTTTACCAGTCTTTTCTTCTCTTTCTCTGTGACCAGGTACCTTTCAATGGCTTCCCTACTAACCTTCCTATCTCTGTAGAAGTTGCAGCCCTCCCTTTTGAGCCCCGTGGCTTTAGCTATTAAGTCTTCATCAATTTCCACTAGTCGGTCACCCATTTTAAGCATGCCCTTCTTCCAATTTTTGCAGAAGAAGCTAGTTATCTTTCCATCCTAACCATGGAGTCTCTCAATGAAGCTCGAAAGACCACCCTTCTACAAAATTTCCCACACCTCTTCTTTCGATTTCCACTCCTTGCAACTGCTTGGCTCATATCTTCTTTTGTTTCCGCCCATGGTGTCGTTTCTCATAGTCAAGTTTAGATTACAGAACTGGTGAAAAAGAAAGCTTTTTGAAGTTAAAACAAAAACCCATAAAGCATGCATAGCAATAATGATTTGATGGGTTATAACACATGTTCTGCTGGCTTTGATATTATAATGAGCAATTCCCTCATTATAGAAGTAACTCGAAGTGCTTACTTCAGTACTTATCATAATTGCCCTGTCAATCAAGAGACTTTGGGGTACTTCGATATCTTTCATTAATTATGATTTGTCTGACATCTTTGGGGAGACCGCTCTCACCTGTCCACATGGTAATTGTCTCATTCTTAACCACCACATTTACAGCCCAATCAGCAGAATAGTTGGCCTCCCAATAAATATGGGATATGTGGCATTTTTTTAAGGTTCTAATGATATCAATGGCAGAAAAAATTATATTGTGAATTGACCAAGAGGGCTTTGAGGTCCCATTGAGACACTTAATTATATTATTGGAGTCCCCTTCTATCCAAAGATAGGGACAGTTCCATTTTTTGGCTAGAATAATGCCTTGAATGGCTGCCATAGCTTCCACTTTATGATTGGTTTGAATGCCAATAGGGAATAGGTGGAGTATGTTGCCGATAGGGATAGTTACTAGTATTGAATATTATGTGGATCAATATGTTCTGGTTTTGTTGTAGTGGCTCCAGTGGCTTGGTCAGATGAGTTTATGTCTTTGATGACATTAGACATTGTCCTAAATAAAAAAGTGTTGGGCCAGTAGCCGATCCCATCCATATGAGACATCATGATGTCAACCGGTGTGAGTGTTGACATGTGTCTATGTGACTTGACATTGTGGTGAGGTATGTTTATGTCACAAAGATGGAATTGATGTCATGGAAGTGAAAGACCATTAGCATGTATAGATGCTTACTTCCACCAGTACAAAGTACAATTTGGGGTACTATTTTAGGACTTGACTGAAAATGAAGACCAAAGGGTTGTGATTCAAGGGAAGTTCACAATCATATCTTGTGATTGGTACCTGATATACTTGACACGCGAGGAAATCAAGTGCCTTTATTGCTGCACCATTGATTAGTATACAGGGAGATGTAAGTTACCTGCACAAGATAATATGCTTTTGGTATCAGAGGAGATACAATTAGTATTAGTGTTAGCTTCAACACTTGAGATCAACATTTTGGGGTCAGAATGGCTTCTGCATATCAAGGGGAGATGATGTAGTATTGTATATAAATATACCTTTGGTCTTCATATACACTTGGTTGCTGAGAAATTGGTGTCAGATGGTGGTTGTGTCATCCATCTCAAATGTCATGACTTGAGAAAATGTAATAAATGGTGGTTGAAGGAGGAAGAGAATTCGGTAGAGCAAAAGGGGCTAGACCAATCTGTCAGTACCTGGTAGACACAAGGAGGAGTGAAAACCTCATAGTGCCCTTTGCCATTATTGTCAAAGGGGAGAGAGATTATGTAGTATGTTGCATACTACATGTGTGAGGATCCATGAATCACACAAAGGGGGAGAGATAATATGTAGTATGTTAGATACTAGATGTGTTGACATCAATGCCAAAGGGGGAGATTGTTGGCATTGTGTTGTCTTTGATGTCAACTGGTATTGCATAACCGGTGTGGGAGATTAAAGTGTATTGGTAACATTGGTGTTAGTCAAGTATTGCAAGTCATTGGTACACAATTCAGTGTTGGCATGTGTTGTTGACATGCATTGGAGACCGGTATTGTATGATGATTGGTAAGTAATGTGTTGGCTTTGAGTGGCTGCCAACTGGAATGCTACTAGAATCACACCAACACTGGAGGTGAAACATGTGCAGTCCACCAGTAAGAGTTGGAAGTTATATAGTAGGATTCCCACCGGATGAAGATGCAATCACTATATGAAGAGATGACTAACATTGAATGTGCCCACATTGATCACATGTGCCTCTTTGAAGATATGTTGCACAAACAGGGAAGCCACATGAGTGCATTGCAAGATGCAGATGACGAGAACTCACTCCCACGGGTAAGTGGAGCTTATCTCCTATTATGCATAGTGTGCATCATAATTCTGTGAGATAAGGAACAAGAGGTAAAGACAAGTGTTTGAAGGATCACATCGGATCTATAGATGAATAAAAGGGATGCCTCAAGTACATGAAATTAGGGATATGCACTAGACCAACAAAGAAGGGATGATGGATTGCCGGTACAAAGATTGAAGGATATGTTTGTCAATTTGACAAACCAATTAATATGTGAACCAATTTATTGAAGAAGAAGGCAAGGTTGAGTAGCTATTATAGTTGGGGTGTGTTGAAGATTGATAACATCATGTCATCAAGGTGATTTTTTGGTAAGTATGTTCACTGGTAATGATGTCAAATTATAGATGCAGAAGGCTCCCAATTGATGAAGATGTGCATGGGTTGGTTGGCATTTGTGCTGATCAATTTGGGTGCTTTACTGATAAGAGTGAAAAGAGGCTAAGTGATGTGCTCCTACCTGATGAGAATGAACATGCTATGGATAGACATGTCTGGTGACCAGTCAAGGTGTTCCACAGGCAGATCAGTAAAGTGTAGACATGATGGTTAACTAGTAAAGTGTGAGACACTGATAGGGTTAGAAAACTGATAGAAAAGAAGGACCGATTGAGTGCTTGGTCATTAATCCCCTCTGAACCGACACAGAGGTCCAAAATAAGGTGGATGTCGACAAAGGTGCCATGTGGAGTCAAGGTGGCAGACATGCATGCAGTGGTAGATGGAGTGTACATTGACGAGGTTGTTACAGAGTTGGTCAAAATTAATTGCAAACCTCGTAAATCATGGGATGTGTTGCAGAGGTGTTGCATAGGTGTGAGGATCAAGGAAGGTTGAATAGAGGGGATTAATGTAGAGTGTCCAAGTGTAGAATGAGGTTGGTGATGCAATCTACAGAACCATTTATGGTGATTGATCTTGTGTCTCGCCGACTAATTGTTCATATTTGCTAAACATAGCAAACATGTATTGGAAGGCATGTTAATGGAGGTGATGTGTAGATAGTTGTCTTGAAGCTCAGATCGAATGAGATCTGATTAGATTCGATATGCCTCATGATCAATGGAAAAAACCCTAAGGCACCAAGTTTGAGTGTTTCTTTTGGCAAAAAAGTCTGAATACAAATAAGAGGGCAAAAGATAGATTTGGCATTGCCTCAGAGAGAGAGATGCTACCAAGTAATGCCAAAGGCCAAATAGAGAAGTAGATGAAAAGTGATATTTGCAGAGGGTCATAGAGATCAAGTAGAAGGTAGACAACCAGTAATAGCTTTTAGTGGAGGTTTAACCGGTTATGTTAAATCAACTGGCAAGCTACAAGAGAGTATTAGTGAAGTCAACCGACAATGCTAGAACTAGCTGGAAGACAGTAGAGAGTGTTGAAGTGCAGAGCAAGTGAAGAGAAGATTCAACAAAGAAAAAGCAGAAGAAAGGTAACCGGTAGAATTGATCTAGTAAGGCAGAAACAAAAGAGTGTAGCAAAGAGTAGAAGATAGTGATCTAGTAGAAAGCTGAAGAGAGACATAGTGATAGGAAGAGTAGAGAACTAGTAAGGTAGAGAAGGGGTGATACTAGTAGAGAGATTATATGCAGTGGTTACAAGATTCACTTGTAATAGGTTATTACTTTTGTATTTGATAATGATTCTTTGAATATCATTGGGTTGGTGCTCGGTGTAGGGGTTGTAGCTCCTTTGGGTTGGTGCCAATAAACAATAGCAGTTCTAGCTCATTTGGGTTGGTGTCCATAAACTACTGGAGTGGTACTCTTTGGGTTGGTGCCCTAAATGTTGTAACCAAAGTGTTTCATTGTGAGGCTGGATTGGAGTAGTAGACTCTAGCAACATTTCTCACCAAGGTTTTTCCCATCTTGGGTTTTCCTTGTATATACTAGTGTTATGGGATGTGCCCTTGTGTATACTTGCATTGCATTATCTTTATTTATCTTACCAGTAGACCCACTAGGTAATAGGATGATAACCAGTGTTCACACATAGGGTAGATAAAGGGAAAAGTTTGTAAACCACTTATTCATCCCCCCTCTCAATGGCACATTGTGTCTAACAATTAGACATAAGACAATGCATAATAGAATCACATTAATAAATATCCAATGCAAGAAAAGTTATTCGTATATGTAAAATGCAACTCTAAAGAAGTGGTAATCTTCATAGACAAAGAGAGAGAAAGAAAGATTATGAATTCCCCTAAAGAGGGATTATTCATAAGAGACATACCATTTCATGCAAGAAAGGATATCAACACATGAAAAATGCAACCCCTAAAGGGAATAGTAATACCACGGGGGCTTCACTATCTAAGCAACATTATATCACGTGCATTCATATTGGGGGGTTTAATATCTTGAAAAATAAGCTCAATATATTGCCTATTTGGTGAAAATAGGGGTTTTTTTAATCGGGGCTATGAAAAGATGCAATATATGGTGAAAATAGGGGGGTTTTAATTTGGGTTGTGTAGTGAGAGGGGGTGACAAAAAAGGATTTTAGGGAAATATTTTTTTAAAATAGGGGGATTATTTGGTATGCCATGAATTCACGTGTTATAACCCAGGTTCACTAAGTGAAGCCCCTGTGAGTAATACTTTAGATAAAAGAGCGACAAGGAAAATGCTATCCTTGCCCCCCAAGCAAGAGGACAAGGATAAATGAGAATAAAGGATCACACATTCCCTAAGGAGAGATTATCCATAAGAGATGTGCCATTTCAAAAAAAGAATAAGTCCTAACCAAGGAACTCACATGAATTTGCATGAAGGGTCTCTATGCAAGAAAGGACATCAAGTTATGAAAAATAAAAAATCCATGAAGGAAATGGTGAAGCTTTAAATATAAGAGATAAGATAGAGGTAAAAGAGAATCATGTTCTTTCCCCAAGATATTTGAAATTGAAAAAGAACCACCTCTAATGACAAAGAGCCCCCAATTAAGTTAACTAATTGTGTCATATGGTGAGGAGTAACATGAGGGTGAAAGGGAGGCTAAGCCACTACCTTTTCACCAAGAAAGAGAGCAAGATCATTTGAGAGACATATACGAGAAAGATTGTATTGTTCTTGAAAAAATTCCTTAAATGCTTAAAACTTTCCAAGAGAATGAGAACCGCCATGATGAAAAAGACAATATCCACTACCTTCTTTGTGCTTAGTGTTAGGCCCAATATGGAAAGCTAATGTACTGAGAGGGGAGGGGTGAATCAGTACTCCAAAACTTTTCTTCAATAATAACCTTACTGTTATGCATAAACAAAATAATGTAGTAACATAAAATAAAGTTAAAACAAATAGATAACAATCATACATGATTCACTCCATAACACATATATTTTGGTCATGTAGAAACTCTTGGTTAGAGAGAAAAATTGCAGTGGGGATGGCACCCACACCTTCACTACTGCAATAATAAAGGTTGCTTGGTTACAACTACATTTATCTATTTCTGATAGCTTACCCTGTTAGGAGTATCAAGATCTATTAGATCTACCTTACTAAAGGATTTCACAAAACTATATAAATGTTGCACCTGGTTAGAGGATTTACAATTTATAGACTTGGTTAGAGTCTTTTACCCTGTTAAAGGTTTCTCTTACAACTTCACAATTTTACAATAAAATCATTACAAATATCTACAACTTTACATCTAAAATGTTATAGTAGATTCTATGTGCTCAGAATAAGATTACCTAGCTTATAGCATACCTCGGTAGCCCATATTGTAACTCGGTAAACCCTTTTGTTTACTCTATTCTTCGACTGTTCACTAATAACCTTATCGGTGACCTCTCTGTGTCTCTGTAACAATCTTCCTTCATGCCTACACACACATACATTCATACACTTATTTCTCTCTTCCCATGCTATATAAATAGATCTCTTACAGCAGTGATCTAATTCATTGCTTCAATCTTACAAAAAAAAGATTCTTCGAATGAATAATTAAACAAAATATTTCATTGGTTAGATTGACCTTGCAATCATACATAATCTTCTAGTGCAATTTCCAATGTAATAACGGTTAGATGTGCCTCGATCTTGTAACACGTTTTCATGTGCATGTCTAGGTTCAATGTATCTGGTAAAATGTTTCACTCGGTAAATATCAACTCAGTGAGTTAACTTTACTGCTCGGTAGCCATGAAACAATACTCGGTAAACAGCTCGGTGAGTACTACGTTTTGTGACTGCTTTCTTCTATAACCGACTAGATTGTTCATACTGACTTCTCTATGTGTACCAACTGCATGATTCGGTAATACTAACTGACTAGAATATATAGTATGACTTTGAATATAAAACTAATGGCAATTTGATAAGTAGTAACAATCTCCCCTTTTGACATTAGTTGAGATGTTTGACAAAAACTACTTTCAAAGTCATAACTCAAAAACTATATACTTGCAAAATGAGTACACTTGACAATATATACAATAGTCAATGAAATAGTATATGCAGATATACTCCCCTTATCATTATTCTATACATAACTCTGAATGCTCTGTATATTCTGCTCGTTATACTCCCCTTGTATACAATACTCAAAACTGTGTTACCAAAACTGTATCACTCCAAATATAGTATTACTCCCCCTTTGCCTGGTATTACTTCCTCTATGTAGTATTATAATATTACTCCCCCTTTTTGACAAACATCAAAAACTTAATTTCCATCCGGAGGCGGTAACTGATCAAAAATAGATTTATACTTGGCCTGGGCCTTGGTGAGGGCGACTGAGAGTGAATCCTTTACACTTTCCATTAATGAAATTTGTGCTTGAATATCAGCTAAGAGTGATATTAAGCCATCAAGAGTGCTTCCCTCTTGTGTAGTTGATAGGCATGTAGCTCTGTTGATCTGTTCTTGTACTGATGAGAGATGAGGAAGGAATAATGTCTGAAGGGTCATTATATCCATCCTAATTTTATGCTCTTCATTTCGGAGTTCTAACTGTTGAGCCATGAGCTGTTGAAGCTTTGTATAAAATTTTTGAACTGAATTAGGCTCGGTGGTCAACTTAGTTGAGAGATCAGTGATATCTTTCTCAATTACATCGGTTTTATTCTTGATATCTTTAATTAATAAGGAAAATGTACATAGTTTCTGGAATAAATAAAGAATATGCTTGAGTTGAGGGGACAACTCAGCAATAAATTTGACAAGCTTTACCTTGCCAACAACAATGGATTTCTGTACTTCCTCTATCATTTTAGTAGTTAGCTCCTTGTCTTTTAGCTTGCTTAAGTACTCAGATGCATCAACTCTAGATATTTCTATTTGAGTAAGGAGTTCATCCAGTTGAATGTGGATGGCTGTATCGGTTGACACTGTTGTTGAAGGTAGCATTTCTGTTATTAGTGTCTTAACCTTCTGAAGTACTTTATTCTTCTTTTGTATGGCCATTTGCTTCTCCTATTTGGCCTTTTCTTTTCATAGTTCACCGAATTCAGTGAGTGCTTGCCCTTTCAATTTGGAGATGTCTACATTGGGCAACACTATCGGTTTAGACAAGTCAAATTTGAAACTATGCTTTCTCACCTTCCTTTCTTTTCCTTTGGTCGGTGGCACTAAGACAAGTGCTTGTGAGGCTTTCTGACCCTTGGTAGATTGCTCGGTAGATGCAACACTTTGGTCGGTTCCTGTAGCCATTGTAGTGTCCTTGGGTGTCCTTGGGAGCTTTGGTTGAGATAGGTGGCTTCACCGGCGGATAAGGCTGAACTTGTTCTAAGACAGATTCACTAGATACAAGTTTTGCATAGGTAGTGCCTTCAATCATTTCCTACTCTGATGTTGCTTCATCCATTACATCTTCATCAATTTGAATAGTGTCAACCAGGTCTGGACCTTACTCAGTGACATCAACAATTTCAATTTGAGATTGTTCACCAACATAATTTTGTTTGAAGATCTCCTGCCACTTGGCTTTTTTCTCATTCTCCACATCTATGTATAGCCCATCCATCAATTTTAAGGCTCTTTGTTTGACAAGAAATTTAGAATTGTATGTGGTCAAATGCTCCTTGATTTCTGCTATGGACATATCAGGAAATAGATGGACTAGACTTCTTTCTCTTATTTGTCTCTCTGAGTCCATTGCATATTTCCATCTGTTATCAATATGTAAGTATAATTCACTCGGAAGTGACTTTACTAGCTCTAATGGAGCTAGCCGAAACTTCAGAAGTGTACAAATGATAGCTTCTTCAATTTGTCACTTCTCATCATTATTCCTAGTCTCATACTTAACATATCTAAATCTTGCAAATCCACTGTATTCTTTAAGATTGGCACAAAAATTTTCAACACTGTGAATATTTACCTTTTTGCTTTTCACAATCTGAAATTTATTTGCATCATTAGATTCTGTATCACTCGACTCTTTTGCCAAAATGAGTCTCTGAGTAGATTTCTTATAGGTCTTGGTTACCTTGGGTGCAGTAACACTCTTTTGTTTCTTACTCGGTGATGCAGTTGATGCTCTAGTGTTGGGTCTCTTTGTTGGTGGAGTCGGTAGGGCCTTTGAAATGTCCTATTTCTTTCTTTTCAAAACTTTACCCTTAGGCAACTCTGTGCCTAATGTTATTGCTACCTCTTGAGCTTTTGATTCCTCTTCAGTAATGGCAAGATTGCCTTTGACAGGTGTAGAGGAGGATTCTTCTCTGAATTTATTAGATAAAACCTTTATCATTTTTGTAGCTTTTCTTGTAGCCTTAGGTACTACAATGCTCATTTTTACTTTCTCCTTCACCTCTTCATAGGTTCCATACCTTAGTTCAGTTGCATGCCTTGGCAATGATAAATAGGCATCAATTTGTTGTTGTGTTATATCATAATCAATCTCATAACCCATTGGTTGCAATGATTGAGTCCTCGGTTCAACAACATTCACATAACAATAATCAGTGTCTACCTCAAAACATATATTATCCTTGTATTTTTCTACCAGCTATGGTGGAATCCTGTACCTATTGTGCATTTTCTCTTGGAACTTGTTCAAGCAATCATCCATGATATCATTAAAGTTATCACCTAACTTCTTGATGAAGTCATTGATCTGATGGGTGATAGGTTGGTGTAGCTCCCATACTACTTTACCGACTGAGGGAAAGAACTTCTCAAAGTAGAGAAACATACATACAAGTAGTGAATTGAACTTTAGTGTATTTTCCAAGTTGTTCTTCTTTGGCTTCCTTATTGTGTTCAAGTTCTCAAACAAGTTCTTCAGTAGCACTTCACATAAATCTACTTTCATTCCCTTCTTCACTATTTTGTAGGCCAAGTCAACTACAACACATGGTACACTGTTTTCCCTTGCAGATTGGAAGAAACAGTAACCAATTACTCTAATTGCAAACTTGAGTTTTGCATCAGTGACATTATTCAATTTCAATCCTTAGTAATCAGATTCTACTCTAGTTAGACTGATTAGCTCCTTTTGTGATATCATTTTCTGTGCTCGTGCATGATCATAGATAGGATAACCGGTGATTAGGTGAAGGATTTCCTTAGTGATCTCAAATGGTTGCTCTTGTAGCCACATGAAGTCATCATGTACTCTACTTAATACAAACTTAACCCATTGGGGTTTGAACACACGGGGATAGACTAGGGCTTCAGTTAATCCCTTGATTTTGATATGCTCAAATTTTCTATCCAGTTTGCCATCAGTGCAAAGTTCATCATATGTGTCACTAATCTCGACATGACCGAGTTCCTCAACATGGCATTTGGTGAAGAATCTAACATCTTCTACTAACAAGACTCGATCTGAGATGAGTGAAAATGCAGTTTTGTCATCTGGTTCAGAGGCAACTTTGGGAGTTAAAGAATATTTTAGCGAGGGCTTCTCCACATTTTTGACAACTATGGGATCTTGGATCTTGGGTGCCATTGTAAGTTTCAGGTAATATTTGATAAATTATCCTTAGGGTTTACAAATGACTGATGCTGCACACTTGGTAGACAATAGCAATTTGACTAGATCGGAAACCAGCTTAATAGTGAATAGATTTGATGTAAATACCTTGAAATTCGCTCTGAATGAAGTTTGATCACCTTGATTCACTCTGCTCTACTTCTCAAAAACTTGGTGAATGAAAATGACCACGAAAATACTTTTAAGTACTAAAAAATACCTTATCGGGCTCCATGCAAGTTAGGTCAAGACATTAAATGCACTCGGTTCACCTTTTACCGATTGACTTCCTTTTTTTTGTTTTAACCAAGTAACCAACTTTCCTTTATTAACTGACTTGACAAGTTTCCTGTATACACCAACTTGACAGGTTTCCTGTAAAGTATTATAAACTGACTAATTTGCATCTTAACTATGCAGATTTTGAATTTTGTACATAATAGAATAGGAACTATTATGATTTAACCTTTAGAGAATGCAGTCCCTTCATACCTTTTCCTGACTAATTTGAAATAGGTGCACCTAACTCAGTAGGTAAGGTGCATTCTTTATCTGACATAATTTCCTTCTTTTTCCAAATCATCTTGAATTTTTCTTTTATCTCTTCAGTGTCTCTTCTAGGTTGATCTCTGCAATCTCCAGCTAAATGTCCAACTTTGTGACAATGAAAACATGCCATACCAGGATTTCTCCATGATCTTCGGTTGTTCATTCCAAACCTTATAAAACAGTTGGCACTAATATGTCCATATCTTCCACAACATTCACACCATATCCTTGTATTGTAATCCCATGGTACTGTTGCATATTGTCGGTAAGGATCTGTGTGAGTTCGGTAACCTCTAGTGTTTGCTCGGTGTGGATAACGCATTTAGTTCTTTTGCTTAGACCAGCACTTCTCGGTACTATGTCCATATCTATTGCAGTTTCTACAAAATCCTTTGAATTTTTCCTTCTGATAGTTGTTAACAGACTTTGTCCTACATTGATTAGATGTGTGACCATATTTATTGTAATTGTAACAATAACCATTGGACTTAGTGATATTTGGTTGCTTACCTTTTCTGATCTGGCATATGTTGGCAGTATGACCTTGATTTCCACAGTAGTATCAAATAGGCTTCTTCCTTTTGATGTTATTCCTATTTCCAGCTTGCTTTGATGATTCTCCTCTCTCGGTAGTATGTATTCCTTTCTCGGTAGATTCTTTTCCTTTGTAACTGAGTCCTCCATCTTTGTAGGGTCTTCTTGTATTTAGTTGCTCATCCAACATCTTTGATGCTTCATAACTTTTCTCCAATGTTTCTTTGGATTTCTTCTTTGTTTCAAGTTCACCAGTCAACCTTGATACTTCAAGTTTCAATGATTGATTTTCATCATTCTTTAGAATTGCTTCATGATGTGCATAACCTAGTTGATCTGTCATATTTTGTTGAATACCAGTTAACCTTATGATTTCATCATCCTTATCAGATACTAGAGCTTCAAGTTGTTGTTTCTCTCTTTGTAGATCTCTTGCTTTATCCTCAGCTATCCTTAATGCATCTAGATTTTCAGTCATCTATGTACTAAAATGTTCATGTTTCCTTTTCATTTCTTTTAGTTGATTAGCCAATGCTTTGTTCTTTTCTTTCAACATTCCAATCATTTCTTCAGTCTCTTCAGATATACTATTCTCAAATGATGTCTCGATTTTTTCCACTAACTCTTGAGAATCCTGCAAGTCATCAAATAATCTTCTCCTTACTTTCAGATATTTTTGCATTTTCCTTTGCATGTCTGCAATCACTTGATTTGCATTATCCAGCTCTTCTTGTAGATTGTAGATACACAATCCTCCAAGATTGTTTGTAGCCTTCCATTGATAAGATCTTTCTCTTTAGGTAGTTAAACCCTTTTCCAAGATTCAAGCTCTGATACCAATTGTTAGGCCCAATATGGAAAGATAATGTACTAAGAGGGGAGGGGTGAATCAGTACTCCAAAACTTTTCTTCAATAATAACCTTACTATTATGCATAAATAGAATAGTGCAATAACATAAAATAAAGCTAAAAAAAATAGATAACAATCATACATGATTCACTCCATAACACATATATTTTGGTCACGTAGAAACTCTTGGTTAGAGAGAAAAACTACGGTGGGGATGGCACCCACAACTTCACTACTGCAATAATAAAGATTGCTCGGTTAGAGCTACATTTAGCTATTTCTGATAGCTTACCCTGTTAGGAGTATCAAGATCTATTAGATCTACCTTACTAAAGGATTTCACAACACTATATAAATGTTGCACCTGGTTAGATGATTTACAATTTATAGACTTGGTTAGAGTCTTTTACCTTGTTAAAGGTTTCTCTTACAACTTCACAATTTTACAATAAAATCATTACAAATATCTGCAACTTTACATATGAAATGTTATAGCAGATTCTATGTGCTTAGAATAAGATTACCTAGCTTATAGCATACCTCGGTAACCCATATTGTAACTCGGTAAACCCTTTTGTTTACTCTGTTCTTCGACTATTCACTGATAACCTTCTTGGTGACCTCTCTGTGTCTCTGTAACAGTCTTCCTTCATACATACGCACACATACATTCATACACTTATTTCTCTCTTCCCATGTTGTATAAATAGATCTCTTACAATGGTGATCTAAATCATTGCTTCAATCTTACAAAAAAAATATTCCTCGAATGAATAACTAAACAAAATATTTCATTGGTTAGATTGACCTTGCAATCATACACAATCTTCTAGTGCAATTTCCAATGTAATAACGGTTAGATGTGCCTCAATCTTGTAACACATTTTCATGTGCATGTCCAAGTTCAATGTATCTGGTAAAATGTTTCACTCGGTAAATATCAACTCGGTGAGTTAACTCTACTGCTCGGTAGCCATGAAACAATACTTGGTAAACAGCTTGGTGAGTACTGTGTTCTGTGACTGCTTTCTTCTGTAACCAACTAGAATGTTCATACCGACTTCTCTGTGTGTACCGATTGTATGATTCGGTAATACTAACTGACTAGAATATATAGTATGAATTTGAATATAAAACTAATGGCAATTTGATAAGTAGTAACACTTAGTGCTAAACTTCACAAAAGGAAAAACAACATTCTTGTAATACTTCAAACATATATGAACAAGATCATATTGTTCTTGAAAAAATTCCTTAAATGATTAATAGTTTCCAAGAGAATGAGAATCACCATGATGAAAAAGACAATATCCACCACCTTCTTTGTGCTTAGTTCCAAAATTCACAAAAGGAAAAACAACATTCTTGTCATACTTCAATTTCCAAAAGATTATAGTAGCTAATTATTCTTAATCATTAATAGGTGTATGCTTATTCTTTTGATATGTAGGATTAGGATTGTTAGAAGAAGAAAGTTTGCCATCCATTATTTTAACTTTTCCACTATCAATAATTTATTTCATTGTTTTTAAAAAATCAAGACAATCATTAGAGTGATGATCATGAGTTTGATGAAATGAACAAAAATGAGTTTTTAAAGAAGCATTATTATGGGAATGAATGACTTGTTGTCTTGCAAGATGGTCTTTGAAGTCTTGAATCCTAAGGAGTTCATCCATAGGAGATTTATTATCATGTCCTAGGCCTTCTATATTAATTTGTGTAGGAGGGTTTATAGGGACTCTAATTCCTTGTTCAAATTTTCCAAGTCCTCGTCCTCTAAAACCTTGTTTTCATATCATGTTAAAGAAAATCCTATAAGAATATTTTAATTGATAAGGTGGAGGAACATTATAATAAATTTATTTGAATTTTGTATTTTAATTATGTTTAGAAGGAACAAAGGGAATAGTAGATGAAGAAGGAATATCTTTTTGAGAAGAATTTTCCTTTCTTCCTTCATTCATATCCTCTTTGGTAGATTGGGATGGAAGATCCTTATCATCTAAGTCATCATATTTACTCAATTTTATGTGGGGAGAGAGATAATGAATGAAATGCATAACATCATCTTCTCTACAAATGTTTTGATGACTAAGATAGGCTCTAGGAGAATAAGGAGGATCTAGAGTGGTGTAAACAACAATATTTTGATTTTGCCCCCCTTATGCTAGGGTATGTGTATGAGAAGAATATGGGGCCATGTTTCTCTTCAATTCTTTCTCTCCATTAGAGAGATCATTGATAGGAGTATTATCTCTTTCTTCATTCACATTAGATACCCTAGGAGAGGTACAAGTATTAGGTTTTCCATTAGCATCTCTAAAATTGGGATCTACAAAAGCTTTGAGGTTATTTATATATGAAAGTAAATTTCCTAAAAACATCACCATAAAACAACATGCACTATAGATAAAGTCTTTGAGATCAAATTGATTGAAAGGAAGGAATTTTGAAACTATAAAAACACAATATGCCAAAGTGCTATGAATGAAAAGAAACAATGTGAAATGAAAGAAGCCATTATCAAACACATGGTTTTGAGAAATATAAGTGAAAAGAAAGGTAATAATATGTGAAATACCAAATAAATCAGATCTACTAAGTGCCATAATGAATGTTATAAAATCAGATCTAAAAATTGATGTAAAAAATGAAGCAATCCACAAATCAAATTAACTAAAATAAATTAAGGTTTTTATGAATAAAATATTTAAATTTATATAATTTGATTAAAATAAGATCTATGAATTTGGATTTGAATTTTGAAATGTTTCCAAATTAGATCTAAAATAATTAATCCAAATTAGGCAAATCAGAAGCTCAATTTTATGATTTAAAAATAGGGTTTTTTGTGAAATTAACCTCTAAATTTTTAAAATTCACTTGGAAATTAAACTTGTAAATGGAAATTTGAATTTTAAACAATAAACACTCAGATTTGAGAACATAAACCATAATTAAAGGTGTAAGATGTTGGGCTTGTTGGTATTTTGGTATAGTTTTGTCATTGATGTCAACACCTACTAGAACACTAGCACTCTTGGAGATCCAACAACATTCATCAGCAAGCAAGTAACTATTGCACAGTTACTGGTATATGGTTCACCGACAGGATATAATGATCATCGACACTTGGAATGATATGGAAGACACTTGGTAATGTCGAAAACATCATGTGGACACTTTGTTTTGAAGAATTAATTATTGGTATAATCATATTTGCATATTTTCTTTTACCAGCAAATAGGTCCAGGGTTACCTAGGGTTACACTGGCAGGTTTATCTTTTCCAAATCAGCATGGAACGCTATGGAGATGATTTATTATTGTTGTAAATGCATTAAGCCAACATGTTTAATCGGTTATTGCATTGTATATTATATTGTTTGTAAAATATTTTTATTGTAATATCTTGTAGAGCCGACATACTAAAATTGGTCTTAGGTTATGGTATAAATGTAAGATCTTATTTGTAAGATCAAATGTGGAATGCGAAAAAGAATTAAGAGAAGGTATATGTGATATTAAGAAGAGTTATACACAAAGACATCATTTGAAGGTGAAGCTAGGTTTTTGTGGAAGCATATCAACATTACACCGGTACTGAATCCAGCATATGAAGATGCTATTTTGTGCAATAAATTCTTATTGGATTTAACCATCCAACTATAGTCAGTGTGACTCCCATTTTGTGATTGAGCAGTGAGCTCTAGGCTATTGGCCTTTCTGCATGTGCAGACCCCATTTATGTACACTTACTATCTGCAGTAGTATCATCTGATTGTGGGTAAGGTTTCCCACCGTGGTTTTTCCCCTTACAGGGTTTCCACATACAAATATTGGTGTTATGTGTTGTGGATGACTTTATGTTTATGTTTCATGCATTAATCTTTACCGATATAGCAATTAACTGTTAACACTATCTACCGGCATACTTAACTGGTTTACCGATATTAAGCATTAAGTTGGTAAAGTTATTTTTGGTTTGAATTTATTAGACAACTGATTCACCCCTCCCCCCCCTCTCAGTTGTCTCCAGGACCTAACAATTGGTATCAGAGCTTAGTCCTCTTTTGCAGAAGTTTAACAACATGAGGAGATCGAATGACTATTAATTATTTTAGGAAGGACAATCCTAAACTTGATGGAACCAAGTATGGGATATGGAAGATCAGAATGGAGACATATCTGAATTGTATTGGTAAAGACATCTGGGAAGTTACAAAGAATGGTTATACTGCTGCTGTAGTTGGTCAGACTGCTCCAACTACCTTAGCTAAAGATGAGGAGAATGATTGCAAAGCAAGAGAAGCACTTTTGAGCGCTTTATCAGATCAACAAATCATGGGATTATCACATAGGTCTACTGCTAAAGCTATTTGGGATCATTTGGAAACACTTAATGAAGGAGATTCCACAGTCAAGATTGCAAAACTTGAAAGCTTTCGAGTCAGGTACGAACATCTAAAAATGGAAGAAGATGAAAGGATTTCTGCTTTTATGGAAAGAGTAAATGAAATTGTTTTGGGTATTAAATGTTGTGGAGGAATCTTAAGTGAGGATGAAATTGTTTCAAAAATCTTAAGAGGTTTGCCACCGGCATATAAAATGAAGGTTACTGCTATAAATGAGTTGAGAACAATGCCTAATACATTAGTAACTAGGGATACATTGATTGGAAAACTTTCAGCTTTTGAAATTAAGGAATTTAGTCTTGTTTCTACAAGATAGATTTGGCCTTTAAAGCATCAACATCATCTACTCCATCATTTGACAAATCAGATTGGAAAGCCTTTTATGCAAGAGAACTTGAAGAAACTAGGAAGGAGAATGAAGAACTTGAAGAACTTGAAGCACTATTTGCAAGGAAAATGCCTAAAGGTCCAGTTGGAAGTAAGTATGAAGGTAAAGCATCCTTTAAATGTTTTAACTGCAATAAGATTGGTCATATGGCTTCGAGATGCTCTGATAGACATGCTAGACTAAGAGAAGAAGATAGAAGAACATACAAGCCAAATCCTGAATATCAGACATACAGATTTAAGAAGAACAAAGACAAATCTTGTTACATTGCTGATGAAGGTGTGACTGATGATACTGATGAGGATCCAGTAGACAATGGATGGGTTTTTGTTGCTATAATAGAAGATCAACTGGCACCTAGTGGTCAACCAGTAGAACAAACCCTAGTAGCTAAAGTTGAAGTAAAGGATGAATGGATCATTGACTCAGGATGCTCACATCATATGATAGGAGACAAAGGTAAATTCTTGAACTTTCAAGAATACAATGGAGGTTTAGTAAGATTTGGAGATGACAAAGCCTATTAATTCAAAGGTAAGGGTACAATATCTCTTGATGGTAAGCATAACACTGACAATGTCTACTATGTTGAAGGATTAAAGCATAATCTTTTAAGTGTTGGTCAATTAGTTGAGAAATGATTTCAGTTACAATTTAAAAATGGAAAATGCAAAATCATGAATAGAACTGGTTTAGAAATTGCAATCAGTAATCAAACTAGAGGTAATATCTTTCATTTAAATAACAGTGAAAAGGCATGCTTGATTGCACATATAGATGAAAGTTGGTTATGGCATAAGAGACTCTGTCATGTAAACTTTGATTGCATGGTAAAGATCAGTACTTCTAAGGTAGTTAGAGATCTACCTAAAATTGTGAAACCTCAAAATAGAATATGTAAGGAATGTCAATTTGGAAAACAAGTTAGAGCTAGTTTCAAAAGTATTCCAGAAAAACCCAATAATGCTCTTGATTTGATTCACATTGATTTATGTGGTCTAGCTAGAACTAAGAGCTTACAAGGTGATAGATATTTCATGCTAATTATTGATGATTATTCTAGAATGTGTTGGGTTACTTTTCTCAGAGAAAAATCAGAAGAATTTGGAAAGTTCAAACTGTTCAAAGCAATGGCTGAAAATAAACCGGTAAGAAAATCAAATGTTTAAGATTAGATCAAGGAGGAGAATTCACATCTAAGGACTTTAATACATTCTATGAAGTGAATGGAATCAGAAGATAGTTATCAGCACGTCGGACAACACAGTAGAATGGAGCTGTTGAAAGGAAAAATAGAACTATCTTGGATGCAACAAGAAGTATGTTATCTAAAGAAAATCTACCACATGTATATTGGAGAGAAGCAGTTACCACAGTGGTCTATACATTCAACAAAGTTCACATCAAAGGTGAAATCGGTAAGACCCCTCATGAACTATGGTTTGGTAATACTCCTACTCTTAAGTATTTCAGAATTTTTGGAAGTAAATGTTACATTAGAAGAGATGAGTATATTGGCAAATTTGATCCTAGAAGTGATGAAGGAATATTTTTTGGTTATCCATCTAAAAGAAAGGCATATAGATGTTTTAATAAGAGATTGCAGAAAATTGTTGAGAGTACAAATGTAAAGATTGATGAGCAATTCAGAGGAACTTCAAGGTATATAGACTCTGAACCGGCAATAGAAATTGTGACAAATGAACCTACACTAAATCCACTGGTACAGAATGAAGATCCAGTTACCCCAGTACCATCAGATCATTCCACAGTAATTGAAGAACAACAGTAAACTAAGACACCCCGGTATGTAAAATTGAATCATTCTGAAGATCAGATAATTGGAAGCAAATTTAAAGGAGCTATGACAAGAGGAAGATTGACAAATGAAGAGGTATGTCTTATTTCTGAAATTGAACCATCATCTATTAATGAGGCATGTGAAGATAAATTTTGGATTAAAGCTATGGAAGAAGAATTACAACAAATTGAGAAAAATAATACTTGGACATTAGTTCCCCGACCTAAAGATAAAAATGTAATTGGAACCAAATGGGTATTTAGAAACAAACTTAATGAAGATGGTAAGGTTGTCAGAAATAAAGCAAGACTAGTGTGCAAGGGATATTCTCAGAAAGAAGGAGTTGTTTACAATGAAACCTTTGCATCGGTAGCTAGAATTGAGGCAGTCAGATTATTCTTGGCTTTTGCAGCTCACAAGAACTACAAAGTTTATCAAATGGATATTAAATGTGCAATCTTGAATGGAGATCTTGAAGAGGAAGTCTATATTGAACAACCTGATGGATTTTCTTTGACAAGTGACAATAATATGGTTTGCAGGTTAAGAAAAGCTCTATATAGACTGAAACAAGCCCTAAGAGCTTGGTATGCAAGATTGGATAAGTATCTTTTAAAGATTGGTTTTACTAAAGGAAATGCAGACATCAATTTATATTACAAAATAACTAATGATGATATCTTGATTATAGAAGTATTCATTGATGATGTAATCTTTGGAGGAGAAGATGTATTATGTAAAGAATTTTCTATTAAAATGCAGCAAGATTTGAAATGTCTATGATTGGAGAAATAAAATTCTTTTTAGGATTGTAGATTTCACAAACTGACAAAGGTATATTTTTGAGTCAATCCAAGTACTTGAAAGAGTTACTAAAGAAATTTGGGATGGAGAACTCTAAACCGATAAGCACACCTATGACTACAAATGACAAATTATCTCAAAGGGATGAATCTACACCTATTAATCCAACTAGATACAAATCTATGATAGGAGGTTTACTGTATTTGACACAAACAAGACTTGATATTATGAATGCAGTATGTATTGTTTCTAGATTTCAAAGTAATCCTAGAGAAAATCATGAATCAACAATAAAAATGATTTTTTGGTACTTACAAGGCACTACAAATCTTGGATTACGGTATCCTAGAGATGAAAATTTTGATCTATGTGCATACATAGATGCAAATTGGGCAGGAGATGTGGATGATAGAAAAAGCACCACCAGTGGAGCATTCTTTCTTGGAAAGAGATTAGTTTCTTGGTTGAGTAAGAAATAGAGTTGTACATCTTTATCAACAGTAGAATCAGAATATGTTGCAGCAGCAACTAACTATACATAGGTACTATGGCTTAAGCAAATGTTGAAAGACATAAAGGTAAAATGCAAGGAACCTATTACTATATATTGTGATAACACTGCAGCAATTGATATATCTAAGAATCCGGTATTATATTCTAAAACAAAACATGTTTCTATCAAATTGATTTTTCTAAGGGAAAAAGTTGAAGAAAAGGAGATAAAACTGGTTTATGTGAATACTAAAGAACAACTTGCAGATTTTTTTACAAAACCTTTGCCTAAGGAGACTTTTGAATATCTTAGAGATTAGCTTGGAGTCATACCGCCACCAGTAGAGACTTAGATAGTTGATGATTGTCATCAACTGGTAGAATTAAAAGATAAATCTTTTACTCTGATCTTTGATGAGGAAGCTACTTCTCAGGGGGAGTAGCTGGTATATTGAATTGACTGGTATTTTGTATATGAACTTGGTTTTATTATTATAACTTTGGCACTTGATGTCAAAGGGGGAGAGATATCTATGGAAAAACAAATTATCTGTTAAGAGAACTTTGGATAACACATGTTGCTCTCAGGGGGAGAGATTGTTGTTTGAGATAGACTATTACTCTCTATATTCTGGTTATGATCTTTTTGGAGAGATTGTTGGTTTTTGGTTTTTGGCATTTCTGTTTTGGCACTTTGATGGTTTTTCCATCTTGTGTTGCCATCAATGCCAAAGGGGGAGATTGTTGGTATTTTGGTATGGTTTTGTCATTGATGTCAACACCTACTAAAACACTAGCACTCTATAGATCCAGCAACATTCACTAGCAAGCAAGTAACTATTGCATAGTTAATGGTATATGGTTCACCAATAGGATATAATGATCACCGGCACTTGGAATGATATGGAAGACACTTGGTAATGTTGAAGACATCATGTGGACACTTGTTTTGAAGAATTAATCATTGGTATAATCATATTTGCATATTTTCTTTTACCAGCAAATAGGTCCAGGGTTCCCTAGGGTTACACCGGTAGGTTTATCTTTTCCAAATCAGCATGGCACACTATGGAGATGATTTATTATTGTTGTAAATCCATTAAGCTGACATGTTTAATCGGTTATTGCATCAGATATTATATTGTTTGTAAAATATTTTTATTGTAATATCTTGTAGAGCCGACATACTAAAATTGGTCTTAGGTTATGGTATAAATGTAAGATCTTATTTGTAAGATCGAATGTGGAATGCGAAAAAGAATTAAGAGAAGGTATATGCGAGATTAAGCAGAGTTATACACAAAGACATCATTTGAAGGTGAATCTAGGTTTTGGTGGAAGCATATCAGCATTACACCGGTACTGAATCTAGCATATGAAGATGCTACTTTGTGCAGTACATTCTTATTGGATTTAACCATCGAACTGTAGTCAGTGTGACTCCCATTTTGTGATTGAGTAGTGAGCTCTAGGTTGTTGGCCTTTCTGCATGTGCATACCCCATTTATGTACACTTACTATCTACAGTAGTATCATCTGATTGTGGGTAAGTTTTCCCACCGTGGTTTTTTCCCTTATAGGGTTTCCACATACAAATATTGGTGTTATGTGTTGTGGATGATTTTATGTTTATGTTTCATGCATTAATCTTTACCAGTATAGCAATTAACTATTAACACTGTCTACCGACATACTTAATTGGTTTACCGATATTAAGCATTAAGTTGGTTAAGTTGTTTTTGGTTTGAATTTATTAGACAACTGATTCACCCCCCCTCTCTCAGTTGTCTCCGGGACCTAACAGGGCTCACTAAAATGTAATGGTAAAAAATTAGGGTTTCTAGCCCATAAGGATGAAAAGCACTAATTTTGTGGCTTAGGGACCATTACATTCAAAAGAGGGATGAGATCCAATAGATTCAGTCACAAAACAACAAGGATAAGGACTAAACACTAATTGGATGAAAGGAGTGGATTTTCTTACCCTCTTTTTTGCATTGAATTGTTGAAATTAGGGTAAAGTACTGAAAAAATGAAGGTAAAAACATGGAAACAACAAGCTATGGTCGTTGGATTGAGGCATGCACATGAATCTAAGAAATATAAGAAGATTTAGACCTAATCCCCCAAAAAATCCAAAAATATCAGGCCCATAGTGAAATCCACCCTAGTCCTTTGAAATTTCCACACACCAAAGTAGGTTGATTTGTCTCTGCAAATAATATTGATTCTAAAAAATTGAAACTCTGTACATGTTTCCTCATATTTGCAATGATTGATAATGATTCTTTGCTTCTTGAGTGTAATCACATATGTTGTCTGAAATGTGATTCACATGCAAAAACCCTAATCACACACACATGCTTGCATAGGATGATGTAATGTTGCTCTGCAATTGATGAAGAATGCATCCTTAAAGACCTCTTGAAATCCTTGGTGATGAATACTTGAATGCTTGATGATTATAGTTTAGCTCTTATATAATTATCTCCTTTTATATCCAATTGAGAGGGGAAAACCTCTTTATATACTTGCCGATCAAAAAATATGCTAATTTTTTGACAAAGGCTAACAAAGAGAGGGTTTTTTTCGCTCAAATTTTATAATGCTAAAGGGGTTAAAATGGGGCCCAAATAAGGAGGACCATGGCATGGCACCATGGTCCCAATAAGGACCAAAGCACCACACCCTAGTCCTACCCTATTTTAGGGCCAAATTAAGGGGCTATGTGGTGTATGAAGTGAAAATGAGGCCATTTTTGCATGGTGCAAGCATAATGAGCATTGAAGGACAAACACTAAGGTGAGGGCCGAAAATGTGGACTAAATTATAACAGAGTAAAATTTAGGATGCTACATATAAAAAGATATAAAAGAAATTAGATTAAAAAGAAAATATCTCATGTTGATTTGACCAAGGTTATTTTTGGTTGTGGATGTTCACTATGGTTGTGTGTTGATGATTTTTGTTATCGATGGCAGTTAACCTAAGGTTTCTTTCAGAAATTCTATTGTGTGCTTTAGTGGTGGATTCTTTCTTTATTTCTACTTCCTCTAGGAATTGAGCCCTATTTCTTTTTTTGTAAGTTTTAGTTGAGTAGTGAGCCCACCTATAGTGAGCATTCTAGTGTCAGAGTCACTGATGGACTCAATCTCTCAGGATCACTTGCAAAACCAAGATCAACCTCTTACACAAGAGAAATAGAGAGGATAAAATGATAGAATATGGTGCAATAATAGAATAATAATATTATTGTTATTGTGAGGATCTGACTATTAGTGAGAGGGGGGGGTGACTCAATAAAAACAATAAACTGCAATCTTTCACCAATCTGCAAATTACTTCATAAAAAAATTCATAACCAGCACCGGTAGCTGATCAAACAGTCTCCAAAATATATTTACCAAACTAATGCCGGTAGCAACTTAGGTGTTAATCATTAACAGAACATAGTAAGGAAATCAAATGAATAACTCAATAATTCATCCACAACATGAACACAAAGAATTTTCATGTGGAAACCCAAATGGGAAAAAACATGGTGGTAATTGGTTCCCACAAAATTTGCACTCTTTCAAAATGCGCTCTGTTAAAGGCCTAGTCTGATTAGGAGCTTTATAATAATACCTTGTTAAGAGCAGACCCTGTTAGTAGTCACCCGGTGAAGGGATTTTAGCCTCAGCTCTGTTAGGAGCTCTACCCTATTAGGAGTAAACTTTCTAAATGATTTAAACCCAAATTAATGAGCCACCCAGTGAAGGGATTGACAAGATCAGGCCTATTAGGACATAGCCGATTAAGGGATTTTAATACTGTTGACAATTGACACTCATTGGATTCATATATTGTTATTGATGGCAATAAGATTCTATTGAAGGCTTATACTAGCAGATACTAGAATTTGGAGGCATACATCGATAGATACCACCATTGGAGTTTTTAGGGTCATCACTGACACTCGCATCGGCATCCAACACTTCAGTGAAGCCGACATCAGTCTGGGATCCAAAAGGTTTATTTCTAAAATCATTTTGTAATTATTGTATAAGGCCGACATTGAATATCTTTTGTATTGTAAGCTGACATAAGGCATATTTTTTGTAAAGGGTATATAAGTCAGTCTATTAGGTCATTGTGATATAGGACAAGGTAGTAGAATAAGGTAATGTGAAGGATATGTATGTAGGTCATTTGTATGAAAATTTTATATCATGTTATGATCAGTAGATGGTTGTAAAGAATTATTGGAGGACATGAGATACCAGTATAAGGGTTTGGGGTTTATGAACCAGTACAAAGAAGAGATATAACCAAAACTCTTTTTCGCATTGTGGATGCATTTTGTGAGTTCACCAATACTATTTTATCTCAGCAGAAGCTTGTAGTCACTGAGACTCTTTTGTGTTGTGTAGTGTACTCTAGGCAGTGTCCCTTCATGCATGTGTAGGTCCCCAAGTTATGTAATATCTTTCATATCGCTAGTGAATTGATATTGTGGGTCACAAATCCCAGTGTGATTTTTCCTCTTTGAGGTTTTCCACATATAAATTCAGTGTATTATGGTGTTCATTCATGTGGTTGGTTTATTTACTTCATGTTATATGTTTCTTCATTTACTAGTTTATATGTGTATGTTATAATAAGGTAAAATCTTGTATTATCGGTAGAACACTGATTCACCCTCCCCCTCTCAGTGTTCTTGGATTCCAACAATTGGTATCAAAGCTTGGTACCTTGGGGGAAGTTTAATAGCTTGTTGAAGATCCTAAAACCTGAATCATTGAACATGGCTATGGATAGTCAACTTGAGATGGCACTTGAGGATTATGATGCTGAAAGGATGAAGAACTTAAAACTGCAAGATAAATTGAATTCTGCTAAAGAATTCATTCTTGTTCTGCAAGAAAGGTTATCATCTTCTCAAGCTAAGAGGAAGGAACTTTTGCAAAACCAGGATGATGAAGAGAAAAATGTACTTAAGGAACAATGTCAGAAACTAAGTCAAGAAAACATGCTCATAAAGAATGAAATGCAAGAATTGACTATGAGGATGTCAAAAGATATTGAGGACATAAAGAAGAAGGAAAAAAATCTTGCTATATCTCTGAAGAACAAATTTGAAGAATGTGGCAGATTGACTCATGAGAATAATCCATCGAGAACTAATTTGGTACAATCCCGAAATAATGAACAAGAGCTAGAGAGACAAATAATGACTCTGAGAGATGATCTAACTACTACAAATGAGTATAAAGAAAAATTCAGGATTAGTGTTGCATAGTTGGATGATTTATTGAAAAGACAAAGGTAGAGTGAAGATTCTAGAGGACTTGGATTTGTACAAGGTGAAAGCTCCAGTACTGCAAATGAAGATCAGACAACTGGTATGCAGAACTCATCAAACCAAAGGAAACTAGGAAGGCAATCTAATGCTTACAAATTCAATGGTAGATGATTTGTTTGTAAGAAATTTGGGCATATGGCTAGACAATGTAGAAATAGAGCAAATCAAAACTATAATTCAGTTCCCGGTCAATGCACAAATTGCAAGAAATATGGTCATAAGTCAGAAGACTGCAAAATGAATATTAAGTGTCATGCATGTGGAAGGTTTGGACATTTGGATAATCAATGTAGGTCAAGGAATGACGTCGGATATGTCAAAGCAATTCAAAATAACAATGTTACATGTTATGCATGCAACAAAATAGGTCATATTGCTAAGTACTACTGAAGCAAGACTACACAGGTTAGCAATGATAAAGCAAATGAGAAAGGAAAGAAGAAGATAGATGAAATACAATAAGATCACACCAAGATATGGGTTAGAAAGTCTGAAGAACCAAGTGGAGATGCAACTAAACCGGTAACTGCACCATTAACTCCACCGGTAGAATAGAGCATTCCTGTACTGACAAGAAATTCAGCTGGTAACTAAGGCATACGCCTTAGGGGTTGGAAAATTCATTACAAATCTTGCATATTCCCCAAAAGAGATCTAGAGAGTGGTATTGATCATTGATGGAGGTTTATCTAGCATAAAACTGTGAAAGTGACATCCAGTAGGTCACATCACTAAGAATTTATGACAGTGATGAATTAGGGTTTACTCACTGATAAAAAGGGAAAATGGACTCATTTTTACTCACCCAGCACTCGAGAAAACTAGAGAAAAAAAAAGGCAAATCATAGGCGATCAAGAGCGAGAAAAGGCATTCCAAAGGATTTCTAGTAGTTATCTGAGAAGTAATTAAAATATTTCAACTAACGACTGTTATCCAAGTATTTCTTTGAAATGGAATCCTTATCATCATGTGCTCCTACTTTCATCATGAATCCCACTGTTGTTGAGGTTAAGGATAGGCTTAGACCTATTTTTAAGGAAGTTCCCCAAATTGCTATGAAGGAAGACTCTACTGGTGCATTTTTTAGGGTTCCCGATGGTGTGGTTTATGTGGAAGATGTCAGGGCCCATATTCACCATACCTTGGAGGATTAAGGCACTGAGAAATCAAGGAAATGTATCAATTTGAGATACTAGGCAGCTCTGGAATAATCAAGCTAAAATATCAAATCATTAAAGACCTAGGGTTAATCGAAATCCTGTATATACTGGAATTCAAGGATGAAGTGATCAGATATGTTCTGAGCAGGGTCCATAATGAATTGATCTGGCTAGACCGGCCTCACATGATCACCAAAGAAGCAATTCAGGTGGTCACCGGCTTACCTAAAGTTGGACAAGAACTAGGAAAGAAGATCTCCAACACTGTAGTTGAGAAGCTCACCAACGCAACCCATGATGGAAGATCAATGAGGGTCAACACCATCAAAGATATAGATGTGAAATTTGCTAGCATGATCATCAACTACAAGGTAACTCAATCAAGTCAATTGAACTCTATTGTCAGTTCCTGTATCCATGTTGCATATCAAATGATAAAGAATAATGAAAAATATGACTTATGTGAATGGTTAAGGAGTGAATTGATGTTAAATCTTGGCAAGATAAAAGGTGTTAAGAAAGGAACCTTTCAGTTTGGCAATCTTGTTGTCTATTTGATGTTGTACTTCATGAATAAGCTACCAAGTTTGGGAAAGAAATGTTGGGCTCATGACATACCAGTAGGTATACAAATCAAAGAGGCAATCATCGGTCTTGGTAGTAATAGGGATGAGAAGATTTGGGGCTACTTTAAAACTTTTCAAGAAAACATGAGACTGAGGGAAAGAATCTCAAAACACATTGTGGATAAATACTCCACTGATATTTGCTTCATGGTAAAAATAGATGAGACACTGATGGAAGTAGTGGAATGTAGAACTATATGGGTCACTGAACTGGGTTATGAATTAGATGACAACATCTTGGAGCTATATGCTAAAATGTCGATTGATGCTCCTTTGGATGATAAGGCTGAACACTTTGGCACTACAAAGGAGAAGGCTTTTGAGGTCAAAATTATTTTCAACAAGAAAAGGAGGGAAAAGAAAGAAAAAATGTCTGCATTTTTTCAAAATGTAATTCATAGGATAGATACAGAACTAGGTTCTGGATCTAAACCGGTAGATCAATCGGAAGTGGTTAGTGCTCCTAAGGTAAATAGGCCTGAGACTTTCATTTCTTCTATCACTTTTGACTCTGATACAAAGGATAATAAATCTCTTGCATTCAGAAGGGTACAGAGGAAGAAAGCTGACAAGCCTCTGGTAGAAGAGAAGAAGGTGGAACAAAGGAGGAAGCTAGTAAGAAAGGTAACAATTGCATCCACACCTCCAACAAGGAAACCTACTCAGAAGAGGCATCCTACTCCATCTGCTCCTACAACCCCCAACAAGAAGAAAAAGAGTGATGAAGCAACTGAATATGGTAATATGACTTGTGCAAAGTTAATTGATGAGGTAACTAAAAATGGAATTTTGAAGAATGTGTCAAATTTCTATGAATATTTAGAGGATAATGAGCAAAATGAAATGGAAGAAGCAATTTTGTTACATTTAGACATATATAAGAATGCTTTGGTAGATATTTTGAAGGAAATTCCTTTATTATTGTATAATAAGTTAGATGCAAGGAGATTAGATGAAATCAGAAGGGACAAAGAGATTAAATAAGTTAAACTTTTGAGTATGTGTGGTTCTATAAATAATGAGGAAATGAAAAGATGTATAGAAGTTGCAAATAGAACAATATTTAGTAGCAAACCCCGACAAATAAGCTTAATGATGGGTAGAGTCAATGAGATAACAAATGAGACCAGAGAAGGTTGGGCTAAATCCTTCCAAAAGAATCCTGATTTTCTCACTTCTCAAGAAGAATTTGCTAAGGCAACAACTCCCACCATTCCGGATAGATCTAAAGGGAAAGTAATTTTGGGAAGTTTAGATCAAATTTAGAGTGAACCGATAGTTAAACCTAAAACTAATGAGAGTGTACAGACTAAACTAGCAAAGACTACATTTGTACAGTCTGAGCAAGGTAAAATAGATAATGTACAGGATACTGATAACATTGTGGATAATACTCCACTGGTAGTAACAGATACTACACCAAGTGGCAAAGCCACCGGTGTGAAAGAGGATGAGAAAAGGGATACACCAAGAGAGGATAAGGAAAAGGAGACTGATAAAACACACAGTACCATACCGACAGTTGATTCCCCAGCAAAATTTTTGGTAATTGACACTTCTCAAGTTGAGAAGAAATCAATCACAAAGATGAGTCCCATAGAGCTAATGATGATGGCTACTCAAAAGCTAATGAAGGAAGGATCTGCAAACAAAGGAATAATAGATCAATCAATAACAATTTTTGCATAGATTGATTCCTGATTGTATGATTGACAATGAAGCAAACCCTTCTGGCAAGCTTAAGGCATTGACAGATCACATATCTAAAAAATTTCAATCATTGCACAAGATTTCTAACAAAAAAGCATTTGAAAGATTTACTCTAGCTGAGAAGGCCGCTTTTGACCATATTATTGAGAAAGAAAAGAGGAAGGTTGAAGAGAAACTTATACTTTTTGAAAATTCTTTGAAATAGTGTACTAACATCTACAGGGTCTATTGTAATATAGAGATTCTTACAACAAATGTAGATAAGAGGTTAAAGGAGTTACATGAATAGATTACTAATATTGCTAATTCTTTTGATGGACTAACTTCACTTACAACTTCTATTGATGGACAAATTTTGAATTTGGAGAACCAAGTTTTTGCTTTTGAAAAGGAAAGAGACAAGATTATTCGAAGAGAAAGGAGTCTCAGAGGTTTGGTGAGTCCAACATTGGATTCACTTGGTGTACATAAGACAGAATGTATGGATATGCTTGTGAAACCCACACCAATAGAAGTCACTTAGAAAGAAACACTTGAACATTTACTGAGTTGACTTGCATCCATATCTGAAACATTCAAAACCAGCTGGGATACCTATGTATAGTTGCTAGAGATCTTGAGATTGGTCAAGCTCCGGTAAAGTAATCTGTAATTATTCTTTCAAAAAAAATTTCACCACTCTTTGCCATTGATGCCAAAGGGGGAGAGTATGTGTATGTAAAAAATATCCTAGGGGGAGGATATCAGATGGAGTATATTGCAGACAAAGTCAATCAGCTTAGGGGGAGCATGTTTCATGTTTCAATTGAACCAGTGGGGAATCCATTTTTCACATGTGTTGCCATGAATGCCAAAGGGGGATATTTTTGACAATTGACACTCATTGAATTCATATGTTTTCATTGATGGGATCAAGATTATATTGAGTTATTATAGCGGTAGATACCAACTTTTGGAGGCATACACTAGTAGATACTGGCATTGGAGTATTTAGGGTCATCACCGACACCGGTACCAACATCCAACACTTCAATGAAGCTGACATCAGTCTGGGATCCGAAAGGTTTTATTTCTAAAATCATTTTGTAATTATTGTATAGGGCCAACATTGAATATCTTTTGTATTGAAAGCTGACATAAGGCATATTGTTTCTAAAGGGTATATAAGTTAGTCTATTAGGTCATTGTGATATAGGAAAAGGTAGCAGAATAAGGTAGTGCGAAGGATATGTATGTAGGTCATTTGTATGCAAATTTTATATCATGTTATGTTCAGTAGATGATTGTAAAGAATTCTTGGAGGACAGAAGATACTGGTAGAAGGGTTCAAGGTTTATGACCGGTACAGAGCAGAGCTATAACCAGAACTCTTTTTTGCATTGCACATGCATTTTGTGAGTTCACCAGTACTATTTTATCTCAACAGAAGCTTGTAGCTAGTGAGACTCTTTTGTGTTGACTAGTGTGCTCTAGGCAGTGTTCCTTCCTACAAGTGTGGTGTAGGAGCACCTAAGGGTTGAAATGCCCTTGAGTAATTCTGGCTTGTGAGACCTTCTAGTGGTCATGTATATACATAAGGATTGGCTCTAGTCCATTGGTTTAATGGTTTGTTAGCAGCTTTTGAAGTTTTTCCTTATCGACAAGACCTACCCTGATCAGCAAGTCTTACCCCGATGAGGTTGCCAATGTTGGAGTAGTTGTATCAGGTATCGATGGGAGTAGTTTCAAGTTACCCCGATGACCCAATGAGAAAGAATAGGCATGGAGTAAAGCCATCGAGTATTGGTAGAAGCTTTTTCTTGCTACACTGATGACCCGATGAGCCTTCGGATATCAGTAGGATTTGTTGCACACTAAACTGATGTCCCAATGGGAGTTATCAAGTATCAAGGAGAATGGTTTCTTTTTATCCCATGGACCCGATAGGAAAGTGCTAGTTGAGGAGAGAGTTATTGGTTATCGGGAGGAGTGTTTTCTTATTACCCCGATGACCCGATAACAAGGCGCAAGCAGAGGAGGTTGACTTTGGAGACATCGGCCATCGGAAAAGCGCAATGTCATGCTACCTGATGACTTGATGGAAAGTGCAAAGTGGAAGTGTGAAGACGTTGGTCATTGGTAGCCCATTTTGGTGTTCCGCCAAAGACCCAATAGGAAGTGTGGAGTGCAGAAAGTTGTCATTGGCCATCGGAAATCAAGATTTGTTGTTACGTCGATGTTCTAATGGAACCTGTGAAACAGTTACAAATAGAAACCATTGGTAACAAGATTTATCTCTACCAATAGGAGAAGTTCATAATAGAAGTGAAAATGTATAAAAATACCCAATGGGCATCTGTAAGGGATTGATGGTTGAGTCATTGTTTGTCGATTACCTTAGAGAACATGATTGTTTATTTTTCTGAAATGCAATAGAAAATTCTATTTTCTGGTTTCCAGTCAGAGTTTGCTTTATGTTCGTAATTTTCAATAATGTGTTAAAAATCTTTGAAGTTCTCGTATGTTGTTAATGTAAAGCTTCTTTTCTCTGTTCTATGAGTTGTTGGCTTGAACCCGTGCATAAGCTCAGAATCTATAAATAAAGTTTTCCTGTTCAGTTTTTCTTCTTTGTTCGCAATAATCACATGGCTCTGACTTGAGACTCCACATGATCATTGGAGATTGTCAAGTAGAGACAATTATGTACAATAGGGTTTTATTGGTAAGAGTCTAGGAGATGGCATTAGCTATTCCTACAAACTAGCCCTAGGCGAGCTTGGTGATTGTCCAACTAGGTGTCAGTAAATTGAAGGAGATAACTTGTAGGGGGAAGGAATTTACTAAGAACTGGAAGACGATCTAGCAGGCTATACACCTGAAACTTAGACATTGTGTAATCGAAAGGAGTGTATTTTCCAAACCAAATAGGATGGGTGATAGAGAACACATGTGTGTGTGTGTGTCCTGTACCCCTGCAAGGATATAGTGAGCAAGCTTACTTTGTGAGCTTGAGGAAGGTGAGATAAGAGAACAAATGGTAGGGAAGCCCTTAGAAGTCTAAAGGGATAGACTTGGAACCCAGGAAGGGATAGAAGAAACCATCAAAGAATTCTAATTGATGGTAAGCAAGGTAGCCTCCCTATCATATTGGTATCAGAGCATAGTTTATACTTGGGAAGAAAGTAGTTGATGTCAGATACTGAATTAGTAGGAGAAAATAGTCTCAGGATGGTGACTAATGTCGAGTTAGCAAAGAAGGTAGAAGACCAAGAAGAAGACAATAGGCTCCTTAGAGAAATATTGCTACAATTGGAAAGCAAACTAGATGTAGTTGAGGATAAAACTCAGAAAGTAACAATCAAGGTCAATGAAGGGAAGGTTAAAGAATTAGCGTAAGAGGATAGAATACCTGAACCAAACCCTATTCTACTTGAAGAACCTTTCCTTAAAGAAATTAAAGCCTTAGGAGGAAAATCACCAGGAGTGCCACTTTTTCATGGGAAAATGGAGCCAAAGGTAATCCTAGAATGGATAGAGGGATTGGAGAATCACTTTGAATGTGATGGAATCAGTGAGGCCCAAAAGGTGAAGGTGGCCAAATCTAGATTGAGAGGGGCAACATTGACTTGGTGGAAGTTATCCAAGAAGAGAGGCAAAAAGAGGGCAAGAACCCCATAGCCACTTGAAAGGGCATGTTAGCCAAGGTGAAAGAGACATACAACTCTGAAGATTATGAGATCTAGTTGCACAAGAGGAGACAAAACTTGAGGTAAACAGACTTGGATGTGAGCAGCTACACTAAGGAATTTCAGAAGTTGTGTCTGAGATCCAACGTGGTAGAGGATGAGAGCATCAAGGTAGTCGGATACTTGAATGGCTTGAGATGGAATATTCAAGAGGAGTTGAGTTTGTTAAGTCCTAACACCATGCATAAGTGCTATTAATTAGCATTGAAGGTGGAGGAAAAGAACAAAAGGAAGCAAGAACAAAGAAATAGAGGAAGAGGCAGAGGAAAAGATGGTAGAGGCCAAAGAGGCAATTTTGGTGGAAGAGGAATAGATCAAAGGTCCCAAGGAGAGTCCAAACTTATAGAGAAAAGTGAGGATTCACATAGCAAGAGAAGCTATAGAGGAAGGGGATCATCTAGCAACCCAAGAAGAGGTAGATCCAGTGGACTGGGAAGAAGGTCCTACTTCTCCACCATGAAGTGTTACAATTGCCAAAAGCTGGGTCACCCTACCTATAGGTGTCCAGAGAAATTCTCTTCATCACAAGGAAGTGAAAGAAGAGTGACATATGCACAAGAAGATACAGAAAGTAGCAAGACACAAGATGTGAGATTAGCTCCTGAAGATGGAAAAAATTTAATGATGAGAAGAGCCTTGATTAAGGAGCTAATCAAAGAAGAACCAACTCAAAGAAGAGCTTTGGTTCGAATCAAATGCAAGGTCCTTGGTAAGGTTTGTAGAGTGGTGATAGACTTAGGGTCTACTAACAACATTGTGTCAAAGGAAGCTGTAAATAAACTAAAATTGAAAATAATTCCACATAGTAATCCACACAGGGTCACTTGGCTCAGCAAGGAGCAACATGTGGTAGTGAATGAACAAACATGGGTTGAGTTCAACATAGGTAGTTATAAGGATAAAGTCTTATGTGACATCCTGCATATGGATGCTCACCATCTACTTCTTGGTAGACCATGGTAGTTTGACAGAAAGGCCATTCACAATGGAGAGAAGAACTCTTATTGTTTTCAAAAGGATGGAGTTACATACCACATTCAATCCCTAAGTGATGAAGGAGAGAGAAAAAAAACTAAAGGCCCAAATGTGTCATTGGTGAGTGAAAAAGAGTTCATTAACACTCTCAAGGAAGGAGAAGGAGTGGGATTTTCTCTTATAGTGAAACCAAAGGAAGCAAAGCATGAAAAGAAGGTTCAAATACCTCATGAAGTGCAGTAGATACTAGACAACTTCAAAGCGATCATAAGTGATGGACCACCAGCAACCCTACCGCCTATTAGAGCCATAAGCCATTAGATTGATTTTATTCATGGAGCATCATTACCCAACAAAGTTGTGTACAAGATGACTCTTGAACAGAACAAGGAAGTGGCTAGACAAGTCCAAGAATTGTTGGACCAAGGGTTGATAAAGAAGAGCATAAGTCCTTGTGTTGTACCTACAGTGTTAGCACCCAAGAAAGGAGGAACATGGAGGATATGCATAGATTCAAGAGCCATAAACAGAATCACTATCAGGTACAAATTTCCTATCCCAAGAATTGAAGACTTGATGGATTGCTTAGGAGGTACAAAGTATTTCACTAAGATTAATCTCAAGAGTGGATACCACCAGATTAGGATAAAAGAAGGTGATGAATGGAAAACAACCTTCAAAACCAATGAAGGACTTTATGAGTGGCTTGTTATGCCATTCGGTCTTAGTAATGCTCCTAGTACATTCATAAGACTCATGAATGAAGTGCTTAAATATTTTATTGATAAATTTGTTGTCGTATACTCAGATGACATCTTGATTTTCAGTAGAATTAAAGAGGAACATCTCGAGAATCTTAGTATTGTATTGCAAAAATTGTATGATGAGCAACTAACAATAAACTTGAAGAAGTGTAGTTTATGAAGCAAGAACTTGTCTATCTTGTGTTTGTAGTTTCAGGAGGAGATTTGAAGATGGACACATCAAAGGTGGAAGCCATCACAAATTGGCCAACACCAAAGCCAACAAGTGAAGTAAGAAGTTTTCATGGTTTGGCATAGTTCTACAGGAAATTTATCAAAAGGTTTAGTGAGATTTGTGCACCCATGCTAGATACCATCAAAGGAGGAGTTAAGACTAAGTTTCAGTGGACCAATGCAGCTAACAAAGGGTTTGAACTTTTGAAACAAAAGGTAGCTACACAACTAGTACTCATTCTTCGTAGTTTTGACAAGTTGTTCACAATTGAATGTGATGCCAGTAATATAGTAGTTGGTGCTATTTTGAGTCAAGAGAATAGACCTATAGATTTCTTTAGTGAGAAGCTCAAGGATGCCAAGAATAAGTATTCATCCTATGATCTCGAGTTGTATGCTCTTGTCCAAGCTTGTAGGAAGTGGAGGCACTACTTGTTACTTAAGGAGTTTGTTGTTTAAACAAATAATCAAGCTTTAAGTTTTCTTAATTCACAAGATAAGTTGAGTCATAGGCATGTTAAATGGGTTGAGTATTTGCAGTCATATACTTTTTCTATTAAGCATAAGAAAGGAAAATGTAATAAAGTAGCAGATGCTTTGAGTAGAAGGCTACTAACAGTGCAATAAGTGTAGATTTAGAGTATTCGAGTTGATTACTTCAAGGATTTGTACCCCAATGATGAAGATTTTGCAGCCATTTACAAGGTTTGTCAAGAATTTCAGAATCACTTTCATAGTGAATATGCTAACTTTAACTTGCAGAATGGTTTGTTGTTTAAAGGTGGATAGTTGTGTGTTCCCAAAGGATCGTTGAGGGAAAATATGATCCAAGAAAAGCATAATGGATGTTTGAGTGGTCATTTTGGCCTTCATAAGACATTGGAACTGGTGCAAAGGTTCTACTATTGGCCTAGAATGCAAAGGGATATCAGAAGGTATGTTGAGTAGTGTATGGTTTGTCAGAAAGCTAAAGGCACAACTACTAATGCTGGTCTTTATCAGCCATTACCTATTCCTACAAGGCCATGGGAATGTGTGAGCATGGATTTTGTGGTTGGATTACCCAAAACAAAGCTTGGCTATGATAGCATTTTTGTTTTTGCTGACAGATTCAGTAAAATGGCACATTTTGTTCCTTGTAAAAATACTCATGATGCTAGTCACATTGCACACTTATTTTTCAAAGAGGTTATTAGAATCCATGGTTTTCCGGTTAGTATTGTTTCAGATAGAGATGTCAAATTCCTTGGACATTTTTGGAGAACTCTTTGGAAAAGACTAGGAACTAATTTGTCTTTTGGTTTAGCCTATCATCCCCAAATGAATGGTCGAATAGAGGTGGTCAATAAGACACTTGGAAACCTTTTAAGGTGTTTGAAAAAAGAATATGGACAGAGTTGGGATCAGGTTCTTCACCAGGCAAAGTTTGCATACAATGATAGTGTCAACAGATCTACTGGGAAGAGTCCTTTTGAGATAGTGTATGGTATGCACCCATGAGGTGTTCTAGAATTATGAGATCTTGGTAATTTGTCACCAAAAAGTGGGCAAGCTGATTCTATCACTCAATCTATGAAGGAGGTTCATGACCAATTCAGGCGAACTCTCCAAGATTCTTCACAGAAAGTTAAAGCCAAAGTTGATGCCACAAAAAGAGATGTGCAATTTTCTGTTGGAGATTTGGTGATGGTACATTTGAACAAGGCTCGACTTTAGAAAGGGATTCCCAGCAAGCTACAAATGAGGAGAATAGGTCCATGTAAATTTTTAGCCAAGTATGGCTCTAATGCCTATAAGATTGATTTTCCATCTGGTGTTGCTTTGTCTCCCATTTTCAATGTTGCAAATTTGGTTGTCTACAAGGGACAACTTCCCATGGAGGATGCGCAAGTTTCAGATGTTCAACAGTCACTTGCCGATCTACCATTACTTTCTTCTTCCATGTCTTAGGCTGAGAAAGTGCTAGATTCCCACATTCTCAAGAAGACTAGACATCAGGTCTACATGGAACATTTGGTGAAATGGATGCATAAACCTGATTCTGAAGCAACCTGGGTCCCTGACTTAGACTTTGTGAAGTTAGGAATTGATCTTTCCTTGTTGTCGAGCACATTCACTTGACTTCTTTATTTTTGGGGGAATATGGTGCAGGAGCACCTAATAGTTGAAATCCCCTTGAACAATTTTGGCTTGTGAGACCTTCCAGTGGTCATGTATATACATAAGGACTGGCTCTAGTCCATTGGTTTAGTGGTTTGTTATTAGTTTTTAAAGTTTTTCCTTATCGAAAAGACCTAACCCGATCAGCAAGTCTTACCCCGATGAGGTCGCCAGTGTTGGAGTAGTTGTATTGAGTATCGGCAGGAATAGTTTCAAGTTATCCCAATGACTTGATGAGAAAGCATAGGCGTGGAGTGGAGCCATCGGGTATCGACAGGAGATTTTTCTTGCTACACCGATGACCCGATGAGCCGTCGAGTATCGACAAGAGTTGTTGTACGCTACACCGATGTCCCGATGGGAGTTATCGGGTATCAGGGAGAATGGTTTCTTGTTATCCCACAGACCTGATAGGAAAGTCCTAGTCTAGGAGAGAGTTATCGGTTATCAAGAGGAGTGTTTTCTTGTTACCTCGATGACCCGATAACAAGGCGCAAGCGAAGGAGGTTGACTCTGGAGACATCAGCCATCGGAAAAATGCAATGTCATGCTACCCGATGACCCGATGGAAAGTGTGAAGCGGAAGTGTGAAGACATTGGTCATTGGTAGCCCATTTTGGTGTTCCGTCGAAGACTTGATAGGAAGTGCGGAGTGCAGAAAGTTATTATCGACCATCCAAAATCAGGATTTGTTGTTACGCCGATGTTCCGATGGAACCTATGAAATAGTTAAAAATGGAAACTATTGGTAATGAGATTTATCTCGTCCAATAGGAGAAGTTCATAACAGAAGTGAAAATATATAAAAAGACCCAACAGGCATCTATAAGGGATTGATGGTTGAGTCATTGTTTGTCGATTGCCTTAGAGAACATGATTGTTTATTTTTCTGAAATGCAATAGAAAATTCCATTTTTTGGTTTCCAATCAGAGTTTACTTTCTATTTGTGATTTGCAATAATGTGTTAAAAATCTCTGAAGTTCTCGTATGTTGTTAATGTAAAGATTCTTTTCTCTGTTATGTGAGTTGCTAGCTTGAACCCGTGCATAAGCTCGGAATCTATAAATAAAGTTTTCCTTTTTCAGTTTTTGTTCTCTGTTTGGAATAATCGCATGGCTCTAACTTGAGACTCCACGTGATCATTGGAGATTGTCAAGCATTGCCAAATATGTATAGTAGGGTTTTATTGGTAAGATTCCAGGAGATGGCATTAGTTATTCCTACAAAATGGCCCTTGTCATGCCCAAAATTTAGGGCAAGAATGGAATAAATTTTTTTTTTTTAAACATAACTGATAAGAGCATTAAATCGACAAATATATTAAAAAAACTACAACATGTTTTGTCTTAACTATGTTTGGATTAGCTTTATCTACTAGCTCAATATTCAAAAATTAAATAAGATAAAATGCGGAATTCTAATTGAATGGTTTTATTGTCTACTCGAATTTAATAAGTCAATTAATTTACACAGGCAAAATTAATTACGGATAGCCATTAATAGATTTTAGAAAGCTAATTAAAATTATTTTTCTAGTATCCATTCTAATCCCAAAATGAAATGTGCTTAAAATAATCTTTTTTAATCCAAACTTAAAAGTAAATACTCTAATTAAATTAACTAAGGTGCAATTAAGTATCTACAACACTAAATAAATTTTAAAATATAAGGTTAGGCTTTATTCTTTAAATTTTCCCCAACTTCCTATTTATATATCACATATGTGTATTTAAATATTTGTATTTAAATATAAATACATATACAAATATATATATATTTAATCTACTTTAAAAGATTTCCCAACTTAATACAGAACAAGCCATACAAACCCTAATTAGGGATTTTCAATTATAAAATGGCCCTAATCTAAATAAGTTACCATTTATTTATTTATTTATTTATTTATTACCCTAGCCCTACCCGGGCTAGGGTTTAATATATTTTTTTCTTGCTTGAAAGTTTGGTGCAAGGCCGAATTGGGGAGATTCGGTGGCGTTTTCATTCTGCAGAGGTGGAGAAATGGGAGGCAGGGTTTTCTGGGAAGCGGCGTGACCATGGCCGCCCACTGTGCATTGCATAGTGTTCGGGCTTGCCACCCACTGTGTAGTGCACAGTGTGCAGCCCTGCCGTCCACTGTGCAGTGCATAGTGTGCGGTGCCGCCGACCACTGTACAGTGCATAGTGTGCGGCTCCGCTGTCCACTGTGCATTGCACAGGGTTCGACCCCGCCAATCACTGTGCATTGCACAGTGCTCGGGCCCCTCCCCTATAATTTGTTTATATTTTATTTTATTTTTCTTTTTAAAAAATAAATAAAAATAAAATACATTTATATATATTTATATATATATATTAAAATATATATATATATGCATTATTTTTTAATATGAATGTAAGAATATATTTTTATTTTCGTGGGCAAATATATATATACAGGTAACTTGCATGTATATAATTTTTATATTTATATAAATATATATATTTTATAATCAGAAATTATGCAAGGAATGAACCATAGCATTTTGATCCTAGGAATGTATTCGAACAGAATACTGAAATATGATATTGTTTTCTTGTTAATTTATTTCCTTTCATAAAAGCCCGAGATGTAAAGTTACAATAGATGGGTTAATAACATTTCTGGTTCATTTACAACAAGAGTATAGTACTTTTATCTTTTTCCATTTAGATTGTTTATTGTAGATGTTTTATTTCAATCTTTAGCTATATAATTGACTAGATTTAATTATTCTACCTGCAACTAACAAATCTAGATTTTATTTAAATAAAACTATAATAGACTAAGATCTTCATTTCCTGTAATAATTAAATTTACAGTCTTTGCAAAAATCTACAACAACTATTTAAATAACAGATTTGGATACTTTATAGTTAAAACATAGATGTGCTTTCTATAATAAAAATAAATAACAGAATTAACTAATTCCTAAAACAACAACTAAATTAAATAAAGAATTTATTAACTTAAACTATAGAGATGGTTATGATAAATTTAGATTTTATATTCTGCATTTGAAATAAAACCATAGATAAAATAACATCACAGATTTAATAAAAATACTTTTACATTTCCATGTATAATCCTAATGCATTTATATTTCAGCCTTTACATGCATGCAAAATCAATTCTATTTCTTTTCAGTTAAATAAAAGAATAAATTTAACTCATTTCCTTTCAAGAAATATTAAATACTCTACAAGATTTAACCTCTACTCTAGGACTAGAACTTAGAAATAAACCATTTATCTTTTCTGCAAAGTAACATGTTAATTTCTGCATATATATATATAACAAATAACATTTCCCCAAGTTTTTACTTCTATTTACAAATAGCCTCTCATTTCAAACAAATGAGGACTTTTCCAAAAGAGTATTAATTACATTTTCAACATTTTCCCTAAATCAATATCTTCCGCCATAACTGCATGCTCTGATATTTCTTCTAACATCCTACAAATAAATCAAATCTATGACTATGGAGTGCTCACCTCCCAGCCTAGGCTAACTGGTAGCCACCCCCGAGCTTGGAGAACCAAGCCCTAGATAGGTAACAAACATGCAAACACAAAAGATAGAATACACACAAACTAAAACACACTCCCAACCTGGCTACACTGCACCACACATTGGTGATGACCTTTTTAAGGGTGGTAGTGGACCAAGTACCTTGAGGAGAACTGCAAATATGGAAAACATGTAGCCACCTCATGGCAAACCAAATACATCAAGAATAGCAACCCCTTATTCCTTATGCCCCCCAAGTCTTTCATGCCCTATTTCCCTCCTTATGACCCCCAATGCATAAACAAGCCATACAACAAGGGTCACACAAAATCCCTTGAGATCACTCTCATAACAAGAGTCTCTCACTCAAGGGCTGTCACTTCTACCACCCACAAGATCCTCCTCTCTCCCAAGAGTAGATCTTGATTACTCCCAAACACACATACAAAGTATTAAAACAAAATACCAAATAAATTTCCAAGAGAACATGCATGAAACTAATCTTTTACACAAACATTACTTTCAAACACATGCAATAAGAAATCCATTATAAGATGAATACAACCAACCTTAATCTACCCAAAGGTAGGTTAGTTTTGTTGAGGATGAGCAGCCCAATTCCACGGTTCTTCTCTTTCTACCCTTAGCAAAATTCTCTATTCAACAATCTAGCTTATTCTTTTCAAATTTCTCTTGTCTCCAAAAATGGAGAGTGGGTGATTACCCACAAATTTTCTAATTCTTGCTTAAGAAGCCCATTGTGAGAGTTCTCACAAGTTTCTAGAAACTAAAAAGGAAGGTAAGGTAAAATGGGAAAGGGAACTCTCATTCGAAAAGGAAGGTTTACAACTAGGTACAAGTCTTCTAATTTAAATTTTCGCACAACTTAGAAAAGTCACTTTTTAGGGTGTCTAAAAGGTCACATGGGAGTAGAAACTTGCCTTAAATTACCCCTAACCCTTAGGTATACCTTATGGGCTTTAGGAAACCCTATTAAACTACCCCTAGGTGTCCATTTAACCCTTTTTTAACCCCTTTGAAGTTTATTTTCGGGTCAAACCTACGTTGACCATCCCAAAGATTCTTTACCCAAGACATTTATGGAATCTCATTGCATTAATTGAAAAAAATATAGTTAAACAATTTCCCACCAAGAAACAAATTTAAAAATTCAAACATAAATCCACACATGTGTCAAGTGACACAAAGAAAATACTTTTACAAATTTATACATGAAATCATCTCTTGTGGATTTTACATAAATCAATTAAATAACACTTAACACACATGCATCATTTACTGTTACGAATAAAATACAACACAAACGGGGTGTTGTCTCTCCAAATAGACAAACCCTGGCTTTACAAACATACATAGGTCTAGGTTTGGTTCTCCGTAATATTTCCATGGTCACATGGATAACTTCTTGCACATCTCAATTTACACATTAGTAGCTTCAAGTAACCTCATATAATATAAATCACAAGAATAATAATACACATCATCACTTGCATACAATTTGCATCTGAACAATTTAATACATCTTATATCCAAGCAATTTCACATAAGCAATTCATCCTAATTCTCATAATTTTGATCCACACTTAAAACATACATCATATTTCTATCATCATAGTAAAGTCTTGCAAATTCAATCACGACATTTATCACCGCAAATTCATCCTATTCAAAAATCATGTAGTGTTCTATATCATAAAGCATATAAATAAAACATCAACATATAGCAATGTTATCCAAATCATGGAATCATATAAGTTCTAAATCCATAATGCATAAAAATAAAGCATCCATAATAGTTTCATCATAAAAACCACTGAAATGTGAGACTGAGTCAAGGTGGGGCCTCACAGCCCTAGGCGAGCTTATTGATAGTCCAGCTAGGTGTCAGTAACTTGAAGGAGATAACTTGCAGGGGGAAGGAATTTAATAAGAACTGGAAGAAGATCCATGATGTAGAGGTCTGCAGGGGAAGCACAATTAAGCCCTCACACCAACCTTCTGCAGATGGTCAAACCTTTTGTTCACTCTAACCTAGTGAACAATGTCACCTTACTTAGCATGCTAAGGCTAATGGCTAACTAGCCAAATTAGCAAAACATGGAAATACTCGAACCCTTCGGTTTAGGGAGTTAATAGGGTTCCCCTATCTTGGAAATGAATTGTTTTGATCAACCAAGTTGATCCCCAACAACTCCTAGACCCGCAACACCCAAGTGCTACTATACTGTCATACTAGACTGAATTCAGCTTGTAGCCCTCCAAACACTATTTTCTGGAAAACAGCCTCAGCTCTTCCAAAGGATGAAGAAAACAAACTTCAGATCTGAGTACCCTTTTATGGCATACCTTCATATTCCAAAAGGATAGGCTCCTACTCCTTTTGTACACCCCTGAACTCCTCTTGGCTAGACAGGCCTAATAGGGGTAACTAGGTCCGGTTTTGAAGTAACAAATAGCAAATGAACTCACAAGGCTAAATAAACATTAGGCTCAGGTCTAAGGATGCTCCTACACACACAATCCAACCTTGGATTGGTTCATTCCACTCCTGGAGTCCTTTTGCACTCCTACTTTCTCAATTTTGAGACCAAGAGCATGGGCATGCTTGGCCTAGGGTATGGTGTGGAACCTAAGTGCTGACACTTCCTAGGTTGCAACTACTAGAGTCCTAACATACATTTCTCTAACTTGAACTCCCCAAATGGCTGTTGTGGTCCAATGCAGGAATCTCAAGTTAGAGCCATCACTGGATGAAACCCTGATTTCACTTTGCCCTAGCCATTAGACTAGAGTAGAAGAACTTCTAACTCAGATGTGCCCACCCAGTCCCTAAGCCAATTGAAAACAAATGGAACTACACAATTCTAAACCTTCATTTCATGCCAAGTCCTATCAATACAACATTGATTTTTCAACACCAAAAGATGTTCTGTGAAACTTGCAACTGTATTTCTGTCTGCACCAAAAGATCAATTACATTCATTGAATCAATCTACTCTCCCTTGGAAATGATTCAAACTTGTTCAAATAGTTCCTCACCAACATCCTCAACTGAAATCCAAATTGGCCTAGCCATTGGGAGGAGTTGGGAGATCGAATTCCTAATCGGTTACATTTTCTAGAAGTTGGCAACTTCCATTGGGTCATTGGCATAGGTTGGAAACATGACCTTTAATGCCCGATGGCTAGTTTTACAATCAAGTGGTTCTATCGGGTCATCGAGTTAACTCAAAAATAGGGCTCCCAATGTCCGATCACAAACTCTACCAATGGCGCGTTCCTATCGGGTCTTCAGAGTAGCTCAAAAACTCTCCATCTGATGTATAATGAAACATTCTCAAGGTGGTGCATTTTTCCATCGGCTCTTCAGGATAACTTAAACACCAATTTGTCGATGCCCGATAACTAGTGGACACAAGTCTTCCTTTCCATCAGGTCATCAGGATGACTTCAAAATAGCTTCTCCGATTGCTGATGCCAAAACTCCAAGTGTACTGACTTGTCGGGTCATCGGGGTAAGTCAGGATCCTCAACTTTCGATCCCCGATGCCGACTCCTCCAGTTTGCTACTCTATCGGGTCATCGCAAGTGGAGCAAAATAGCTACAATGACACCCAATGAAAACTCCTTTAGAATGTCGCCCCCCCATTGGGTTATTGGGTGGTACTCAAATGGGTTACACTGATACCCGATGACAATTCTTCAAGAAGGTGACTCTATCGGGATAAGTTACGCCGATAGTGCAACTTTTACAACTTTTTGCAACATTTGGTCTATCGACCATTTATTCATTTTCCTACACTCCAAAGGTTTCCAAATGAATCCTAAGTACACAAGACACACAAAATTGACTCTTCCTAGTCTACCATAGATCTGTTGACCAAGTTTGACCAAGTGGTTTATACGTGTACCAACTTGACAATTGGTCTTACAAAAATGGATCTTTATTACAACAAACTTGAAAATGGAAAAGGGAATTCATTGTTGGGGTGCTCCTGCACCAATCCAGAAGGCTATACGCCTGAAACTTAGACATTGTATAACCGAAAGGAGTGTATTTACCAAACCAAACAAGATGGGTGATTTTGCAAAGAGAGAACACGTGTGTGTGTGTCCTGCACCCCTGCAAGGATATAGTGAGAAATCTTACTTTGTGAGCTTGAGGAAGGTGAGATAAGAAAAAAAATGGTAGGGAAGCCCTTAGAAGTCTACAGGGATAGACTTCAAACCTGGGAAGGGATAGAAGAAACCATCAAAGAATTCTAATTGATGGTAAACTAGGTAGCCTCCCTATCAATGTGCAAACCCCCATGCTATGTAATATCTTTCATATGGGTAGTGAATTGATATTGTGAGTCATAAATCCCACCATGGTTTTCCCTCTTTGAGGTTTTCCACGTATAAATTCAGTGTGTTATGGTGTTCATTCATGTGGCTAGTTTATTTACTTCATGTTATATGGTTATTCATTTAGCGGTTTATATGTGTATGTTATAGTAAGGTAAAATCTTGTATTACTAGCAGAACACCGATTCACCCCCCCTCTCAGTGTTCTTGGATTCCAACAAATAGTGTTGCGACTATTAAGAAACAATAGGTAAATGATCTAATCAATGCACTCTTTGCTTACTAGTACAGATCCATTTCAGCTACAATCTTCTTCACACATGTAGACATCTGGTTCGGCACACTCTCCTTCTCTGATCACGGACACACTAAACCTTCTCAAACTCGACTTAAATACACTTTACAATTAGGTCAGTTACAAAACACTAACCAAATTCAAAATAAATTAAATTTATATCATAGATCATATCAGATTATTATAAATAGTTACATATCATCATGTAGACATTACAAGATATTTCAAGACAATTATAGACGTTGAATGAACATAACACATCACCACATATCAATCTGATAAGCTGTCAAAACCTTATCAAATTCTACTAAGCACTTCACTGTTTCCCAATAAATTCATTCCTTGTACACACTTAAATGCAATCTTATCACACATAGTTTCTAACACGTCATCATTAAGTAATGAACATGATAAGATTCATCACCAAACCATAAAATATCACCGATTCTCAAACCCCGCACTGAATATACAACATTCAATTTTAAACATGACTTCTAGTTCTCCAAACATGATGTTGTTCCAGTCATAGACTCATTACAATGTCACAAGCATACATTCCAACCCGCAATACCTAACTCAACATGGATCACTACCGTAATCATCTCCTTCACTGTTCCTGCTTACCAGTTCACTATCAACTTTAGCAAACATTCCATTACAAGTTAGGCTTAGATAACTTAGATGATATACCAAACATAAAAAAACATGGGTGCCATCAATGACAACACAAATAACTGATCATAGAGCATCATATCACAATTATATCATCACCAACCATCCAACAATATATCATCACCAACAGTTCATCAATATATCATATCAACGTCATCCTTTATTGGTTCATCATCATCTCTATCAATTATGCCAATATGCCAACATTCTCCCCCTTTGGCATTGATGGTGACACTAAAAAAATCCAACACCAAAACAATCAACTAATGACAAATACTAGGAACTCATTATGCCATGTTGTACTGATATGATCTTCACTTGATTTTCTCCTCCTTTGCATTACTTCTCACTGTCATTGTTCTTCTTCCTTGTCATTATTCTTCTCCCCCTTTGAGAGAAATGCCAAAGGTGCAAAGGAATCTTTTGTCTTCATTTCTGCTTCTCCCCCTGAGGAGTAGCCCACTTCTCATCAATCCATAGTGAAAGATATTCAAGAAGTCCTACTAGATTGATGCGGTACTAGCATCCTAGTTGATCTTGTGTAGGGGTATAACCCCTAACTTACCTCTGAGATAATCAAAGGTAGCCTTAGGTAATAGCTTAGTGAATATATCTGCCAATTGCTCCTTACTTGACACATGCTCCAATCTCACTTTATTTTCCTATACTCTTTCTAGATCAGAAAGTGATACTACAATTCAATATGTTTAGTCCTAGCATGCAATACTAGGTTCTTAGAAATATTTATAGCACTAGTGTTATCACAATGTATTATCACTGGTTTTGTCATATCCTTCTTGAATCCTTCAAAGACATGTCTCATCCATATAGATTGTGTACAATTCATAGATGTAGCGACATACTCTTCTTTTGCTATAGACTGAGAAATACAAGTTTGTTTCTTATTGGTCCAAGAAACCAATATTCCTCCTAGAAAGAATGCGCCACCGGTTGTGCTTTTCCGGTCATCCACATTTCCTGCCCAATCAACATCAATGAATACCTACAAAGGAAGCTTGCCTTTATATGGATACCACAATCCATAATCAATTGTCCCTCTAAGATATCTGAATATTCTCTTTACTATTGTCATATGTGTCTCCTTAGGGCTCTTCTGAAATTTTTCTACTAAACCAACTGCATGAGAAATATCCAGTATATTATGAACAACATTGTGCAATTTACCAATTAGAGATTTGTATTCCTTCTCATCCACTATGGGTGAATCATCTTCTTTTGACAATCTGCAACCTGTAACCATAGTTGTTCCAATTAGTTTACAGTCTTCCATTCCAAAGGTATTTAACACTTCCTTCACATACTTAGACTGACTGATAAAGATACCACCTTTCAGCTATTGGACCTTCAAACAAATGAAAATTTGTACCTCTCCTATCAGATACATCTCAAACTCTTCCTTTATCTCATCTGCAAAAGTCATACTCATATCATCATTTCCTCTAAATATGATGTCATCAACAAATACTTCTGCAATCAACATCTTGTCTCCTTCGGTCTTCAAATAAATATTGTTGTCCTCATTGGTTCTCTAAAATCCTATCTTTATCAGATGTGCATGAAGTCTCTCAAACCATTCCCTTGGTGCTTTCTTTAATCCATATAAAGCTTTATGCAGTTTGCATACCATATCCTTATCTTCTAACAATGCAAACCCATCTGGTTGTTCAATATACACCTCCTCTTCAAGAATACCATTCAAAAATGTTGAATTTACATCCATTTGATAAACTTTAAAACCTTTAAAGGTTGCAAATGCAAATAGCATTCTAACTCCTTCAAGCCTAGCAACTACTGCAAAGGACTCTCCATAATCTTGTTGGCATGTTTGGCATAACTGATACAGATGGAGAATGATGACTGAACCAATACAAGACTGTTTGAGATGACATTGTGATGAAGAGATTGAGATTGCATTATGGATAACTTTGATCAATTATTTATGTTGTCATTGATGGAAACTAATGTTTATTCATGTCTGTTGATGTTTACTTATGTTGTACTGTGTCATCTAAATCTTTTGGTCTACCAGAGAAGGCTTACCGGTAAAGAATCAAGAAACCAAGAATTAGGACCTTAACAGGTAAATGAGGAAATATTTTGATTATATCTGGAAAATTGGTGATGATTAAGGCTTTGTGGTTTTGAATGTAAGTTTCTATCATTGTAACATGTATCTGATGAGAACCACATCATGTTGTGACAACCAGAAGTTATGTTTATAATTTATGTTGAGTTTTTGCCAAGGTTTAAGGACTGGTAAAGAATTCTCTTGACCGGTAATGATTTTTGGTTTGGCGGTGATCTACATCAAGTTCACATGTTGATGATAATGTGACAAAAACTACGTGATATGTTTGAAAGATGTTTTGGCATGTTTGGAGAGAGAATTTCTTAGGAATGTGCAAAGTGCTTAGAGGAATGAGCTAAGGGTTTGACTTTGTACCAGATCAACTTGTTGTGACAATTTATGATCATTCAACGACTGATATTGATTTGTAATTGATTGTGAAGAGGGGAAAATAGATTTGAAGGTCAAATGATCAAAACATAATGAAATAAACATGTAGAATGCTAAAATATCCTTAAAAGACCATTTCACCTTGCTATTTTACCTTCTCCTTCGGATTGAGCTTGATGAAGTGAAGGCGCCCCTTGATAATGCTCCACTTGATGTGCTTCTTTGATTGCTGGATGTGGATGGCTCTCCAATGTTGTGCACAAATGGAATGGATTTGAAAAATGATAAGGATGAGATGATCAAGTTGCCAAGATGATTTCCTAGGCTCAAAAGGGCAACATAAGCTTATTGGATTTCAAGATGTTCAAATGAAGGGATGGAGCCCTTTATTTATAGGAAGAGGAAAGAAAAATGGATGGCTGGGATGGATTCAAGATGAAGGGCTAAGATTTACTTGTGAGCTCACACAAGCTCCAAGAGAGGGTGTGGAGACCAAGAAATATGCCTTAAAGGCATTTCATATCTCTACGCTCCACAAGGTGCATTGGAGGAATTAAAAATTCTCCAAAAAAGGATATTATGGGGATTGGAGGAATAAAAAAAGAATTAAAAATTCCTTGGGATAGGGAATGCCTGGAGGAATGTGAGATTTTGAAAAATCTTACATTCATCTAGGAAAAGAGTATTTAAAAGGAAGGAGTTGACTTTGTGGCTAATCATGCTGATTAGCCATTAACAATTCATTAAGAGGGGGATTAGAGGAAATGTTAGGTGGGATTAATATTTGTAGGAGAATTTGACTAGGAGAGAGAATGAGCGGAGGGAATAAAAAATTAGAAGAATAATGTTAAGTGAGTTTAGGGAGCTTCTAGAAGAATGAATTAAGAAGATGATTTGTAGGAATCATGTAGATTAACTAATTAATTGAAATTAATTAGCTAAGAGGAAGATTTGTGAGGATTTGATTTTTTTTAGAAGAATAAAGAAAGGGATTGATTTATAATCATATGCTATAGTGACAATATTAATTATATTTATTTAATATTGAGAGGAATTTGAATTAACATAATTAATTAATTAATTATGCGAGGAATAATTAAAATAGTTATTTTTAAGTGTCTACATTTTGCCCCTCTTTGAAGCGAGGTGTGATGACACATTGATTCAAAGAATAATCTTGTTTTGATGCTGATATTGGTTTGATAGGATGCCCTGGCTCTTGATTGATAGATTATGGTATGGTGATGTCCCCTCGGGAGATCAGTTGAGGTATTTGATCTTTGGAGTTTTGTGAAATTGATATCCCGATAGATTTGATTTGATTCGATTGATAAGATCTAGATTCAGTCTAGTTTCAAGAAGAATTCATCCTGTATAAGAAAAAGATGATCAAAGTGTTTGGTTTCAGGAAGGATTCATCCTGTATAAGACATGATCAGATCACAACGTCTGGTTTCAGGAAGGATTCATCATGTATAAGACATGATTGGAGTGTCTAGTTTTAGGAAGAATATATCTTGTATAAAACATGACTGATCACAACATCTAGTTTCAGGAAGGATTTATCTTGTATAAGACATAATTAGATCACAACATCTAGTTTCAAGAAGGATTCATCCTATATAAGACATGATAGATCACAACGTCTAGTTTCAGGAAGGATTCATCCTATATAAGACATGATCGATCACAACATCTGGTTTTAGGAAGGATTCATCCTGTATAAGACATGATTGATCACAACGTCTGGTTTCAGGAAGGATTCATCCTGTATAAGACATGATCAGAGTGTCTGGTTTTAGGAATGATACATCCTATATAAAACATGACTGATCACAACGTTTGGTTTCAGGATGGATCCATCTTGTGTAAGACATGATCAGATCACAACGTCTAGTTTCAAGAAGGATTCATCCTGTATAAGACATGATCAGAGCATCTGGTTTTAGGAAGGATACATCCTGTATAAGACATGAATCAGAATCAGAATTGATTATGTGAGGGGAAAAAAAAAATAGAGGAAGAAAAATTAAGGTGGAAGGGATAGATGAGGAAAAAATATGAAGCAGTCATGAGGTATTTGGAAAGAAGAATACGAGATGTGAGACCGTAGAGGAAAATGGGGGCAATTGAGAACTCCATGGGATTATTGAGATTAGGGTTTTGATGGAATGATGGTGAGATTTTGTGCACAACAAATGTGGAGAGCCAACCTAGTTTGATGTTTCCCTGAGTGACTTGCACCACTGATTATACAAATCATAATGCCATGAGAAACCCAGGGCGTGGAATGAGTCTGTAGACAAATGGGAATTTCTTGCACACAATAATGCAAGTGTTAAGAAACACTAATACAAAATTGTGGGTTCGTGCAAGGAAACCCTCAAACACACCGATACCTCTTGTACACGAGAAGGTAAGTGTTGATAAACACTAGTACCAGGTTACCGTTTTATACAAGAAGGATCCAAAACATGCCATACTATGAAATATGCCCCAGTATGCGCCTATCATAACGTACCTGGATATGAAAGAATCCAGGCAGTCATAAATAGTGGCAGTCATAGGGCAAAAGATGCAAGTCTATATGAAAAGATCTAACAAAATCTAACAAGTCTCTTCCTTATGACCAAATGATACCTCTTGCCAAGAGTAGAACTAGGATGGAGGATTAGGTTGCCAGGCGAGGGAAGGAGTCATCCTTAGGGAAAAGTGGGCTTTTGGATTAGGCAAGCGATTTAATCTGTGCAGATGCGGATAGCTATATTTAGATCTAAAAAATCTGTGCAGATGCGGATGCCCCAAGTAGGTTTTCTGACAAGTACAATGTTGGAGACCCATTCAACATAATCTTTTGGTTTGATAAATTCTGCGTCTAACAACTTTTGGAGTTCCGCCTTGACCAGGAGTGCAATATGTGGGTGCATTTTGTGCAATTTTTGTTTTACAGGTTTTGCATCTAGGCGGACGCCGAGATTGTGAACCACCAAGGTAGGGTCCAACCCTAGCATATCGGAATAGGACCATGCAAAATTGATTTTTACCTCTGTAAGGAAGTTGATGAAGTCTTGTTTCTCAATTTTCGTGAGGGATTTGGCAATGAGCACATTTTTTGGAATGACCTCAGTGCCCATGTTGATGCTGTCTGTTTCTTCTATCAACAAATTTGATTTGTCCTGTGGAAGGTAACCAATGGTAGGGAGGTCAAATCCCTCATCCTTAAGTGCCTTTTCTAGGTTTTTATTTTCAGATACACCCTTTGTGTTTATTTTTTTCTCATCCAAAGGTGCCTCAGGGAGGTTTTCACCTAGGGGATCATGTCTTTTCCTTTTATTATCTTTTTTGTGGCTAAGGGAATTGACCTGACTACCAAAGTATCCCTTTTCATGTAGTTTAATACCCTCAATTCTGTTACAATCTTCTAGGTTTGGCACTGTCAGGAGAGCAATGAGAGCATTATCATTGGCATAGATATCTAGAGTGGGTTTGTCTTGTTGGCCCCAGTCAATGAGTTCAGGATGGACAAGATGTAGCTCATGTGAAGTGGGAGGGGTTATGGGGGTGATGGTATTGATATAAGCGTCCGAGAAGATATCTTTCTCATATTCATAAGGCATTTCGTGGAATCCCTCTTCGTCAGCACTTTCGATATCCGAAGAAGGACTAGAAGGGGCACCAACAACAATAATCTTAGGCACCGAGGTGTACCCACACCCTTTGTTGTATCTATAGGAGATAGGATTTATGGGTGTTTTTATTCCTTTCTCTTCTGGTCCCAGACCATGTCCTTTGTAACCCATTTTTTCAACTATGGTAGATGCTTCTGGGTACATTTCTTTGGATATTCTTGTTGGATCTTCATCTTCTTCTTGGTATAGCCATGAAGAGATATATGCTTCAAGGCTCTCATTATCAAGTGGGCCCCATTGCTGGAAGGTGGTATTTTGGCATTGCATGACTGGTTTTGGGTCCTTTTTTATCTCTTTTGGTATTCCAAATGACTTAGGAGAGAGAGGGAGGTTGCCTATTAATAAGATGTCCTCCAATTTGTATTCTCCATAGCCATTGTCCAAGATCTTGATTTGATTATCTAGTTGGGATGATGTGGAGGCAACATTTGATGTATCAGATGGAGGTGTTGGTGAGGGTTTATTTAATGGGCAATGATATAGATGCTTCCCCTCTAATAGTTTGCAATATTGAAAAGGTTGGGGATCACCTTTGATAGTGATCACTCTTCCATTATAGGGGAATTTGATGCATTGATGATAGGTGGAGGGTATGGCTTGCAAGGAATGAATCCATGGCCTCCCAAGGAGAATGTTGTAGGGGAGGTCAAGATCTAGTACTTGGCAAGGGGTTTCAATTGTAATGGGGCCCACTTGAAGAGGTAAGGTGACCATGCCCTTTGAAATTCTTTCTGCATCATCATATGCCTTTATTGTTATCCTTCCTAATGTGTCTATCAGATCTTCAAAAAATCCCAATTGTTTAATTAATTTGTATGTACATAGATTAAGCCCAGATCCACCGTCTATCATGATACGTTTGACCTTGTGCTTGTGGATGAGAGCTTCGATGTGCGAAGGTTTGTTATGGTCTTCATCTGTGGGAGCATCTTTGGAGTTAAATACAATGTGCTACTGGGCAGCAAGGTTTCCAATGAGGGCTTGGAATTGGGTGGCGTTGATATTATCTAGAATGCGTGATTGGAGAAGGGCTTGTTCTAAAATTTCTTTATGGACTGGGGAGGTCTTGAGAAGTTCCAAAATGGAGATCTGCACGGGTGTCTTCCCAAGTTGATCAAGGAGGTCATATCGGTGGGTGGAAGACATGGGTGGGGGGTTTGGTGGGGGAGGAACTCCTTGGATGGTGACTCTTCCTCAACGTGTAGTTGCATTGCAGTCATTCTGGAAATGGGAGGTGGAAGGCGTGGCACCTTGAATGACTATCCGAGTAGGATTTGGTCTTCTTTGGGAAGAAGGAGGATTAACTCCTTGGATGGTTATGACATTGACATTATTGTCTCCAGGTTCAATGTGATCTACCAAAAAATCAAAACCGGTTACGTGATTAGTGTAGTCATAACCCATTGCATTAGATGATGAGCCTTTTCCTTTATCATGCTTCGGGAAGGGTTCCTGGTACATTTTGAGTTTGTCATTGTTATTACCAAGTTTTGCATTTGCTACTTCAATCTCACCTCTATCAATGAGATCTTGTATGTAGATCTTCAGTTTCATACATGTTCGTGTATCATGTCCCTTGATACGAGGTATTCACAATACTCCTTTTCATTATACCATCTCAGTTTAGGTTGATTGGGGTCAAATGGGCAAGTGATTGGAAAAAACACTACACCTTCTTGGACAAGTTTTTGAAACACCACTTCAATAGGCTCAGCTAGAGGAGTGAAATCTCTTGGAGTCTTGTTATTTGATCAGGGTGGTCATCCGTAGATTGAGACATTGTTGTGAGGTTTTTTGGATTGATTTGGATTGTCTCAATTATTGAATTGATGATTATTGGTGGTGGATTTTGGGGGAGTGGCCATGGTTTGGACCCGCTTTGCATCAGTTATACCATCATTGACCACATTTTTGTTTTTGGACCAGAATTTTGGCTTGTCATTATAATAAGAGGAAGAACTTTGTGTTGATTTTTGGTAATGTTTCAAGGTTCCTTCCTCCAACAAGACACGTTCAAGGGCGAGGCCCTTATCTGTCAATTTTTTGGAAGGATTTGATGCATTGAGATATTAAAGGTCTTGAAAGTTAAGGCACCAAGTTCTTTTGGAATAATTCAATTTGATGTTGTTCTGGCATGTCCCACTAGAATTTCTTGATAAGATGTCGCCATCTTTTTAGGAAATTGGCGAAGGTTTCTCCAGGCCTTTGTTTTGTATTACATAGGTCCATCATAGAAACATAATTACCCATGTTGTATGCATAGTGGGCCACAAATGTTTCTGCCAAGTCTGGAAAAAAGACAATGGAACCTCATGCTAGAGATGAGAACCATGCCAGGGCGTCTCCCGTGAGACTCTTGGGAAAGAGTCTACGAAGATAAAGGTCACTATAGGAGACTTCTTGGCATAAGATGTGGAATTCTCGAACATGATCGCGGGGGTCTCGTTTGCCTTCACACTTGGTGAATTTAGGAATCTCAAATTCCGGGGGATATGGTGCAACTGATATAGATGGATTATAAGGACAAGGGAAAAACTCTTCGAGCGAGTAAGTTTTTCTTTTATTGGTCCTTTGTTTCATGTCCTTGATGATATTTTTCATGTCTTGAATTTCCTTGATGAGGTGTTGTTGTGGGCTTTGATAATGGTGAAGTGTATTTGTCCCAAGAATTGGATGAGCCAAAGAAGGTGCACCACCACCAATATATTGATATGATGAGGAGGTGGGAATGTGGGATGTGATGACCGATGTCGCTGGGGTTTGAGTGACAGTTGGTTGTGGTCCACAAATAGTTGTGACGGGATTGAATATGGCTCGAATAAAAATTTGTGACATTGTTGGGAGGAAGGGAAGTTTGTGGAATAGAAATTTATGGTTGAATAGAAGGAGGTTGTATAGAAGTTTGTTGGAGAATGGATGAGATCGGATTTGATAGTGGTATAGTTGGTAAGGAGGAAGAAGGTGGGATGGAGACCATGGTGGGAGGTACCGCGGGTGGCATTGATTGAGCTTGGATGATTGATGGGGCTGCAATTGATTGAGTTTGATTAGTAGGTGCAGCACTTTGTGTGGGAGCGAGGTCTCCTTGTGG